>NC_072435.2:99215000-99582500 GCF_028878055.3 Symphalangus syndactylus
TTGGGTTGTAGATGGCATCTTCATGTTCACATGGCAGTCTCTGAGTGTAGCTGTCTCTGTACAAATTCCTGCTTCTTGTGAGGACACCAGTCAAATTGGATTAGGGTCCACCCTAAGGACCTCACTTTAACTTGATCATCTCTGTGAAGACCCTGTCTGTAAATAAGGTCACCGTCTGAGGTACTAGGGGTTAGGACTTCAGTATACAAATTGTGGGGGCAGGGGGGACAAGCTCAACCCACAATTCTGTCTCCAGGGTCAAACCACAGGGTCACTTTAATGAGCCTCAAACAGCACTTTTGTAAATGAAATAACATGGAATAGAATAGACTAGATGATCAGAGTACTTCCCACATAGGGGAAAGTACTATTTCTTTCTCTTTCTCTCTCTCTCTCTCTCTGTGTGTGTGTGTGTGTGTGTGTGTGTGTGAGAGAGAGAGAGAGAGAGAGAGAGAGAGAGAGGGGTCTATGGGACAACGAGTTAAAGATATTTCTTACTATGGGTCATGGCCCAAAAGTATGGAGGTCACTGCTGCTCAAAAAGCAGAAACCCCAGAGATCATCTCAACCCAAGGTGTGCTCTATAAAGACTCACCTTCCCACTGTGGTTTGCATTTACAGAATATCACAATTGAAGGGGCCTCCATTGTCGATGGGGACAATGCAGCCACGAATGGAGTGATACACATCATCAACAAGGTACAAGATTCCATTCTCCTGCGCATGTGGCGTCTCTTTTCCCTTTGTTATTTATCCTCCTATACAGCATTTTTTTTTTTTTTTTGGAAAATAGAAAAATACTTAGCCTTAAATGGAAGTAACTGGTACTGTGCCTCATGACTTTTATTTTAAAACCATCTAGAGAGTCTATTGATTCAATGAGACTCAGTTTCCATTTACCCAGCCTGTATTCTGCAATGGGCCCTTTATCAAGTGTGGTCACATATATTATCTTTCTTGTTTATGGAAATATCTCAAAAGACACTCTAGGCCAGGTGCTGTGGCTCACGCCTATAATCCTAGCATTTTGGGAGGCTAAGGTAGGAGGATTGTTTGAGCCTAGGAGTTCAAGACCAGTCTGGGCAACATAATGAGATCCTCTCTCTACCAAAAAAAAAAAAAAAAAGGCATGCACCTATGTGGTCCCACCTACTAGTAAGGCTGAGGTGGGAGGATCACTTGAGCCCAGGAGGTCAAGACTGCAATGAGCTGTGTTCAAGCCACTGCATTCCAGCCTGGGCAACAGAGTGAGACTCTGCCTCCAAAAAAAAAAAACAACAACAACAACAACAAACACTTGAGCTGAAGCACCCTGGCACTGTGAAGTCTATACAACCAGATGGGATATAATCAAGAACTGGAGGAGAGGCATGTGATTACATATCACTTTTCCACTCTCCTATCTGCATTATTGCATCCTAAAAAGATGAGGTAGGGAAGGCCCTAGGGAAAAAAATGGAAAAGAATATAAAAAGCATGGCGACATTTTTATTTTCTTCTAATACCCAGTTTAACAAAGGTATGACATAGGAAAAAAAGAATAATGAGAAATGGGATTGTAAGCTACCCTGCAATTTTCAGTTACCATATTAGGATCTTCGTTTAAAATGAAAGTTGCAGGTTGGAATTTAGGGAACATTGGGAATTTTTGTAAGAGGGAAGATCAGAAAAAAAACAATTAATTGTGTTTTAATTAAAATTGTTCTCGGCCGGGCACGGTGGCTCATGCCTGTAATTCCAGCACTTTGGGAGGCTGAGGCGGGCAGATCACAAGGTCAGGAGGTCGAAACCATCCTGGCCAACATGGTGAAGCCCAGTCTCCACTAAAAAAAAAAAAACAGAGTACAAGATGGCTGTTAATTGATTCAGTTTTCTTTGTAGCCTCTGGGCTGCAGGCACTCCCTAAGGAGCTCCTTCTCTGTCAATTGGCATCAAAGGCATCTTTGTCAGGGCCACCGTTGTGCCCTGCATAAAGGTGCCTGGCCAGAGTGGAGGCTAGCTAAATCCCAGCCCACTTCACTCCCCATGCTGCGCACCCGTGTTTGGGGTTGCAAACTCCTGGAGAAAGGACTTTTTCTTGATTTTCAGTGGCCCTCATCATTACCTATTGTTATGTGACATAGACATAGAACCATCAAGTTCTATCAGGCCTTCTCCTCATAGCTCTTGAATCTGCCAAATCCCATCTAATCACCTTAAGCCCCTCCTCCCCCTTCAGCTCCAACAAATCAGAAATGTATCTGTCTTCCTGCAACACAGGGGTTGGTACAATGTTTCTGGAAAAAGCCAGATAGCAATTATTAGACTTTGCAGGTCACATGGTCTCCATCATAGCTGTTCAACTCTGCCATTGTAGTGCAAAAACAGACTTGGACAATATGTAAACAAATTTGCATGGCTGTATCCCAATAAAATTTTATTTTTAAGTACAAGCAGCAGACTGGATTGGGCTTTCTACTGTAATATGCTGTGAGCTCATTTAGGGCAGAACCCAGGCCTCAGTCACACTTGTATACCCACTGCCTGGCCTGTAGTAGGCAAGTAATAAATGTTGGAAAAAGACTGATTAGATTAGAAAAACATTCCAGTGTTGGATTCTTCAATGTGACAAAGTTCTAGGTAGAATGTAAAGGTGAAAATAGTGATCTTGGCCAGAAGGTTAATTATGCAGAGCTTGCAAACTCAAATGCCCAGATAGATCAGATGGATAACAAAATGAGGAAGGGGTATGTCCCAAACAGAAGACATTAGGGAGTGGTGGAACCTATAGTGAAAGTGGCTGCTGCTACTCTCTGCAGCTGTGTGTCTGCAGAAATTCAGACTGATGTTTTTTTTTCTTTAAAGGCAACCTAAATTTGTATGTAAAAATGTCCTATTATTACACAGCACAAGCCAAACAAAACATTTTTACAAGCCAGATTCAGGCCACTGGGTTGCAGTAGATTTGAGACTTCAGGGAAAATAAATGAAGAACCTAAAGAATAAATACAAGAATAACAACCAAGATATTAGCTGCAACCTGCTGCATTTCAGTTCGATTTGGTCTAAGGTCTTCTCTGACAAGGTAGATTAATGCGAGCTGGAATTCATTACTTAGGAGAAGCTGAAAGTCTTTTGTGCAAGATGAACTTTTCTCTAATCAAGGAGGTTTAAGGGTAAGGCATAAAATTGAATGACTAACGTCTCCAACTCTGCTCCAGTCTTGTCATGCTGTATCCTGGAATATTTTTATTCTGTGAGTAATCTTCAAAAGGTTGTCAATGTCAATCCATTGAACTGCCTAAAGAGGTTAATGGCATTAGACTCTCATATGTATCGAAAAGCAGTCGGTCCTACCAAAACATGCTAACAGGATTCTGGGGTTTCTTTTTTCAGGTGCTGGTCCCACAAAGACGTCTAACTGGCTCCTTACCAAACCTGCTCATGAGGCTGGAACAGATGCCTGACTATTCCATCTTCCGGGGCTACATCATTGCAAGTACCACATTCTCTGCCTGACCGCCATGCTCAGGTTACCCAGGAACAGGAATCCCTCATGCGCTCTTGTCTCTTTCCATCGCAGCAATATAATCTGGCGAATGCAATTGAGGCTGCCGATGCTTACACAGTGTTTGCTCCGAACAACAATGCCATCAAGAATTACATCAGGGAGAAGAAAGTCCTGTCTCTAGTAGGTGTCAAGAACTATAACTAGGGAAGTTGTTTTGTGAAAATTCAAACACTCAATGTTTGCAATCCACTAGTTGTGTGCCATTTCACCCCTTCATCCTTGTCCATAGCCACATACTTGATGTAGACTCGTGCAGAGACTCTCTCATACACAAACATCCCCTCGGTCAGAGCTGCTGGATGCTACTCACGTGCCCCTGGAATTGCACACTTGAGCCTGTATACACAAGGATGCAGGCGTGGTGCATTGAGGGTGTGGTGTTGGTGTGTGTATGTAAATATGAACAAAGGCAGCCCAAACCCACAGGTGCTTGGCCTGTTTAGGATCTATCTATAGAACCATCACTCTGGTTCTAGCCTGAGTGATGAAACCACATGGAGAAACCACATGGTTTCTCCAGAGCAGTGGTGGGAGAAAAGAGTGGGCTCAGGGGTGGCTTTTCGGGGCTTTCAGTACCACCCCCATCTTATTAACATCCTCATCTCAGACACCCAATATAAACATGGAAGTGAAAACAGTGTGCTTGCCGTGCAAATCCAGCTTCAAACGTGTCTTCTCATGTGGGGTGGGGGTGGGGTGGCCCTGGGCCCTTCCTTTATAAAAATTCTGGAGCCACTACTGAATATCGGATAAATTATGATCAGCTTATGGAAGTCTTCAATACCTGGAGAGGTCATTTGGACTTAGTCCTGTAAGAAACAGGATCCACAAAAGAGTTTTAAGTCAGATCATGGCATGATCGAAGCTTTTGAATTAATTCACAAAATCCTTTGATAAACTTTGACTGTTTACCCCTAGATGTTAGGAATCAGGGAAGATAGAGAAGGGGAGAAGAGGAGGAATAAAGAGATAATTCACCCCTCTAGGTCCCTGCCGGTGACATCTTAGCTACTGGAACCAGGGAAAGGCCAGGGACTGGGGGGCGGGGAGGAGAGGAGGGGTGATCATGAGGATTCTTCCAGCTTCCTGGGACACCTGCATGCTTGTACCTATGAGCTCAAGTGTGTAATTCCAGGGGTATGCATAAAACACACAGCAGCTCTGCTATGGGGGAGGATTGTATATGGGAGAGTCTCTGTGTGAGGCTGTATTAAGTATGTGGCTATGGACGAGAAAGTTTTGATGGAAAAGTGAAATGACACATGATTGAACTGAAAACAGTGTTTGAATTATCAGCAAGTAGGGATTTTTCTTATTTAATAAGGAAGGCTGCTCTTCTTCCTCACCACCTCCTAAATTATCCCTATCCACTCATCATGTCCAGTCCCACCTCCTCAGGGAAGCTGGCCCTGGCCACCCGAGGTGTGAGCTGCTCTCTCCCGCCTCTGAATTCACACCATGTGTACCCCCTTTCAGCATTTATTATGTATCCCCAATAGGATGAACTGTCTTCTCAAGGAAGCAAGTCTTAGCCCCTCCAACTAGATTATAAGCTCTGAAGGCAGGGAGAGTGTCCTAAACTCCTGTAATATGCATGTTGCACTCCTGGGATGGAATTGGAAATCATCTACCTTGTTTTTTCCCTGCCCTCTGACCCAACCCATTTCTTTAACCTCTTCAGTGAGAAATATTATTTTTCTGCCACAGAATGAAACTTCAGACAGTCCCATAGCCTCTCTGCCTTCCCAAAAAGTCTTATAATTACCTTGGTGACAAATGTACTTTAAGTCACAAACTCAGTCTCAGCTAAGTAAAAATAAAGAATCCAATTCCTTACAATAATTAACACTTTGAATTGGATTTAAAATTAGTTCTTCCTCCCTCCCTGCTCCACAGCACAGCTTTGTGCAGAAAAGGTCTTGGTCCTTGAATCAGTTAGGGTCCACAGGAGATGGAAAACATACCAATTACATAAACTGAGAATTTGATAGAATGAATTGTTTATTGGATATAAAGCTGTATGAATATAATTGAAAGGTTAAAGTCAGAGAGAAATATCACAGTGGTAGCAATCACAGGATTCACTTTATGATCCCTAAAGCTAGGAGAACAATGGGAGGAGGTTGGAATTACTAAAATGTATAAACCTAAAGACCTCTGAGAAGGGGTCACTATTCAGCTGGTGCTGGTGTCTCTGAGCTTGGATGAGTGGCGAGGGTCGCTGTGGGTCTGAGCCCCAGACCTCCAGGAGCAGGCATTGCCTGGCTGGTGTCTTATGAGTGGAGAGGGCAGGATTAAGCTGGCTCTGTGAGTGATGGGAAACTGCCAACCAGATTCAGGTGCCACTGCAGGGAAGAGAAGTGAGGCTGGGTGATGCCAATAGGAACAGGGAGAGAACAGGAAGGACTGAGTCCCTCTTTGCCCCTCCAGCCCTCCGACTGTCTAGAGCTTCTCATTGGCAGACCCTAATAGGGAGCCCCTTGCAAAGCAGAAATGTGGGAAACAGCCTCAGCCCCAGCATCATCAAGCAGAGTGTAGGAGGTGGATTTGGAGCTGACAGGCAATCACTTAGGATCCTTCTCCTCTCCTTCCCCACAGAATGTTTCTCTTCCCTTTCTGATCTCACTAAATTCCATCCTGGTTTCACTAGGTTTGAAGTAGAGGAGTAAGAAGGGTTAGTGGTTGGGAAGAGACATCAAGAGGGTCAGAAGGTTAAGAGGGATGGAAGAGGGCAGGAAGGACCCTCAAACCACAGAGCCCACCCCTAGCTCTGCCCCTGGGGAGCCTGCCCATCCAGGCTGCCATTGGCTCTCTCAGACACTCCCCATGTCTGAGTCACAGCAAACACCCACATTCTTGTCCCAAGCCAACTATGCAAGTGCAAATCTGTCCCACGCAGCAACAACCCTCCTCACTCCACCAACAGGCAGCTCACCAGCAGTCCCTGCCTGGGTCAGACCCCATCCAACATGCCACCCTATCTCCACGAGACACAGATCAAGGTCCTTGGAGCATCCTAGTGAAGCTCCTCTCGTGCCCCAGAGGTGAAAGGCAGGCTGGGGTGTGGGGACTCTGTCTTCTCAGCAGTTCTGCCCAAAGAATTATCACTTTTAAAATCTACCCCCAGCTCTCATATCTTCAGTCTGGGTTTAGAATCCTCTAATGGGTTCTTGACTGTGCTATCTGGAAAATCTGCAAGTTCTCTGAAGCTATCTGTTTCACAACTCACTTTCATATCGAATATTGTGTCTTAATACCTCTGTCAAAACTTCCACTTGGACAAGCTGTTGTTCCTCTTTGTAATCTCTACAGTGACAGCACATGGGAGAAGCTGGGTAACTGTCAGGCTGATCTCTTGACTGACTTTCAATTCTGTGTGTGATCCAGGAGGAGGACGTCCTCCGGTATCACGTGGTCCTGGAGGAGAAACTCCTGAAGAATGACCTGCACAATGGCATGCATCGTGAGACCATGCTGGGTTTCTCCTATTTCCTTGGCTTCTTTCTCCACAATGACCAGGTGCGATCCTTTTATGTAAAACCCCAGCAATGCCACCGAGAATTACATCAGGGAGAGTATGAGTGTCTTGGCTCCTGTCATCCTTCATCACTTCTGTATTAGTCTGTTTTCACACTGCTGATAAAGACATAGCCAAGACTGGAAAGAAAAAGAGTTTAACAGACTCACAGTTCCCCGTGGCTGGGGAGGCCTCACAATCATGGTGGAAGGCAAGGAGGCACAAGTCACGTCTTTCATGGATGGCAGCAGGGAAAAATCTCATGCAGGAAACTCCCCCTTATGAAACCATCAGATCTCGTGAGACTTATTCCCTATCACGAGAACAGCATGAGAAAGACCTGCCCCCATGATTAAATTACCTCCTGCCAGGTCCCTCCCACAACACGTGGGAATTCAGGATGAGATTTGGGTGTGGGCACAGCCAAACCATATCAACTTCCATATTGGAATCATCTCACCAGTGCTTCCTAAGCCTTACCAACACAAGACGGTTGTCTGTGTTTCACCATAAAGTAAAGCCTAAACCAGACTGTCAAGCTCCCACTCTCCTGCCCAGTTGCCAGCCTTCAGATGATCAGTGTAGCCTTACAAATTGTGGCATTGAATCTCTGCAGCCGCAGGCGTCCTTCAGCGCTGGTACGACAAACCCAACAGAAATTCTTGTATCTAGAGAAAGAATTATTCATACAATAGAGGCTTTTATTGATAGTAATTTACTTTCTCTTATGACAATGGAAGTGTAGAGAAATGCTTTCTAAATGAGTAGACACAGTCAAGTCAAAATTTTAATGTGATCCATAATTCTCTGAATGTACCTCAGAATGGAAATAATTTAGACTTTTTTAAATGCCAAATCAATAGTATTACAATATCAAATGTTCTTCTATTTTTGGTATTTAAAAATAGCTCAACATCTTAGAATTCTGGAAATTTATTACAATCACCATTTGAGACTAAGTCAGGTTTCCTCTTAATTTTCCAAATGTACACAGACCTTGGAACACCTCTGTGGAGTTCAGCCAGACTTATCCCAACATCCAAATGGAAGCTCATTTGACTGCAAGTAAATCGTAAGGGACTTTAACATTCAGTGGAAGTTTGAATTAAGCACTTAGCAGGATCATTTTAATATTGCTGCAACACAGATTTCTGGGATAATATATGAATTTAAGAATTTTAAACCATTATTGGATCCTAACTTGAGTTTTCCCCTCTCCCAACTTCAGCCCTGCTACCCACACACACACACACACACACACACACACCCCACCCCAATTTTTCAAAGAATGATTTGCTTCCAGTTATATATGTGCTATATTAATGAATGAATCCATGGCTTCATTTATTTTTCATTGATTACTCATTAAAGTGTTCTTCCCTAAAAAAAAAAAAAATCAAATTACAACTCAAAGTTGAATTTGACTTGGCAGCATTTAGCTACAGACTTCATTCCCATGCCTTGGATGTTTATGGACACACTAAACAAGGACAGATATAAACATACCATTTTTTTAAAAATTATTATTTTTATTCTTGTATAACCATCATTAGCCTTTCTGAAGGTTGTTGGCACATTAACCATGAAGCGGAGATGAACTGTTGCATTCCTCGATTCTTGGGTATGGAAGGCACTACCACTTCCAGAACCACTGGCCTACAGCACAACTGAGCAAGTCCGGGGAGCCATCTTGCTGGTGGGCACTAACATAATGATCATGGGTGGTATTTTTCAAACAAACATAAGCCAATTAATTTGCTCGATGGAAGATACCTTAGAAATTATGTAGTACAACTTCTTCCTTTTACAAAAGAGAAAATTAAAGTTCAGAGAAGGAAAGCAATTGGCCCAAGGTCACACAGCTGGATGGCGCCAGGACTGTTATTCAGACTTCCCCTCCTAGGTCAGAGCTCTTTCCAAGACAAATGACTATTATAATATCTCCAGGTGAATATTGTAATATCTCCTAGGCAATTGTCCTGTTGCTAACCTCCAGTTCCTATCTTCCCCATATCTCTTTAAATGTCATAAAAAGTGACATTTAACCCTGTTGTTCACAGCTCTATGTAAATGAGGCTCCAATAAACTACACCAATGTGGCCACTGATAAGGGAGTGATCCATGGCTTGGGAAAAGTTCTGGAAATTCAGAGGAACAGATGTGATAATAACGACACTACTATTATACGAGTAAGTTCAATGGGCCAGGGCCAATGATGGAACTAAAGAATATTGGCTTATTTTTTATAATTTTAGGGGCATAAGGCTTTTCTATTAAGGTGTATCAATTCAGTCCATAAACCACTGAATGAGTATCTTTGATGTGCCAAGGTGCATACCAGTCTGTGGTTCTACAAAGATAAATAAGACATGACCCCTGCCCTCCGTGGGCTTGTGATCTAGTGCGAGAGGAGGTACCTTGTGTGCCTGGGAAAGGCTGCCGGCTGTGTGGGGGATGGTGGGGGGCACTGGTGTGATGTGTTGGGCAGGATTTTGGACCATGACTTTCTTCAAAGGGAAAATATGCCATATCTATCACAGGCACAGGATAGGAACCATGGTGCACCTATGGCAGTTATGGGCCAAGCCTGCTCTACCAGAAGAGAAAATAAGGAAATGAATGATGTCAGTGTATTACGGAATATGATAATGGAGGCTTTTCATGCCAATTCCTGGGGCTATGTAGGACCTTTCAGCAATAATTATAACCACTGACATTTATTGGACACTCGTTATATGTCGGGCACTGCTCTAAACATTTTACATGCATTAACCTGTGTAATCCTCACAACACCCTACCAAGTAGGTACTATTACTATCCCCATTTTACAGATGGGAAAAATGAGCCAGAGAGATTAACTAATACACGCAGGTTCATACACTACCAAGTGGCAGAGAAGGGGTTTAAATGTAGGCAGCCTGACCCAGAGCTGGAACCCTGAACAACCACATTATCCTGTCTGGTAGGCTTAAGGTTCAGAACTAGACACATTGACCACCTCCTGTTTTAGGAACAGGTTGAGCTTGAGGGTTTCTGTCATTGTGAACTTTTACTCTTTGTTTCGTAATAGCGTGTATTATCTCTGTGAGGCATCTCCATGCTGAACCCCTCATCTGAGCAATGTGCTCCGAAGCTGGGCACTGGGTACAGTAACTTGTTAGTTTCTGAATCTGGCCCAATTCACTTAATAGTTGTTTTTTAATAAATAAAAGTTATTGTTAAAAGAATTTGGACTTAAATGAGATAAGGTCACACTTTAAAGAGTTAGCAGAGTCAGAAGAGTATTGCGGAGAAAAGTGATGCAAATGTGCAAGACCTAAAGGAGTTGGTGTTTGTCTCAAAGAACATTAAAGAGGCTGGCCAGATAATCTGCCTTGATTTTTAATTCAAAAACCTTCAGTTCCAAGTTCTGGACATGCAGCTTCATTTTGCACTAAAGTTAATTACATTGATTGCTTTTGTGTTTTACCAAGGGAAAATGTAGGACATGCTTCTCAGAGCCGATCTGCCCATTCGGAACTAAATCTCTAGTAAGTATTTTGTCTGTTTTGATAAAATAGTTTCCAGATCCGAGGAGTCCCAATTAGAAAATGAACCTCAAGATTATGTGATTTGCACTTCCCTCATTCCTTCACTTAATTTGAATTACATTTTACCTCGTTATCTTTGTAAAATCTTACATCTATTTTTTTTGGACCAAGGCAAAATTTAATAAACATAAATGGGTCCATATGAATCAACAGACAGGACAGAAATTTTTTATGCTCTACGTCTTCCATATCCCAGTAGCCAGTTGAGGACAGCAGCAAGAAATCTTATCGGAGAAGAAAGATTCCATATCCAAAACCATATCCAGCCTGGATATATTCCACCTGCCTGATTTCCTTTTATAGTTGAAGTTGCAACTAACTTTCTCAAAGAAACAGATGGCAGATATGGGGGAGGTAGACAATCCGTGTTTCTTGTTGCTATTTATTGTAAAAGATACTTCTGATTACATTACAAAGAATACTCATGTACCTTCAACAGCATAATAGTTTTTACTAAATATATGATAATTTTTAATAAATTTATGATAAATTTTAATCTATAACAACCATACAGATGTTCTCATTTGAGGTTTAATTTAATCTTGTATATTATAATCTTTGTATGCAGCCTTAATCCTTTCCTGGACCAAAGCAGAATATGAATCAATAGAAACCAAAGTTCAGTTGAATCAATGTACACTGCTGGAAGGACATTTTTACCTGGTTTACTCTACAATTCTTGCAAACTTGAGTTGGTATTCTAAAGAAAGGTTCTTTTCACGGAGTACTACTTTAAAGTATAATTATTGGATTTTGCCACCTGGCATTCCAGCAACCAACGTTGTGTTTTCTTGCTTAAGAAGCAGTGCCAACAAGCCACCACCTTCCCTTCCCACGACAATTTAGTCAGAGAGACAGCAATGCATCACCCACCTACTTGCTTTCAGAGATTGGAAAACTTTTTCCTAACTTAGGAGCTGACGTAGTCATTAATATTTCACAGGGTAATGAGAAGAGGAGATGCATCTATACCTCCTATTTCATGGGAAGACGAACCCTGTTTATTGGGTGCCAGCCAAAATGTGTGAGAACCGTCATTGTGAGTACAATAATTGAATCATCCTAACTACTGCAGCACCATTGGGAAAATCCATCATATGGTATCCTTTTCAAAATCTCTGTGCATGTATGCTTTCTGCCGTCTCCTCTTCCTTGCTACCTGCATTATCATTGTCATCCAATGTAGTAGTGGTAGCAGTAAAGCTCAGAACAGCCCTGTAATCCAGAAAATGGGTAAAAGCTGCAATTCAATTCAATTGCATGATGAAAAAAACTGAGAGTCCGAGAGGCTAATGGGACCACCCTGTTCTCACAACAGGGTAGCTCTGTGTGCATGTTTGTAAGCAAAAGAGAGAAAGTGTCCACTCACAATGTGAAGATAAGGGGCACATGGTCATCTAGAAAACAGGACCCCAAGGCTCATTACCTCTAGCAGTGCCTTTGGAATTTGCAGGAAAAGTCATGATAACTTCCTGTCCTGCTCCTTTCCCAAATGACTAGACATAACTCTGCCTAGCTGGGCAGAGGTGGGGTGATCTGGCCCTTAGGCTGCAGAGCATAGGGGTGGGGGAGATTTTGTATTTAAATGCACTCAAGAATAAAGGCAAGGCAAACCCAAGCAGACACCCTACAGGGCTTCCCTGAACTGCAAAAGATTGGTTTGTAAAATGCCAAAAGCCTCACCTGCACAGGCCTCCTCACCTTCAGTAGTAGATGAAATAACATCGATGTGAAGGGGCCCAGACCTGGGTTGGAGACGGCCCCTTGGTCCTCCCACTCTCCAGCATCACAGGCATTATTCTTTAGTTTCTTCTGCTGCCCCTCCTCCTTTCTCATTTTTCTTCATCCTCTTCTCTGACATGCCTTTTTCCTTTCCCTCTTTCCTACCTCCTCAGTGGAGCCCTTGTTCCTGTTCCTAGCACCCCTAGAAATTGCCAAGCCTCACCCAGTCCCCAGAGGGTCCTGCCCCCATCCCTCACCCACTCCATGTGAGGTCAAAGAAACAGGTGCACATGAAGTCACCCACAGCAGGATTTCTACACCAAGGCTGGACAACACCAGAGGATAGAAGTGCATTGTCAAGCTTTGTCCTTCTGTTTCAGACGAGAGAATGCTGTGCCGGCTTCTTTGGCCCCCAATGCCAGCCCTGCCCAGGGAATGCCCAGAACGTCTGCTTTGGTAATGGCATCTGTTTGGATGGAGTGAACGGCACAGGTGTGTGTGAGTGTGGGGAGGGCTTCAGCGGCACAGCCTGTGAGACCTGCACCGAGGGCAAGTACGGCATCCACTGTGACCAAGGTGAGCACTGTCCTCTCCACACAGGCTCCTGGGCTGCTGAAACCAACCAGGAATATGCGGGGAAAGAGTGATCCCACACGTGCTCTCTAACTGGCCTATCTCCCCTAGTGGGCTGGAATCCCACCTGCTACTATCACTGTGAATTATAAGAGCATCTGTGTTGTCATTTGCATTTGCAGTGTTCCCAAACATTTTCAGTCGCTAACCTGAACCTACCAACTCACTTCCAATTTGCTCATTGACATTCCCAGCCCATGCGTTTTTATATTTACCTATGCACACTAATCATCATGGCTAAACTTTCCATTGCGGACATTGCTTGATAGTTTGAAAAACAGATTTGCACATGTTATTCATTTAATCCACACAGGAACCTTAGGTACTTGAGTATTGCTATGCCCATTTTACAGATGAGGGTATTAAGGCAAAGAGGTTGAATGGCTTCCCCCAAGGCTACACCTGATGAGATGCAGAACTGAGAACTGAATGTACACCTTTCTTGACTCCAAAGCTTGCTTTTAGATCATGCTATTCTTTACCTGAGGGTCACTCTATTGTTTCACCAGCAGCAAGACACATGCTTTAAGTAGTTTTTGCAAAAACAACGATCTGTTTGAGCCAAGTCATCTGTATTCTCACATCCAGATTTCCTTGTGTCCAGGAACACACAGCTGTGAGAGTGTTGACTCCGGAGTTTGGGTTTCCTAACAAAGCATTATTCTACCTGGTACTAAAAACCATACAGTTAACTTGGCTATCACTGTTTTCTCCTCAGCTGGTCTAAGCCAGACAAAATTAATGTACAATTGAATCATTATAATTGGGCCATATAATATTTACTTGGAATTACAGTGTTGATTCTTTTCCCATGTTATTTGGAGTAATTATCTGCTTGCATTTGTGCATGAGTTCCTAAAATGGGATTTGTAGATGACCCTTATGGGGTTCAGCAAACCACTAAAGCTGAATACATTTTTCTGGGGAAGGCATCTGTAGCTTTCATCAAGTTCTCAAAGAGACTCATCTGCGTAATTGAGAAAGCAGTGCCACACCAGGCTTATACAAACCCAGTGTCAAATGGGCTTCCTCCTGAAGTCCATCCTTAGGGGGCAAACATGGTTCCATCCAAAGAAGCCCTGCATAACCCTGGATCCTCAGGTAACCTTGACGGAGGACACTCTCACACTGCTTGGGTCACAGATCTTCACTGCTACACTGTCTCAAAACTGTGGTCTGCGCCACTTCATTGAAGCTAGAGCTAGTTCACTTGTTAACTTGCTAGATTCTGTCTCCTACACCCCTGCCCTTTTTGTGATTCAAGACCCCCATTAAAGACTATGATTCCTAGAAGTAGGTTGAAGAATTAAGTGCAATAAAGCAAACCTAGTAAATGACAAATGAGTTATTGAACATGGGTTAGAATCTGATGATTTGCGGGTGTTTTTCCACTTAGCATGTTCTTGTGTCCATGGGAGATGCAACCAAGGACCCTTGGGAGATGGCTCCTGTGACTGTGATGTTGGCTGGCGAGGAGTGCATTGTGAGAATGGTAAGAGTGAGGCCTTCAGTATTTATAATCTGCTCTAAGCTTTGCTTCTCAGCAGCTACATTTTTCTTTCTAAAATAGAAATGACACCTTTATTACTTCTTCTGGCAATGCACATGATTGATTCTTGCAGCAAAAAGTTTGTAAAATAAAAGAAAGAAGAAAATAAAATCAATCATACCCCCAAGGCAGGAAAGAACTATTACTGATATTTTATATTAGGCTCCCAACCTTTTTCTAGGTATATAAATAAATATGTAGGGAATCACACTTTACATACTGTCTAGTAACCTACTTTTCCACTTCACAATATATATAGATATCTTTCCCTGTGATTAAAATAGAAAAATATTAATTTGTAATCTCCACAAAATGTTACAGTATGACCATGCTACACTTTTTTGAACCAATTTTCTGCTCTCTCAAACACTGCTACAATAACCATATTCATTTAGTCAAATTCCTAGAGATGAGGTTTCTGAGTCAGGGGATGGCACTCTGGGGAAAGGTCTTGCTACTTATTGCCAGGTTGTCCTCCAGAGGAAATAGCAATTTATTCTCCTGCCAACAGTGTCTGAGAGGCCTATTTCCTTCAATCCCACCACGTCACATTGATTTTTCTTAATGTGCTTCAGGTGAGGGCGATCAAAGAGAAGGGAATTTCAGGCAGAAAGAAGCACCTGGAATACCACAAAGACATGGGAAAGCTCAACACATTTAGGGAATCAAAGGATTGCAGAATGAGAGGACTTTAAGGGCAAAGAGGAGGGTTGATGAGAAAAGGCTGGAGCAGTGGGCAGGCGCCAGGCCGTGAAAGGCTAAGGAGGTTGGACTTCTCACTAAAGGCAACAGGAAGCCATTAAAGAGTTTTCAACAAGGGAGCGATATGATCGTATCTGGCACTTAAGAAAATCATTCTGACTTTGGATTGAAGACAATACCCCTGGAATCAGGTATCAGAGACTCCCCCTCTTCTGGGATGGGAGCTGGGGAGGAGATCACAAGTGACTGCCAGCCTAGTGGGGGCTCCATGGATGTGGCATTGACAGAGGGGGCGTCTTTGCCCAAAGCTCCAGGCAATGCAAAAATCAAGGGAATGCAGTTGCCTTTTAATGGTCAGCAACAAGGCGTTAGGGAGGAAGGTTAGTTGAAAAGCTGAATCGGGAAATCTGAATGGTCCCAAGCAAATGAAATATCTCAGAGCAGGTGTCAAATGTCAGGGTACAGAGCCAAGCTTCTGAGAGCCTGGGAGAGGGAAGCAGGAAGCAATGGAGTCACATAAACAGTAGGACATTTTCGGTGAATCCCCAGAATAAATACAATAGGCTCTCTCCTCTTCTTGCTTTCTCTACTCTGAAGGAAGACCCCACCACCCATGCACCTGGTCACCCAATCTAGGAACCTCCCTACTCAGCTTCCATACCTCCTTGTCCCTCACTAACATACCTAACATATTCCATGTCTCCACATCTCTCAGTCCATCTCTTCCTCCCGCTCCCCTCTCACCAGAGCCTTGTGGTCTCTTTGTTTCCTGTCCTATCTTCCTCCACTCCATACTCCCCATTACTGCCAGACAGAACTTACCAAAATATAGATCATGTTTTTCACCCCAGCTCCTCCCCAGGACTTGACAAATTGCTATGGTTCTTCATTGCCTACAGAAGAAAGTCCTAACTCCTTAGCAGAGTGGAGCACAAAGACTCTTCACCAAGGAACACTCACCCAGTTTTCCAGACTTATCTCCCATCCCTGTCTCCAGTGCACATTCTACACAGGAGTTTCCAGTCTAGCAAAGGAAATGTTTGGTAAAAGGAAAAATTGTGGTAGGGAGTACAAAGCAAAGAGCCTGTAGACTATAACAAGACGACTCCTTTGTATGCAAACTCCTAGCTCCTAAGTCCACAGCAGACACCACTAATCAATCATGACACTCCCTCCCTCTGTGACCAGCCAAGGGCACCCAACCCTTCTCAAAGTAGCACACCATTAAGCTGCTACCAATTAATTGAGGTTGGCTCAAAGGTTTGGAGCAGGTTCCAGGGAAGAGGACATAAAACATGATTGAAATTCCAATAGGTAGAGAATGGAGAGAAAGGGATTGTTTAGGCTCAGTAAGACACAGGCACAAAATTGCCTCCATTCCAGCCCATTTGAGTCTGAATTCCCTTCAACACAAAACAGACCACTTTTGCAGGCCTCTGTTTCAGGACGTCCTGTATGACTTGGCCAGGACTGGTAAGATTTCTATCCCAAAAGCTCTTAACATGAGCATCCTATCCAAGAGTATTCTTCCCTCATCTCTAATGATTTATTTCTGGATCTTGTCCTGTCAAGAAATAGGTAGGCATCCAAGAGCAATAACCTATGCTGTGTCCAGGAAATTTACATATTCAACAAATATTGTGTACCTGCTGTGTGCAAAGCCCTGATTTTCCGCACATGCAAAAAAATTATAATTACAGTTTTGCTTGTTTACAGCACTCCATAATAAAATGATGAAAAATGAGAATAAAATTAAGAATAAACTAGAAAGAATAGCATAGGAAATACAAATAAAAGTAGAAAATCAAAACCCAGCACAGGGGTACACATCAACACCCAGACCATAAGAGCACATGGTCACATTCCAGGGAGAATTCTGTGTTTTATTCACCCTTGCATCCTCACTGCCTAGCACAGGGCCTGGCAAACAGAAGACACCATCGATGTATTTGACCTTCAGATTTGGCTTTGAGCTTCATGGCAGCCAGTATAAAAAAGGATTGACATGGTCTCATAGTTTTATATTGTTCACATGATACATATCACTTACTTCCAAAGAAGTAGCTTTTCTGAGCACAACATACTAAAAATCCTCAGGTGAGATTTAGTAAGAGAGCTAAGACAGCAACTGGTTCTCTTTTTCAGCAACCACAGAAGACAACTGCAATGGGACATGCCATACCAGCGCCAAGTAGGTAGCCCTGGGCCACCTCTGGGGACAATGTAAAGGGGATTTTTTCCCAATATTGTCTACCCTAGTCTGTATCCTCAGGGGATTTGTTTCCTGACACCATTTCTGAGGGCTTAGGATAAACTTGAGTATAAAACCAAAAATAACTCTGAAGAGGCCACTATCAAATAGCCAGATCCAGGCTTTCCAACAAGCTGCCATCTGACTTACCTGGTACATTGACAAAAATGCCCACTGTTAACCCAGTCCAAGCCACCAGTACTCTTTCATGGAGGCTGAGGAAACCCAGTGGGCCTCAGTTTCCATAAACCTTGTTCCTGACTCACAGCAAGGCATAACTTGGCTTCATAATGCTAACTCCCAGAGAGGCTTAATGAATTAAGTACTTAGTGGAGTTAGACATGAATTCAAAGTCAGCCTCTGTCATTTGCACTACAACATGACCTTGAGTCCAATGTTGAATCCCTCCAAAGCCTCAGATTCTTCATTTGTAAATGGGAATAATACCAACTTGCTAGGGCTATTGGATAGTGAGTAGATGACACGAAATAATACGTGAAACATGGCTCCTAGTACATCAGTGGCTCTCTAAAGCTTGGCAGCTACCCATCTTATTCCTGAACCGACGCCTATATCTATGCACTCTGTAGTTTGCCTGATAAATGAGTACAGTTTTAGCTGTTTGTGGTGGGGTCATGCCAGAATTGGACTCTTCTCACATGCCTTAGGCAGGACCTCTGAGTGTCTCATGGGGGCAGGGGCCAGGATATTGGGGGTGAAGGGCATTGTGAGTCATGTGGTGGGAGATGGAGTATTTTTCTGTAAACCCCATTTGCCCTTCCTTGTTGCAGCTGCCTCCCCAACTCAGATGGTACAGCTTCATGCAAGTGTGCAGCAGGATTCCAAGGAAACGGGACCATCTGCACAGGCAAGCGAAGGAAGGAATTTGCTGGGGGCTGGCAAGGCTTGCATGGGTTATTGAGAGATTCTTGTTCCTGCAGTCTGAATGGGCCTCAGCAGCTAGTGCCAACCACTGATGGTGAATCGCATGTAATGGGGCAGTTGATTGTGTCTGGGGACAGGAAACCAACTGTTCACAGCCTTGACCACAATTGGGATCACCTGGGAAGCTTTAGAAACCAGTGATTTGTGTTGAGAACCCACATAATGATCAATGTTTCAGATGATGGGTATGCTAATTACCCTGATCTATACATTATATGTATCACACAGCATTACTATATACCCCAGAAATATGTCCAATTATGTGTCCATTAAAAAAAAATTTAACTCACCGATTTGATTGGCCTAGGGTATGGCTGGAGCATCGAGGGTCTGGAGCAGACTGAAAAATAATTTGAGCCCTAGTTCTTCCTCCAACTACCCAAGTGGCCTTGGATAGCTCATTTAACTGCACTGAGATGTTAGCTCATTTGTAAAGTAAACTTAAAATTACCTCCCTTGCAGAACGGTTTTGAGGTTAAGTGAGCTCTCTCTGTTCAATGGCAGAATAATGCAGCTGTTGAAAACTCAGCTCAACTTAGACTCCCCGGGTTTGAACCTAAATACTTATCACTTATGTTACCTTGGGAAAGTTTCTTGACTGCTCTTTGCATTATTATTTTTATCTGCAAGTTGGGGATAACAAAAAGACCTCCCTCACTGAGTTGGACAATAACCTGAATTAATACCTGTGAAGTGCTTAGAACAGACCCAGCACGTAGCACTCAATAAATGTAACCTAATATTTTTATGGTGCCTGGTGCTAGAAAAAATGGAAAATCTTAAGGTCATTTTT
Organism: Symphalangus syndactylus; assembly: GCF_028878055.3. Taxonomy (NCBI): domain Eukaryota; kingdom Metazoa; phylum Chordata; class Mammalia; order Primates; family Hylobatidae; genus Symphalangus; species Symphalangus syndactylus. The sequence goes on from NC_072435.2 coordinate 99,234,253, forward strand.
CTCTCGAGCACTGTGTCCTGGCAGGCTTTGGTCCAGATTGTGGCAGCACTGGACAATGATCACGCCAAACTGCTTTCTAGACCATCTTACCTGGGGATTCTCCCAGAGGGCCAAGTAGACTCACCTTGGTCCCCAGCTGTGTCCTGCAGTAGGATGTGTACAGAATGCTAGTAAAAACAGCTAGAAAGGGCAAATCACAGATGTTTTTCTTGCTGTCTGTTTTTGGGAATTGGCCATATTTAATCCAGTGCCTGCTCAAGTAATTTTGCAGTATGTTCCATTTCTTAATGAGTTAAGGAAAAATACATCAATGGCTTTTTCCCTTCCCTCTCCCCTTCTGCTCTGTGTCGTCTTCTATAGCAATCAACGCCTGTGAGATCAGCAATGGAGGTTGCTCTGCCAAGGCTGACTGTAAAAGAACAATCCCAGGAAGGCGAGTGTGCACGTGCAAAGCAGGCTACACGGGCGATGGCATTGTGTGCCTGGGTAGGTGTCCTTCCCTCTTCCATTGGTGAAATGGTATAAGAGTCAGAATGCTATTAAATGATTCCAATATGTGTGCCTTGATTGTCAGGACACAAAACTGAGGTCATTATTCCATTTGTCGGGGCAGGAAAGTATAAGGGCATGGAAAAGTGACCACAGGGTATGAAGGCATGTCATGTCCAAAAATTACTTTGGAAGGGTAAAAGGAGATACATTTTCCAATTAAACATCATGGCAATGACAGAATGTTTAAACTTTTATTAGTTCCTTTTTATACAAGTAGCACATGCTCACTGTAGAAAAAGAAAGCACACATACTGAAGAAAATACTCTGAAGGTAGTGCTCTTATTGTTGTCATTACCCCATTTTGCTATGCCTACATGTTTTTGTTTTTTTTTTAACAAAAATGGTATCTCAGGATATACAGCATTTACTATGCTTAGCAATATATCAAAGTAACTCTCCCTGAAAACAAGTATACCTCTAACATTATTTAAATATCCACACACTGTTCTACTATAAAGGTATGCCGTAGTAAGTTGTCTGAATTTAACTGTTTAGTTGGAAAAAAATTGACATAGAAGAGTTACACGAATAGCACAAAAAAGACCCACTTGTTCTTTACCCACATTCACTTATTAACATTTAGCCCTGGCTGGGCTCGGTGGCTCACGCCTGTAATCCCAGCACTTTGGGAGGCCAAGGCAGGTGGATCCTGAGGTCAGGAGTTCGAGACAAGCCTGGCCAACATGGTGAAACCACATCTCTACTAAAAATACAAAATTAGCTGGGTATGGGGGCACACACAGCTACTTGGGAGGCTGAGGCAGGAGAATCGCTTGTACCCGGCAGGCAGAAGTTGCAGTGAGCCGAGATTGTGCCATTGCACTCCAGCCTGGGCAATGGAGTGAGACTCCATTTCCAAAAAAAAAAAAAAAAAAAAACCAGTTAGCCCTGTTTATCATTTGCTCTCTTTGTATATATACATTTTTAAAGCCATTTGAGAGTAATCTGTGTATATTGTATTCCCTTTGTTCCTAAATACTTGAGTGTATATTTCCTAAGAATAAGGATAGCCTCTTACGTAACCACAGCACAGTTAATCAACTTCAGTAAATGTATTATTGACGTAATACTTTTGTGTAATTACCATTCATATTCTAACTTTGTCAGTTGTTCCAATAATGTCCTTTTTGACATTTTTTCCTCCAGTGCGGGATGAAGTCTAGGGCTGGATATTGTATTTCATTGTCATGTCTTTTGAGTCCCCTTTAACCTGGGAGAGTTCCTCAGCTTTGCTTTGTGTCTTATGATGTTAACACATGGGAATAATATCCTCCACCTCCCCAACTTGTTTTTTAGTAGCATGATCTTTATTTAGGGTTTGCCTGATGTTTTTCATTCTTAGATTCAGGTTATACATTCAAGGCCCAAATGTCACACAAGTGATATTGCATCTGTCTCAGGGAGCCTTGAGCTCTCCTTCTGCCCTTTGTGTGTGGTGTTAATTTTGACCACTCAGTGAAGGTGCTGTGATGTCTCCATTGTACAGTTATTTTTTTCTCCTTTGCTACTAATAAGCAGTCAGAGGAGAGACACTTTAACACCAAGCAGATATGTTGTTCCCCATCAAAATATGCTCCTAAGTTTAGCATCTTTTGATGATTCTTCCCTGAACCAATCTATATTGTGATGGTTGCAAATGATTGTCTTTAATTCCTAAGTCTCTTCATTCATAGCACTCTTAGATTAGACTCCAAGATTCTATGGTTTCAAGTACTTTGCTACAAATGCTCAAATTTATTCCATGGACTGATTTAAGCCAGTAGACAATGCCTCTGCTGGAACTGGCCTATCCCAGAATAGTCAATCTTAAGAAACTGTATTCAGTACCCTCCTAGTTCAGTTATTTCTCAGAATTTCCAGAAAACTGAATCATGCTTTGACACCCACTCCCCTCAGTCAGTTATCCATCTTAGCTCATCCCTCAAGCTGGCTTCACTTGGAAACCAGACTGGATTTCCAGGCCAGATATTGGCTTTTTGTTTTAAAGAAATCAACCCGTGTTTGGAGAACCATGGTGGCTGTGACAAGAATGCGGAGTGCACACAGACAGGACCCAACCAGGTGAGTGCCACCTCTCCCAGGCCCTTAGGTTTCCTAGAAGGAAACTCCTAGGTCTTTAGACACAGGCCTGAAAGAGGCTGAGAGCGGACCTCTAAAGAGCTGCAGCCAAAAATAAATACTTTAGGGGAAATTCTGAAAGAATCAAGAGGCCCTTCTTTGGGAATGCAGTGAAATGGGGGAAAACCAAGGGTACTAGGACAAGGGGCTTCCCTAGAGTGGGGAGAAGTAGGTATCTGCGAATACCATGTGATTCCAGAAGCATCTAGACAGTCCCCCAAAATACTCCCCTTTCTTTCAGCATTCTGATGCCCAGAATCCCACACTTTATCTTTGGCTTAAGGCTCTGAAGAACAGGTGCCGTGGTGGAAGATAATACTGTGGGCACTCTACCAGTCACATGGCCCTGAGTACCGTGAGCTCGCAGCACCTGTCTGGAGAGCAGGCCGGGGGAGGTGGGGAAAACATGAGAGTGCCCGCATCAGAGACTGGGGGTCACAGGGTGGAAAGATACAGGCAGGGAAACTGGAGGCCCGGAGACCCAAGTTCTGCCTTCCTCAGTCTCTGCCACATGATGAACAAGCAAAATGGCCAGGTAGGAAATCACATATATCCAAAATTGGATGACAAAGTGAAGTCACCAGTGAATGTTCTATTGACCTCGTTGAGCCATCTGGAGACCTCAGTGCCAGGTCTCTCAGTGGGCAGATCAAGCAAGTACCTAAAGTACCCAAAAATAAGAAAAAAAAAATTGTCTTGAAAGAACTGTGTGAGCACACATGTGCATGCGTGTGGACACATTTAGTCACGGAGGAAATCAGAACAGTCAATGCTGAGCTTTCTTAGACATCTTTTGAGGTTTGGTCATTTTTATTTCAAACTACACATGAGGTAGGAGACAATCTATAAACTTTTTGGTGCTTGGGACATCCAAGGGTGCCCATCCGGTCCTAGGAGGCAGTAAAGGAGGATGTGGAATTGAACTTTGAGAGCAAGACCTTAGCTGAGGAGGGACAGCTGGTGATGTCTTGGAAAAGGTTTGCACTGATATTGGGGCCCATTGTGAAGAAAGAGGAAGAGAAACAGGGAAAACTTGCCCGTGTAGCCCTGGCTGGCACCACTGATGAGTTAAAGTTCTAAGAAGCAGACATCATCCCAGGGCCCTTGCTGCTACATAGGAGGCCCTTGTGTGAATTAGAAAAGCTGCCTCTTGGGAGGGCACAGTGGGAGCAGGTGTCCCTTCCTTTGAGGACATCAGTGAATAGAGTGTGGTCTGGGCTTCAGCCCAGTGGCCAGATGCTCCTGTGCAGACATGGAACATGGGGCCCTGTCCCCAGCTTCTTCAGACAGTGTCCCCTCCCTCAACTTGAAGCTTCCACTCAACTTCCTGGGCCAACCAATGGGTTTGATAGATTGTTGCCACGTGCACATCTCAGTGGGCTATAAAGGCCTCTGCTTAGCATCTCCTAGCACTGGTGCGTTTCAGCTCAGCATGGGTGCAGATGAGCAAGATATGAGTATGAATGAGAGTGGGATATAGTTTGGCTTCCTTTCAACTGACCTTCACCAATCAAAGAAAAGAGGTAAATACCTGAAGGCAAGGGACCAAATGGGGTGAGAACATTAAAAAGAAAAAAGAAGGTATCTTAGCAACAAAGATAGGACGTGCATGAGATCCCAGTACTCAAGTGGGTCAAGTACTCAAGTGTGTCAAGTGCTAAAATATTAAATATAAGGTGACCATTATCATTATAAAATAGATATTACCAACATCAAATACAGACTCTCCTAACATTACTGTGACCATGATGGAGTTCAGGTCTGAGAGCCAGCCCATGCGGCCAGTACAGAACCTATCTGTGAAATGACCCCATGTGCTTCTGCTCCTGGACAGGCTGCCTGTAACTGTTTGCCAGCATACACTGGAGACGGAAAGGTCTGCACGCTCATCAATGTCTGCTTAACTGTGAGTATGGCTCTAGGGTGGATGTCCTTCAAGCCTCAGAGCCCACGGTGCCTCCCACGCCACTTCTAGGGGATGCAGAGTTGAGGAATTCTTCCTCTGGAGGCCTCAGAGCTGTGTGTTGACCATGAGGCTTGTTTCTCTGGCACACTCCATTGCAATGTTGGGGAGAAAGGAGAGAAGGCACAGTCTGCCACCCCCAGCCTGCCCCTTTGGCTGCACCATATTGAGCTAAGTCTATCCACTTGCTTATCCCCTATCCATATTGCCAACTCTTATGAAAAAGATCCCTTTCCACCAAGCATGTCTCTCACCTCCTCCAGGAAGCCCTCTTAGGTAAACCTCACAGCAACTTTCCACTCCTTATTCTCCTAGACTTACACGTAGGAATCCACAGTGAGTGCACTATGAGTCAACAATATAGTGTAGCATTCCAAAAGCTAGTTCTGTCATCACAGAGGCCTAGAGGACAGGCTAAGGAAGATGATTCTACTCTAACCCCACAACTACCCTCCATGGCCCCTACCACCCTCATTCTACATGATAACTCTACCTTAGAACACAGGATCCAGTTCTAGATGCTCTGCATTGAGCAGGGGTTCATATGGGGGTAGAAGCACTGTGTCTCCTATGTCCATGCACACATCATTAATTCTCCCAGTTCTCTCTCTCTCTCTAAAGGGGAGTTGGGATGTAGGGTGGAGGCTGCCACCAACATTTCAAGGATTGCCACAAAACAGAAGGGTTGTTCTTGTTCTGTGTAAGTCCAAGCAGTAGGACTAGGACCAGTGGATGAACATTAGAAGAAAACAGATTTCTTTCAACTTAACTCATTTATTTCATTAGAACTGTCCAGAGATAGAGAGTTTTGAGAAGTAATGAGCTTATTATAACTCAAGGTATTTAACTATAGGAATGAAGCAACAGATGGGTTATCAACCCAGACAGCCATTTAGATTCCTCCCAGCCCTGATCCATATGACTCTAGGGTTTTCAGTTGGTTTGCTTCTTGGGACCTCAGTTTCCTAGGATGGTTGTAAATGTCCCTGGAGTTTCTTTTACCACTAACATCTGGGCTTTGACTTTCTTCCTCCAGTCTGTAGGATATTGTTGACACACTTCTTGTCTCCGTTTGCATGTCGATCCTGACAGGAGCAGGATCTTCTGATTCTCTTATAACCCTTGACTGCAGGCTGGATGCATGTTATGCAAATGAGTAGGAGTTTACTCAGTCATTAATCACTGAGTCTCAAACTGGGCTAGTCACCTACTGCTGCTCAGAGCCTAATTGTCCCAGGCCTGGTACCTCCAAAGGGATGAGATAAGCCTGCTGACCCAGCCTGTCATATCCAGAGCACTTTGTGTGGTCAGCTAGGCCTCTGAAGTCCTGCATCAATGTCACATTCATATCCATTGCTTGCCAGGGTCAGCCACTGTGCTTAGGGGTGCCCAATCATTCTTTCGTTTAATTTCTCTAACAGCCATATGAGGTAAGAACTGTTATTAACCCCATTTTACAAAGAGACTCTCTAGCTGTGCCTCTTTCCTAGGACTGCCTCTTTCCTATAACAAACTGCCACAAACTGGGTGGGTGAAAACAATAGAAAAGTATTTTCTTACAGTTCTAGAGGACCAAATCCAAAATTAAGGTGTCCACAAGGATGTGCTCCCTCTGAAGCCTCCATAGGAGAATCCTTCCTTTCCTCTTCCAGCTTCTGGTGACTCCAGGCATTCCTAGCCTGTGGCCGCATCACTCTAATTTCTGCCTCCATCTTCACTTGGCCTTCACTTCTGTATCTGTGTCTTCTTGTCTTGCAAGGACATTTGTGACATTAAGTGGTTAATCTAGGATGATCTTATCTGGAGATCCTTAATTACATCTGTAAAGACTCTTTTTCTAAATAAGTTGCATCCACAGTTGCATCCAGTCCTTAGGACAGTTCAACCCACTAGGCTGTGAGGAGTGAAGGCCATTACCCAAGGCCACAGAGCTAGTATGTGGCATGGCCAGAACTGGAGCCTATCTCTGTCTTACTCAAGACCTGCACCCTTGACCACTTCTTGGGGTGCTTGTTCTTCCTACAAGGCCCAGTCCCAACACCTTGCTTTCCTGTTTATGCTACTTCCCACCTGAGAGCCTCCAGCTGTTGACATGAGAACAGTGCAGACACCCTGTAATTAAAGCCCTTCTTCTTCAATTGAGGCTCCCATTATCTCCTTGTGTTGGTCTGGCAAGCTCCTCAAGAGATCAATGTCCTCTACATGAAACAGTTATGTAAGGATAATAAAGAAGAAGCTACAGAAAAGATGGGAGCTGAGATGTGAAGCTGTTACTACTAGAACTATGGCCAGCTTAATTTTCACAGCAATGCTTCCATGGGCCATTCATGTTTTGTAAAAAAATGGCCACCTTGTCTTGGACAAATTACTCCTGATACAGCTGACCTGGGAGATTCCGAAGGTCCTTTGCTACTCAATCTCAGCAGCGTATTCCCATAGGAATTAACTCTATTGCAAGATTGTAAAATTATAGGCCATCAGGGGCCAGACAGGGAATAATATCAATAGGAAGACCCAAATCATATTGCTGCTGTAATGGGGAAACATCTACTCCAACTGACTGGTGCTCTAAGCTATGTCAGCCCAGTGTTGACAGTACTCCCTGATATTTTAAAAGATATGAAAATTTATGAATTTGTATGTAAATTTTACTAATTTGTAAATGATGGTAATTCATTCCAAAAAGCTCTTTTAAATACTGGGCTAAACAAACAAAATAGTCCTGGTGCTAAATCTGGCCCACGAACAATTATTTCTGCTCAAGTCCTACCAACAAGGACTGTGAAACATTGCCTTTCCTGAGTTAGTCCCCAGTCCAAACTGTTTTAGTCCATTTGTGCTGCTTTAACAGCACAGAGGATACCTGAGACTGGGTAGCTTATAAGCAACAGAAATTTATTTCTCACATTCTGGAGGCCATGCAGTCCAAGATCAAGGCACTGGCCAGTTCTGTGTCTGCTGCAGGTCTGCTTCCTCGTTCATAGATGGTGCCTTCTTGCTCATTGGTAGAAGGGACAACTGAGTTCCCTTGGGTCTTTTTTCTTCTCTTTTCACATCAGAAGGGTAATGTGTCAATGTTGTAACAAGTTTTGAGGGACGCACATCTCATAGAATAGTGTGAAAACCCAATATCAAGCTAATGAACCACAAAAGGATCTCTCTTTTATAAGGGCACTAATCCCATTTATAAAGCCTTTGCCCTCATGAACCTAATGACCTTCTAAAGGACCCACCTCCTAATACCATCACAGTGAGGGTTAGGTGGGGGACACAAACATTTAGACTAGAGCAGGAGGCAAGCATGTTGATGGAACAGAGACTGGGTGAGATGGGAAGGGTCGTAGTGATCAGACAAGGCCTCTCTGCAGAGGTGACTCATTCCTGAATGTTGAGAAGCGGGCAACCACATGAAAATCTTGGGGAAAATGTGTAAGCAAAAGGAAAAGCAAGCCAGGGGTCCTGGGAAGAGGAAGAGCTTGGCATGTTCTGGGAACTGAAGAGAGAGCCAGTGTGACTGCAGTAAAGGGAATGAAAGGGAGGTGGTGAGAGGGGCCAGATCACCTTACACCATGTAGGCTATGCTGTGGGGCTTATATTTTATTCCAGTTATGACGAGGAAGCCACTGGATGATCATGTGGGTCAATGTCAATGTCTGGCTTGGCTCTCAAATCTCATTCTGGCTGCTGTGATGACTGTGCAGGATAGGGGTTCAAAAGCAGAAGCAAGAAGACCATGTAAAAGACTAATGGAGCAGACCAGGAAAGAGCAGGGTGGTATGACTAGAGCTGTAGCAGTGGGTGTAATAAGAAGTCGCTTGCGCCAGGTGGACATGGTGGCTCATGCCTATAATCCCAGCACTTTGGGGTGCCGAGGCAGGAAGTTCGCTTGGGCTCAGGAGCTTGAGACTAGCTTGGAGAGAGAGGGAGATAAATCACTGGACAGGGGATGTATTTTGGAGATAACCAATAAGACCTGCTGATAGACTGGATATGGGAAATACAAGGAAAAGGAATCAAGGACACTATCTAGGTTTTTTGCTGAGACATGTTGGTTCTACTCATGAAGATAAGGATGGCTTAGAGAGGAGGAAATGTTGAGTGAAATATCAACAGGTCTGTCTTTTTGTCGAGTTTGAGTTGCTTGGTAGCCATTCAAGTGAAGATTTCCAGTGAAATGTAAGCTTGAAGGAGAGATCATGACAGAGGTACAAATGTAGGGGTCATTGGCACAGAGATGGTATTTAAACACAGGGAACTGGCTGAAGCACAAGATGAAGGTTAGAGGCAAAGATGGGGCAGGCAGAGGGGCCCTGGATATTAATCCATTGAGCAGGGGAAGAAGTACCTACAGAGAAGGCTCAGTAAAAAAGCCCACGATGTGGAAGGAAAACCACTTATCAAGTATAGTGTCAACAGAGGCCAAGAGAAGAAAATGTTTCAAGTGGAGTGATTGTACAGGCAAAGGATGTTGAGATGTCACCTATGCTGAGAGAAGAGAACTGACCACTGCCTTCTCAAGGTCTCAATTCTTGAAGACCCGGATCAGGGTGGAGGCTTGTGTAAAGGTGGGACCAAGAGCCTAGAAGTAAGTTGAGAAGAAAATTGGAAGTAAGGAAAGTAGAAACATAGACATTTGCAAGGATCTTCCTGGGCAAATAAATGGGTAGTTAATGGAGAAGGATGTGGACCAAAGGAAGCATTGTTTATAACACTTTACTCTGGAAAACTTTAAACCTACATGAAACTAGAGCAACTAATACATGAACCCATCTGTACCTGACACTCAGGTGCAAGAGTCAACTCATGGTCAGTCTTTGTTCATCTATACCTAAGGGGTTCTCTTAAAGGAGAAAAAAAAAAGAGAGTTTGGCTTTTTTCAAGATGAGTAATATGAAGGCATGTTTTTGTGCTGGGGAATATGATCTGATAGAAGGGAGGAAACCACTCCTGAAGGAGAGGAGGTTGTCGTTACAGGAGGAAAACACAGGAGGGGGTGAGAGGGAGTGGGACCCAGAGCCCAGGTGGAGGCATCAGCCTCAGATAGAAGCAGACGTGGTGTCAGTCAGTATATTAGTCAGTGATGAACCAGTGAGTCCATTAATGAGTCAGCCCATTAGTTAGTTGTTAGTACACTTGTTAAATAAGGAAAGCAGAGTCCAGACCCAAACAAGTGGTGAAGCTCAGGATGGGGAGATGAGGTGGTTCTTGTTACCTGTGTCTCTTTTCTCCATGAGGTACAATTGGGGCTCATCAACTAAGATGAGAGGACAGTGATTGAGAGTTGAGAAAGGTGAGGAGTGGAATGTCATCTGTATTAGTCAATTTTCACGCTGCTGATAAATACATACTCCAGACTGGGCAACTTACAAAAGAAAGTTTTATTGGGCTTAGAGTTCCCCATGGCTGGGGAGGACTCATAATCATGGTGGAAGGTGAAAAGCATGTCTCACATGGTGGCAGACAAGAGAAGAGAGCTTGTGCAGGGAAACTCCCATTTTTAAAACCATCAGATCTCGTTAGACTCATTCACTATTACAAGAAGAGCACAGGAAAGACCTGCCCCACAATTCAATCGCTTCCTACCAGGTTCCTCCATGACACACGAGAATTGTGGGAGTTATAATTCAAGATGAGATTTGGGTGGGAACACAGCCAAACCCTATCATCTCTAGAGAGAGGGAAATTAAATGTACTGCAAAGGTGCAGGCATCTGTATCCGCGAAGGGATACCTTTGAAGGGAGTCCAGATAGCATGTATCCGTGACTTTCTCAGGCAATGCACCGCCAGCCTGGCAGACCCAGAGAAGTTAGAGTGGGGCCCAGGAGAGCTAGGGATTTGCCAAGCCATAGTGATGGAGGGAGAGAACAGCTAGGGAGGGTCACAGTGTTCCACCTTGCCAGCTGGCTGGGGGCCGACGGGGCTGAGTAGGTGGGCAGGAATGCTGGGGAGAAAGAAGTAAGAAAGGAAGGGGAGGTTCCTGTGGACCAAAAGAGGTTGGAGACTGCAGTATTAGAAGAGAGAAGTTGAAATGATAAAAGTTGGTGGCCAGAGAGAGAAGGATGCTTGAAATGGAGCTCTCAGGAGCAGTCAGTGCACTTTATGTTGACTACAAAGCCAGGGGGTGGGGGCAGGGGTGGTAGAGGCCATTGACAAGGGTATTGACACTGCCAAGGATGGCAACATCAAGAAGGAAGGGAAAGGCGGTGATCCAGGCACCACCATTAGGACCAAAGAGTAAAAATTGGTGAAGGATTATGGATACTATGTGTTTAAAGGCTGAGGGTGTGGAAATGTTTTGGAAGTGACAATGTACGGTAAGAAAGACACTCTCCCAGCACAGCCAGGACATTGCCACTTCAATCCCTCACCAGTGTGGAGTTAGCGGAGGAAAACAGCTTCACTTGAGGGGCACAGGAAGGGCAATGTTTGCAGGAGACAAAGACCTCTGCAGGAAGAGGTGAAGAGAGCTTACTAAGGTGAGAATGTCAGCAAGTTGCTAATGGCAATGAGTTTGAGAAAGCACAGGGAAGGGTTTGTGAGGAAGGGGCCTATGGGGTCAGGTGATGCATGTGTAGAGGAACATGGGGTGAGTGGAGTGTCCCTGCAATGAGTGTTCCCATGGATGTTAGCTTTGAACCATGCTTTGCTTTGTTTGTATTTTAGGTCTCTGCCCATCTTCTACAACTTACAAGCTCTTTGAGGGCTGGGACAATGTGTTCTATTTTGTACCACCTGCCTTCTATCTGATAATGGTTACCTTTTCCTATGATCATAGCTTAAAGCTGGGAAGTATCAAACAGGTGGGGTCTTCCTAGTTAATACCTGGATGCTGAGAAATTTCCAATTTGGCAACTCTGGGCTTACCTGTACAGGGCTGGAGATCTGCTCAAAGGGACCTGTCATCTTAGGATACAAGGCCAGGTGAATAAGATGCCCCTACGAGTATAGGGAATTGGAAGGCAAGCTTGGGAAAATGATAAACAATACAAATGAATCAAAGTTAGAGACTGAGACAAAAAATGAATTCGAACGCAGAATTGCTTTGTAAATATCGGTAGAGCTGGCAAACTAACTGATCTAATCCCCATCCCTTGCCCCTTGGCAATTTTACCAGAAAAATGGCGGCTGTAGTGAATTTGCCATCTGCAACCACACTGGGCAAGGAGAAAGGACTTGTGCTTGCAAGCCAAACTACGTCGGAGATGGATTTACCTGCCGCGGCAGCATTTATCAGGTAAAGTGAGACGTGCTTCCATCAAGTAAACTCTACTTCCCTAAAAATGCCAAGAATCCAGGTAGCTAAGGAATATTCAAGAGCTTGGTGAAATGTAAAGCACTATAAAAATACGAAAGGCAATTTTATATAAATCAGCAATGGAAAGAAATTTTGTCTTCCTCTGGGAATTCATTTGACCTGCGAAAGAGTGTAATGTAGGGATTAAGATGGACTGACAGCTCTGGAGTCAGAAACACCTGGGTTTGAATTCAGTTCTCCTGGTTAGTAATGTGACTTTGAGCATATCATGTCACCTCTCTGTATATCAATTTTCTAATCTGTAAAAGAAAATAATGATGGTACCAACTCCATCAGGTTGTTAAAATAAGGTAATATGTGCAAAGGACACAGAGTGCTCAATAGCTCAACCATATTACCATGGCGTGGATTGCTGTGTGTGCATGTGTGCATGTGCATGTGTGCGTGCATGTGTTAATGTGTGTACACGTGTGTGTGCATGCATGTACGTGTGTATGCTTGTGTGTGCATGCAGATGCATGTGTGCCTGTGTGTACGCACGTGTGTGCATGTGTGTGTGTGTACTGAGCATAGTGGTTGAGGCAAGGTGATATTTGCAGGTTTCTGTCTATGATAAAGTAAATGTTCAGTTATTTAAAGAGGGATGAAAATGTTCTGGCTGATCAAATATTGTTACTAGAGTAACCAAATCTGCCATAAGCCTATAACTGATTTTTTTTAAATATTTGCAAGTCAGAAAATGCTCTTAAAGTTCAGATACTTCTGGAAATGGCTGAACTTTTCTTTCATAAATCAGATGGCGATTCCAGAAAGGTTATAGAATTCACACTATGTCTACATAGTCATTCTGAACATTAATTGTCAGCCTACAGATGAAGCTCCAAAAAGGCCCGGTGTTACAGATTTCCAGTTGAAGGGATGGCAGAGAAATCATCCTGTGACAACCCTGTGTTGTTCTTATATATATTTCACAGGCATTAAGTGAAACTATCCTTTGTTTGCAGGAGCTTCCCAAGAACCCGAAAACTTCCCAGTATTTCTTCCAGTTGCAGGTAGGAAATATACATGTCTGTCTAGCCATAAGAGTTCAGCCTAGGCCAGGTGCAGTGGCTCACACCTGTAATTCCAACACTTTGGGAGGCCAAGACAGGCAGATTGCCTGAGCTCAGGAGTTCGAGACCAGTCTGGGGAACATGGCAAAACCCCGTCTCTTTTAAAAATACAAAAAAAATTAGCTGGGCATGGTGGCGCAGGCCTGTAGTCCCAGTTACTTGGAAGCTGAGGCGTGAGAATTGCTTGAACCCGGGAGGCAGAGGTTGCAGTGAGCTGAGATCATGCCACTGTACTCCAGCCTGGGTGACAGAGTGAGACACTGTTTCAAAAAAAAAAAAAGAATGTAGTACATGAAAGACTCCCATCACACTGGTAGAGAAAAAGGTGTGACTGGGACAGCTGGTTAACACTTGGGGTAAAAAATTAGGTTTGATCTTTCTGCATATCATACGTCTGAATGAGATTCAGATGTAGGAATAAAATATTAAAAACTAGAAGAATAAAATGATAAAAAATATGACATAAGATTGTAATAAAATCATTAAAAACTAGAAGAAAATATGCTCATAGTAACCATATGATCTTAGAATTACAAGAAGACAATTATAACAGTTAAGTACAACAACTTGTTTTATGTTTGTATTATTATCCTCATGATATAAAATACTGATATGTGCAAGAGACACTGGAAAAAAAATACCTGAAAGTAATAAGAGCTGCTTCTAGGTGGTGGGACTAGGGGATCCCCTGTTATTTTTTAATTTGTGCTGTATTTTCAAAATCTTTAATACAATAAGCATGGGTTAATTTTATAATGAGAAAAAAACCACACACGATTTCCATGACGGAGAATCTGGGTTTCATTTGAATCCAAGACTGAAACACAGGTCTCCTCATCCAGTCTTTGCTTCACCCAGGTGCCATCATCTCTGGTATTAGTTTGAGCCCCGGCATGTATTGATGTTAAGTGAGTGATGTGTGAGCCCCACCTTTCTTCCCACAGGAGCATCTCGTGAAAGATCTGGTCGGCCCAGGCCCCTTCACTGTTTTTGCACCTTTATCTGCAGCCTTTGATGAGGAAGCCCGGGTGAGCATGAGACTGTGGGCAGAAGGGGGAGGTCTGCGGCTGGAATATAGTCTTTGGGCCTCGCCCTGGAACCAAGACTGGAGATGTTTCTAAGCAGGAGCTCTAAGATCAGGTGCAACTCACCAGCAATAGAAGGGGCTGCCTCTTGGCACAGGGACCCCTGTCAGGGGAAACATCAGGTAGATTTGGGGTAACCACTGGCCAGAGACTTTCTAAAGGACATTCCTGAACAAGGTTGGAGAAGATTAACAATTCTCGAGTGATTTAGACCTCCCATAGACAAAAAACGGGGGAGTGGAGGGAGAGATGCTGGGTTAAAGAGATTTAAATAGATTCTTTTCTTGCAGGATTTATCAGAGCCTTTACTGTTCTAATATTCACAGGGGCTCTTCATACTGGATTGCCCATTCGTGATAATGATAGGTAACATTTACTGTGTCAAACACTGTTCTGAGTGCCCGGCTTAAAATGACTCATTTGGCCCTCACAACAACCCTGTGAGTTCTGCTGTGATCCTCATTTTACAGCTGTGAATACTGAGGGAAGTAGCTTTCCCAAGATCACATGACTAGCAGGGGGTGGAGCAAAGACCCAAACCTGGGCCCATGTACTTAACCACTGCACACCCAGCCTCTCCATGCCTATATTTTGGACACCAACAAAGCAGAGGCACAAAAATAGTTTCTGAAAGAACTTGACACTTTATAATTCAAAATAAAAAGCCATTAAAGGAGTTATGAAACAATGAGAATTTTGTGGGCTTTTGATTACTTACTGTATGTTAATATTGTTTGTTTGTTTGTTTTTGAGACAGGGTCTTGCTCTGTCACCCAGGCTGGAGTGCAGTGCCACGATCTCGGCTCACTGCAGCCTCTACCTGCTGGGTTCAAGTGATTCTCATGCCTCAGCCTCCGGAGTAGTATTTTTAGTAGAGATGGTGTTTTACCATGTGGGCCAGGCTGGTCTCGAACTCCTGGCCTCAAGTGATCCGCCCGCCTCGGCCTCCCAGAGTGCTGGGATTACAGGCATGAGCCACTGCACCCAGCCTTGATTGTATTTTGAATTCCAAATGGAAATATGTCATGATCTTCCCAATACTAAAGGTTTAAATCTAGCACTGATACCTCTCCAAGAGGGGTATATACTATGCAGCGTTTCCCAGCATGTTTCCCAAGAAAATTCTTTTTCGAGGATCATCTCACAGAACTTGGGATCTTTGCAACATGTATTGTGAAATCCTGAGCCAGAGGAACCCCATGTTCCTTCCACACTGAGATTCCACAATGGACGCAAGAAAGGAGCTAGAGTCACTTCCTCCCTTTTGTCTGAACAGCCTCCACTCTCTAATCCTGACCACAAAGCTTACTTCCCAGAGTCTGGGTGAGCCGAGAGGTGTGGAAGAGAGAATGGAGGACAGGAGAACCAAATGGTACATTGCAGCAAAAGGCTCCTGCCTCTGGCTGGAACCCTCTAATCTTCTGTTACAGGTTAAAGACTGGGACAAACAGGGCTTAATGCCCCAGGTTCTTCGGTATCATGTGGTCGCCTGCCACCAGCTGCTTCTGGAAAACCTGAAATTGATCTCAAATGCTACTTCCCTCCAAGGAGAGCCAATAGTCATCTCCGTCTCTCAGGTAGATGCCAGTTATCCTTAGGTCCTCTCTCCCCTAGATCATGTCCTTTGCAGGAACCTGGATGGAGCTGGAGGCCATCATCCTCAGCAAACTAATGCAGGAACAGAAAACCCAATGCTGCATGTCCTCACTTACAAGTGAGAGCTAAATGATGAGAACTCATGGACACATAGAGGGGAACAATACACACTGGGGCCTACTGGAGGGTGGAGAGTGGGAGGAGGGAGAGGATCATGAAAAATAACTAATAGATACTAGGCTTAATACCTGGATGATGAAATAATCTCTACAACAAACCCCCATGACACAAGTTTACCTGTGTAACAAACCTGCATATGTTCCCCTGAACATAAAAGTTGTTGTTTTTTTTTTTAAAACAAAAGAAGTACCTTATCCTTAGGTCCTCTTTCTCTTTTTTTCCTTAAAGTAATATAAGAAATAATAATAACATGTTAAGTGATTTCTGTATGCAGGCACATAGTATTTGATGTGTACTAACTCATTTAATCTGCAAAATACTCCCTTGATATAGACAGTGTTAATCCTTAATTTCTGAATAAGAAAACTGAGCTCAGAAAGGTTAAGTAGCTTGTCCAAGGTCACACAAAGAGCAAATATTAGAGCCAGGTTTAAAACTCAGAGGCAGGCCTCTCTAAGTAGTAAATAGAACTGCTTTTGATAGCATTAGTCAGAAGCTGGGAAGGTTGAAAGCTTTTGATCAAAGCCACTTGACCATGCTGGTCCAGTCCCTCCCTACTACAGAGAAGCAAATGGTGACCACAGAATTCCTTGCAGAAGAAAGAAAGCCAGGGGAGTTGGTATAGAACAAATATAAAAGAGAAGCCAATTTTGAGCTGCTTGCTTATTTCATATTGGAGAATCATATTGAAATTACTGTTTAGATGATTCTATGTTATAATTAACTTCTCCAGGTGAAAGTTACATTTTTATCTCTGTTTTCACTTCATAATCATAATAAAAATACACTCAAGTATTAACTTGGATATTCAGTTTTTGCTCCTGATAATTTGACACATTGGTAAAGCATTCTGTGAGAAGCAATTTTGTGTTCATTTCACTTTGCGCTCATTTCTTTTTTGTTTTTGGTTGATTTCAGGGCACAGTGTATATAAATAATAAGGCTAAGATCATATCCAGTGATATCATCAGTACTAATGGGATTGTTCATATCATAGACAAATTGCTATCTCCCAAAAATTTGCTTATCACTCCCAAAGACACCTCTGGAAGAATTCTGGTAGGTAAACTCTGTCATATTTTCAGCCTGGAGTGACTCAGTACATTATCATCTCTATTCTGATTCAAAGTCATCATTTTGAAACATTTTCTTTTTCTGCTTCAATCTCAAGCTATTATTAAAAGCCTAGTAAACATTATTCTTAGAAGTAAATAAGTAAAAGTCTATCTTAAATTGATAAGTAGGTTTTATATGTTTTTCTCTAGCATCCACAAGGAAAGGTAGTCTTACATAGGTTTAGAAGATGGAGAAGATAGATAGATAGATAGATAGATAGATAGATAGATAGATAGATAGATAGACAGACAGACAGACAGACAGACAGACAGACAGATAAAATTAAATCTGGAGTAAAACTCCTAAATTGACAGAAAATGTAATTTTAACTTTTATTTTTATTTTTTAATATAGGTCAAGGTCTTTCATTGCAGAACACAGAATCCACTATACTTAGACAAAAAAAAAGTTTCTTGAGATAGTAGATACATCATCAAATCTCTGGAAGGGTAGAGCCTAATTCAGATGCTACACAGCTGGGAGCAGAGCAGCCCAGGGAGGCCTACAAAGGGTAGACACCTGGCTGGGTGCAGTGGCTCACACCTGTAATCCCAGCAATCTGGGAGGCCAAGGTGGGCAGATTGCTTGAGTCCAGGAGTTCAAAACCAGCCTGGGCAACATAGTGAAACCCTGTTTCTACTAAAAATACAAAAAACTAGCCAGGTGTGGTGGTCATGCCTGTAATCCCAGCTACTTGGGAGGCTGAGGTGGGAGAATCACCTGATCCCAGGATCAGATGCTTGCAGTGAGCTGAGGGCAGTGACCTGAGATCATGCTACTGCACTCTAGTCTGGGCAACCAGAGCGAGTTCCTGTCTAAAAAAGTTTTTTTTAATTAAACACACACACACACACACACAAAGGGTGGACACCTAACCTGATAACCTTACCACCACCACCAGGCTGTTCTGGCTGTCACAGCTCTGTGACTGCCACCTGTCTGCAGCCTCACCACCTTGGACACTAGACACTGGGCTATAGATGTCCCAATTGTGCTTGCCAGAGGGGTTGATCTCCCTTCTAGCAGCTGCTGCCACCTCATATTATTTCTTTTCACCAAGAAGCTTTGCACAAGTGCTTCTGCTTGGAGGACCTTATATCACATTGGGGCTCTAGCTGCAAGGGAGTCTGGGAAAAAGTAGCGCTTAGCCTACTAGTCTCTAGAATGCAAAAAGCATGGTCAGAAGAGAGCTGGAGCAGGTACTGATGAGCCCATCTATGCATCTGTCAGGTTATGTTACCTTTACTTTTTTTCACTTGAGCTCTTGTTAAATTCCCCATGAACTGTATAAGGAAAAGTTTCATGCTCATTCTTATTATCTTTGCAGCAAAATCTTACAACTCTGGCAACAAACAATGGCTACATCAAATTTAGCAGCTTAATACAGGTAAAAATTTAGGGGAAGTTGACTCAGAGGATAACCTGCCTAAAGAAGTTTTGTTTTGTTTTGTTGTTGTTTCTGTTTTGTTTTGACATCAGCCAGCTATTGTGGGATCTGCATGGGGAAGTCCCAGTTTTCTGGAGAGCAAAGTCATTCTCTGTCACTCCCTTCTTAGAATGTTATATGGCTTGTTGAGCTATATAATGTACATTGGCTGAGTTAGAAATTGAGGATTTGAGGCTGGGGAGAGGGAAATAAATTGGAATGTGGCAGCAGTGTACTAGGTGCTTCACACCTGAAATTATCAACTCCATTATAAAGATGGGGAAGTTGAATGGGAGAGTTGGGAACTCTATGCCTGTGAGGCAGGTAGAAATTAAAACCATATCTTTCTGGCAAGCACGGTGGCTCATGCCTGTAATTTCAGCACTTTGGGAGGCCAAAGCAGGTGCATCACTTGAGGTCAGGAGTTTGAGACCAGCCTGGCCAACATGGTAAAACTCAGTCTCTACTAAAAATACAAAAATTAGCTGGGCATGACGGTGTTCACCTGTAGTCCCAGCTACTTAGGAGGGTGAGGCAGGAGAATCACTTGAACCCAGGAAGCAGAGGTTGCAGTGAGCTGAGATCGCACCACTGCACTCCAGCCAAGGTGACAGGGTGAGACTCCATCTCAAAAAAAAAAAAAAAAACCATACCTTACTGACTTCAGAGATTGTTCCCATGAATTGAGTAGAAACTTCCAATATGAACAAAAGATTGCAGAGGAGAATAGGGAGGAGCAGACCAAGCATCTTTCTGAGGCTCCCTCTTCCCTGTTCCTCAACCCTGAGCAGTCCCTGGGGACTCCAGAATTTGGCTTTCTGATTTGCTGTCCAAGAAAATATAGATCAGGATGGGCACAGCTGGCTCATGCCTGTAATCCTAGTACTTTGGGTGGCCAAGGCAGGAGGACTGCTTGAGCCCAGGAGTTCCAGACCAGCCTGGGCAACATGGCGAAACCCCATCTCTAGAAAAATACAAAAATTTGCAGAGTGTGGTGGTGCATGCCAGTAGTCCCAGCTACTCAGGAGGTTGAGGTGGGAGGATCACTTGAACCTGTGAGGTTGAAGCTGCATTGAGCTGTGACTGTGCTACTGCAACTCCAGCCGGGGCAACAGAGTGAGACCCTGCCTCAAAAATAAAAAAAAAAAAAATTGTAGATCAGAATGGCTGGGGTGTGATAGGCTTCTGGTTTCTCTAGCTGTATCACCCTTGAACCATCCAGAGTCCCAGTAAGCCATGGGCTGGAGCATGGAGGAGAATCCTCAGAGAAAGAACCCCTGCCCGCATGTCTAGGCCTTGCTCATGCCACTGAGGGACTGAATCCCTGTGTTTCAGGACTCCGGTTTGCTGAGTGTCATCACTGATCCCATCCACACCCCAGTCACTCTCTTCTGGCCCACTGACCAAGCCCTCCAAGCCCTACCTGCTGAACAACAGGACTTCCTGTTCAACCAAGACAACAAGGACAAGCTGAAGGAGTATTTGAAGTTTCATGTGATACGAGATGCCAAGGTATTTAGTTTACATGCAGACATAAGTGCAAGAATGTCCCAGGGTGGTGATAAAATTCAGCACCAAGGCATTGTGCCCTAGGAACTATCAGTGTGTCCCTGTCTCCACTGTATGCAGGAAGCCACAGCATCACCTGCCCCATTGTGTCCTCCTCTGACTGGCCGTGGTTGATTGGCTCCTGCAGTATACCACATTTGGTTCTGTTCCTTGGACCTGCCATTTTTTTTTTACTTCAATCAATACCCAAGAGCATCATTGCTCTTTCTACTGCAGATCAGCCTTTCCTCCTTCCTAGTTCTCCTGGCAAAATGGCTGCTGACAACAGTTCTCAAGTTTTTCCAGATGGACTCTTTCTCATCCAATTCCAAAATTTCTAGGCAAATGACTGATTGATCCAGCTTCAATCAGTTGTGGCCTCTGAACTGATTAACTGTATCAGAGAAGCATGATCATGCAGAAACTAGCATGATCATATAGGAACATGCACGATCACATAGGAACATATGTGATACAGGAATAAGCATGATATAGGAACAAGCACAATCATATAGGAACAAGCATCATAGGAACATGCATGATCATATAGGAACATATATGATCATATAGGAGCAAGCATCATATAGGAGCATGCACAATCACATAGGAGCAAGCATGATCATATGAGAGCAGCATGACCATATAGGAGCAAACACGATCATATGGGAGCAAGCATGATCATATAGGAGCAAGCATGATCACATAGGAGCAAACATGATCATATAGGAGCAAGCACAAACATATGGGAGCAAGCATGATCATATGGGAGCATGCAGTCTTATAGGAGCAAGCACAATCACATAGGAGCAAGCACAATCACATAGGAGCAGCACGATCATATGGGAGCATGCACAGTCTCATAGGAACAAGCACGATCATATAGGAGCAAACATGATCATATAGGAGCAAGCACAATCATATAGGAACATGGCAGCCATCCTGAGTCTTCATGCAGGACTCGTGTTTCTCTCCAGGACCAAGTCTGCCCAGTTCAAGAATGACAAATGTCCCAACTTCAGTTCATCCACAGCATCTAGATTAGTTTCCCAAAGCTGCCATCACAAATTACTACAAGCTGGGCAGCTTAAGCCACAGAAATGTGTTCTTTGTAGTAAACAGTTCTGGAGGCGAGATGTCAGAGATGAAGGAGCTGGCAAGGTTGTTCCTTCTGGAGGTTCTGAGAATTTGTTTTGTTCTTCTGGAGGTTCTGAGAATTTGCTCCATGCTTCTCTCTCTGCTTCTGGTGGCTTCTGGAAATCCTTGGTGCTCCTGGGCCTGTAGTGTATCCCTCCAATCTCTCTCTGCCATCACAGGGCTGTCTCTCTCTGTGTGTTTCTGTGCCTTCACATAGCATTTGCCTCTTCTTTCCTATAAGAACACCATTCATATTAGATTAAGAGCCCACTCTACTCCAGGATTACCTCATCCTAACTAATTACATCCGTAATGACCTCATTTCCAAATAAGATCATAATCTGAGGAACTGGGGATCAGGACTTCAACATAACTCTTTGAGGGGCACAGTGCTGCCCATAAGTGTATCCTATGTCATTTCCCAGCCTCACCCACTCATTCTTTCATTGGCTTCATACACTAAGACTGCATCTTCAGAGACTCCCAAGCATAGATGGGGGATGGAAGGGTGATTGAAAGCAGTCCAGCTGGTCAATTCTTTCCCGCCTGAAGGAATTTCCAATCTCCCAGAGAGCCCCTGATTATTCTTCCCATTGGTTATACCTACGGTCATTGTAAAGCTAAAGTTACTATAACTTGTGGAAAAATTTGCATCTGAATTTGGTTTTTTGGTAAAGCTCCTTCGGGCCGTCCCTTCTTCAGCCCAAATTTGGGGCAGTCACATGGCACCATCGCTCCTACAGGTTTTAGCTGTGGATCTTCCCACATCCACTGCCTGGAAGACCCTGCAAGGTTCAGAGCTGAGTGTGAAGTGTGGAGCTGGCAGTGACATCGTGAGTATCAACATGAAGGGTAGGCAGGGAGGGGTTAACACATTCACAGCAAGCTATTCCCCAGTCACTACCCCTTCAAGGAGATGTTCATTTTTTTCTCTCCATTCGTAGCAGGCTCTTTTTTTTCTCACTACCTTCAGAGGTATTTTTCCTGAGAGTATGTAATTGGATATGAAAAACCTGATAAATCCTGGCCAACCCAAGCCCTCCTAGCGGGTGGCAGGAAGCCTCTCACACTGTGGAGAGCAGCTTCCAGTTGATTTTATTTTTTGTGTAGAGCATTTATTTTCCAATATGAGATACTTTCCTGAAACAGGAAAGTATACAGTCATTCCTTTCTCTTCCTTCCCAGCCCCACTACTGTGACCTCACCTCCAACCCTCTCTTGGCAGTCAGAGCCAGCTCTGGGCTATACCTACCTAGATCAGCCAACTGAGAGGTTTGCAATTTTTACCTTCCCTGGCTAGTTCCTGAACAATTCTGTCTTTCTGTAATTCCATATGATGAATGGGTCTAATAGGATTATTTCAACTGCATATCATGGAAAAGCCAAAATCCAGTGACTTAAATGTATAAGGATTTATTCTCTTTTATAAAAGAAATCTGGAGGTAGCCAATCCAGAGTTAGTATGATGGCTCAGTGGAGAAGCACCTTCTGTCTTTCTGCTCTGCAGCACATGGTTCCAGCCTCCAAGGTCCAGCATGGTTGCTGGAGCTCCAGGCACCATGTCCACTTTCCAGGCAGTGGGAAGGAGGAAGGGCAAAAGGGATGCATCTCCCAATTGAGTTAATTCCCTTCAAGGAGAATTCCAACAAGTTCCATACAACATTCTGCGTGTATGGTCAACATCTTATGACCAGTATCCCTTTGGTGTTTGAATTAGAATTGTATTGAATTTATAACTGAATTTGAAGAGTATTCACATCTTTTCATTCCAGCTTCTGGAACGTTATCCCAATGTACACTCTTGAGATTTTCCTGACTCCCTAGACCAAAATAGACAACTATCAGAGAAGGATAGTAAGAATGCCCTCTGCTTGTTCTGTGTGTTGATATAACTTTCAGAGCAATGTATTTTATGCAATGTATTATTTAGTCTGATCTGTATAACAACCCTATATTAGAAATTATTTGCTCTATTTACCTGGTGAAGAAAACAATGAACCTCAGAGAGGTTCAGTGACTTGCCCGTGGTCACATAGTACATAAGTGAGCATGCAAGGCTTTAACCACAGTTTTCTGGTGTTCCTTCCACTGAGTCACACTATCTCCATCCCATCCGTAGATGCTGGGAGTTATCTTGTTTTCCTCTCAAAAGCTTTCTAAAAGCATTTTATACACTGGAAGAATAATGTATCCATCAACTTACTAGCTGGGTGACCTCAGGAAAGGAAGCCCTGAGATTATTCCCAGCATTAAATGAAATAATGTCTCCAAAGCCCAGTTGATTATGCCTGGTACATGTAAAAAAAGAAATTATCATTACAAAGTTAAAGCCTATCACTTGTACACCCTGGAAAGAAAGCCACACCAGGCACTTTGCTAGGTGCTGGCACTAAATAAGGAGACTCGGTTACTACACACAAAGAGGGCACATCAGTGAAGTTCATCCCTAACCACAGCAAGGTCATCTTTGCTCCACCCTATCACCCACTGCTGACGTTTCTCCTTTGGTAGAGGAAGTGAGGCAGAGGGGTTAAGGGGGCAGGCTCTGAGGCTGACTGCCTGGATGCAAATGCCCACACCACCATTCACTGGGCAAGTCATTTAACCTCTCACTGCCTTAGTTCCCTCGTCTATAAATGGGTACTAATAACAGCAGCTACGTCCAACACAACCACCTTGGATTGTTGTAATAATTAAAAGAAGTTGCACAGGTAAAGGACTTAGAACAGTATCTGGCACATAATACATGCTGGGTATTTGATAAATATATAAATACACGGAGTTTTATTAAGTTCTTCCCGAGTCTTGCAGTTACTGGCCATGTTACATGGCTGGGAAAGAAGAGATGTATGAAAGAGATTGACTGTTTTTCTCTCTCTCTCTCTCTTTCTCTCTTTTTTTTTTTCTTTCTTAGGGTGACCTCTTTCTGAATGGCCAAACCTGCAGAATTGTGCAGCGGGAGCTCTTGTTTGATCTGGGCGTGGCCTACGGCATTGACTGTCTGCTGATTGATCCCACCCTCGGGGGCCGCTGTGACACCTTTACTACTTTCGATGCCTCGGTCAGTCCTAAAAACAACAGTGTAGTAAGAGAACCTTAAGCCAAAGAATGGCCCTCATGATCCAGTGTGGACCCTGTTGTGAAACCATTTAGGGCCTGTCCTCAGCAAGACTAGGACCCAGAAGACCTGAGGGCCAAATGATGTAGTTCTTTAGACTCAGAAGCAACAGGCATCTACTTAGCCCCACACAGCCTGGAATATTCTTGTTTATCCACCCATCTACTCACCCACTCATTCACTCCCTTATCATTGAGAAAACAGTTCTTGGATACCAACTGTATGCCAACTGCCATTCATTTTCAAACACATCCCTCTATTCAGTCACTCACTCATGCATTCAACAAACATTTGTTTAACGTCTGACAGATTACACCATATGAAATTGCCATATTTGACAGTCTGGAGCCTATGAAAAGGGCAATTTCACATAGTCAGTCTAATATGATATGCCACTCACACCTCTATTCACTTACCCATTGATTCATTCATTTGACAATATTGATTGAACTTCTATCCCAGGCCCTGCACTGTGTGAGGCATTTTTACATTCACTCATTCATCCATCTAGCATCTTTACTGAGTACTCCCCTGAAGCCAGCCATTTTGTTCAATGCTTAGCTTACCCCTACAATAATCCAGTAATAGGAATAGTTATCATCTGCCCTATTGTGTAGATTTAGAAACTGAGTTTCAAAGAGGTAAAGTGACTTTACATGGCAAAGTTTGTCACCAGTTGATATCAGTACCTGGCATCCTCTAGGAATTTCAATAACTATCCCAAATTTTTTGGATCCCAGTCAGCCAAAGTAGGAGATGAAACCAGTTGTCCTTTCTACCACAGGGGTCTTCTTAATTTCCAAATTATATTCCACACATATTTTTCAGTTAATCATTTTTCCTCATCAATCTTCTGAAGATCAAATAGCAAGAATTATTATCCCTATTTATTATAAAACTAAGGCTCAAATAGTATTGGTGATTGGCCAAAAGGATCCCATTTAACTTAAAATGGAACAATTGCACCCATATGTCCCACTGCTAATAGCATATGCCTGTAAGACACTGCCCTGGTCCAGCTCTGTATAACAGATTTTCCCTTCAGAGAACGAAAGTACAGAGCTAATGCCCAAGACAGATCTTCAGAATTATGTGTGGCAAAGTTAGTGTGTGTGTTTTGATATTCTTTGTTGTTGTTGTTGTTTTGAGATAGAGTCTTGCTCTGTCATCCAGGCTGGAGTTCAGTGGTGCAATCACAGCTCACTGCAGCCTTGAACTCCTGGGCTCAAGTGATCCCCTCAACTCAGCCCCCAAAGTCGCTGAGACTACAGGTTCATGTGCCACCATGCCTGGCTAATTTTTTTTTTTTGCAGATAAAGTCTTGCTGTGTTGCCTAGGCTGGTCTCAAACTCCTCGCCTCAAGCGATCCTCCTGCCTTGGCCTCCCAAAGTGCTAGGATTACAGGTGTCAGCCACCATGCCTGGCCTGTTTTCATATTCTTGATCATAGCCAGAGGCTTAATCAAGATTAATTAAGCCCCTAATCCATCCAGGTATTAATCAGGAACATTTCCTTGGGTTTTCTGATATTCTTGGTTTTCAAGTGTTTCTTTTCTTGCATACTAGGGGGAGTGTGGGAGCTGTGTCAATACTCCCAGCTGCCCAAGGTGGAGTAAACCAAAGGTAATTAAGAATGCAGTGATAATGTTTGGAGAACCACAGGTCTGTTCCATTAGCAGACCTCAGTGTGTGTGCGTGTGTGTGTGTGTGTGTGCGTGCACATATGTTGCATAAATGTAATTTATGTCATTCTTTCAACAACAAAGCTAATGGGGTAAGATAGATATTCTCAGCCCAGGCAACCTGTCAACCCATGTTCTAGGAACTGTCTAGGAAAGTCATGGGATGGTAGACCTAGAAGGACTTAGAAGATAATTATGATTATAAAAATAGCTGCATTTTGTTGGCTGCTGTCCATGTCCCAGGCTCTGTGCTGAGCCTTTATATACTCATTACTCTATCCCTCTTTATAATACTCATAGGAAGCTATTATTACCTACACTTTACTTATGAGAAAAATGGGTCTCAGAGAGGGTAAGCAATCAGCCCAAGGCCACACAGCTAGTAAGGAGCAATGCTAGGATGAAAGTCCAGAGAGCAATGGAGAGTAATGGTTGAGTCAATGAAATTTGGAGTCCACAGGTATGGGGTCAAATTCCATAATCTTTGACAAATCCTATGACCTATCAGGTTTGCTTCTGTAAAATGGAGCTAATAATGGACTCTGTGCAGCTATTAGGAAAAGTAAATTTTAAAAACGTGGGTACACTGAAGTGCCTGGCACATAGTAAGTGCTCATTAAATGCTGTTTTGTATTACTTATTCCAAAGTCAAGCTCTTTCTAGTCTACTAGTAAAACCTATAACGAAAATATCCCTACAAAACAAAATCTAACTCATACCGTCCCTTCCTACAATTCGGGAGCCTTGCCCCACACCCCTTCTGTGACAGGAAGCTACCTCCTTCCCACTCCCTCCCCAGGCAACCATGCCACTTGCAGAGCACTCTTAAGGTTCTGAAAGTTCTTCCCCTTGAGACTGGGGAGAAATCTTCCCATGGACCCTAGATCTACTTCCTCCCTCATCTTCGTGTTTCTGCCATTGGTCTGTTGATTCCCATAGGAAAAATATTACCTTAGAGAAAAAGTTGGCTCACATTGGAAGTCCCATTTTTTACTTGGGCAATACCTAAGATCCTTCATGAGGGCACAGAGTAGAGCCCCAGAGCCCCAGTCCCTGTGGTGGTAAGCGAAGTGATGGTCCACTCTCTTCCCTTAGGGTGTGAAGCAGAAGTGTCTCTACAACGTGCCCTTCAAGAGGAACCTGGAAGGCTGCCGGGAGCGGTGCAGCCTGGTGATACAGATCCCCAAGTGCTGCAAGGGCTACTTCGGGCGAGAGTGTCAGGGTGAGGGTGCCTCTTCCCCCCTCGCAACTCTAAAAGTGGTAATATGCTCCTGCTCATTGTCCAGTCTTTGAATGTACCAAAATTACAGGGAGATGGGGGAAACACTGCTAATAATGATTCCCAGACCCCAAAACTCTGAAGAGTTGTGTATCATTCCTTCTACTTTGGCATATTTTTTTATCGAGTTGAGATCCTGCTGTGCATATATTGTAATTGTGTGTCTGCTTTTTCCCTTGACATTATAGTGTAGACATTTCTGAAACACACCATATTTCATTTCTGATGCTGTGCAACACAATATCCATGATATTGATAAGCATGATGAAAGGCATTTGATACGATTCTCCCTTGGCAGGTGATGTACTGACACAGTATGTATGGGCCATAATTTCCTGAGCACGCCCCTGTCCCTGGTAGAGGATGTATAGCATTGTCTCCCTCTGTTACCTCATCAGGAAAGGGCTCCTTGCCAAAGCACATTTGGGCCCATCCTGAAACCCCTGTGTTAACTTCTAGCCAACAATACATCAACAGCTGCAGCATGACAAATGCTTCAAAATCACTTATTTGCCACATGTTGTTCTAAGTAGGCACATTTATTGAGTTTTATTGAGTGCTTTTTCACATACGTATCAAAACATTTAATCTGGGCAACAACCCCTAGGGAGCAGGTTCCATTGTTGTCTTCCCCTCCCCACCGACTTTTTTTGAGAGAGGGTCTCGCTGTGTTACCCAGGCTGGAGTACAGTGGCAGGACCACAGCTCACTACAGTCTCAACCCTCTGGGCTCAAGCGATCCTCCCACCTCAGCCTCTCAAGTAGCTGGGACTACAGGCACATGCCACCAGACTCAGCTAATTTTTTTGTATTTTTCATAGGCTGGGTTTTCGCCATGTTGCCCAGGCTGGTCTCAAATTCCTGAGCTCAAGCAATCCATCCATCTTGGCCTCCCAAAGTGCTGGGATTACAGGCGTGAGCCGCCGTGCCTGGCCTGTTGTCCCCATTTTGTAAATGAGAAAACAGAGGCACAGAGAGGATAAGAAGTAAACCCAAGGTCCCACTGGTCTGTCTCCAGCAGCTGTGATTTTTACTAGCATGCATACTCCATCATAATCTCATTGAGAATACCCTGGGTTGAGAGCCCCTGTGACCACCCAGCTCCACCCTCCATCACTAAAGTGTGGACCATTCATGAAAATCAGTATCATTCTAATATTCAGTGCTTTATATTTTCAAAATGTTCTGTTATAATGCCTCATTTGATCTTCACAATAACAACATGGTATAGGTCAAGCAGACACTATATCATTATTATTATCATCATTTAGAGGTAAGAAAACAAAAGCTCAGAGCAAGTTCATTACTCAGCCCAGATATCCTCAAATCCAGTGCACAAACCCCCAAATACAGTGCACAGTTCAGTATATCACTCTGCCAAGACAGAATCATATCAGATACCATAAAGTTCATATCCCATAGGCCAGTGACATGCCCTAAATATCCACTGACACTGAGGGCCATGGTCCCTCTGGGCTAACAGAGGTCAGATGCCACAGCACATTTACAAAGGTGCTGAGCTGCTCTGGCTTTGGGAGACTGTTGAGTCACTGCTGTTTCATCTTTTCCAGCCTGCCCTGGAGGACCAGATGCCCCGTGTAATAACCGGGGTGTCTGCCTTGATCAGTACTCGGCCACCGGAGAGTGTAAATGCAACACCGGCTTCAACGGGACGGCGTGTGAGATGTGCTGGCCGGGGAGATTCGGGCCTGATTGTCTGCGTATGTGGCGCC
Source organism: Symphalangus syndactylus (assembly GCF_028878055.3). NCBI lineage: Eukaryota > Metazoa > Chordata > Mammalia > Primates > Hylobatidae > Symphalangus > Symphalangus syndactylus. The sequence goes on from NC_072435.2 coordinate 99,263,151, forward strand.
ACTTCCCCGTGCTAGAGCTTGTGTTTTGACTGTGTGCTCCCTGTCCTTGTCCATGCCATCTGCCCTGACCTGGAGGCATCCTTCTTGTCCTTTCTTCCAGCCACACCCCTCCCATCTGCCTGCCCTATGTGTTTATTTCCTCCTTGGATGTATTCCCGGTTTCCAATGAAAAAGCTTCGCCTCTAGAAGTGAAACTTGTCCCCAGCAGCCACCAAGGCAAGATGTGGCTGAACAACGTTCATTCAATCATTCAACCAACGTGGATTTACTGAGTCCTTACTAATAGTGAATGCTGACATTGATTAAGTGCCTACTATGTGCCAGGCACAAATGTTTTACAATTCAATCCTCTTAACCACCCTTTGAGATAGGCACTGTTACTATCCACAGCTAGCGGATGAAGAAACCAAGGTACAAAGAGCTTAAGTGATTTGCTCAAGAGCCAGCAATTTTTTTTTCCCTTTTTTTTTTTTTTTTTTTTTTTTTGAGACGGAGTTTCACTCTTGTTGCCCAGGCTGGAGTGCAATGGTGCGATCTCAGCTCACTGCAACCTCTGCCTCCCGGGTTCAAGCGATTCTCCAGCCTCAGTCTCCTGAGTAGCTGAGATAACAGGCATGCGCCACCACACCCGGCTAATTTTGTATTTTTAGTAGAGATGGAGTTTCTCCGTGTTGGTCAGGCTGACCTCGAACTCCCAACCTCAAGTGATTCACCCGCCTTGGCCTCCCAACAGTGCTAAGATTACAGGTGTGAGTCACTGTGCCCAGCTGAATATTTCTAATGTCTAGGGATTTTTGGTTTAGGGACTGACAGGGACAAAATTCCAGCTCTCAAAAGGCTTACAGAAACAAATTTTTCTAAAAAATAGTTATAAAGGATATAAAAGCAAAGAAGCAGGTAGAAGGGTGAAGAATGAAAGGAGACATTGTTTTAGGAGACACCTCACATAGGGAATATTTGAGTAGAGACCTAACAGAAACAAGGGGGCCAAGCATGAAGTGTGAAGAGCAGGCCAATCAAACTCTCGGCAGTGCGGGAAAGACTCCATGACTCCACTGGCCAGTATGTTAGCCACTAGCCACATGTGGCTATCAAGCACCCAAAACGTGTGGCTGAGGAACCAAACGTTTAATTAAATAGCCACACGTAGCTAATGGACAATGCAGACCAGAGGAACAGCTTTCCTCGAGGTGAGATGAGCAAGTGCAAAGGCCCTGGAGCAGGAGCCAGCTTGGTGTGTACAGAACAGCAAGAAGACCAGGGTCGCTGAGTGGAGTGGGCAAAGAGGAGGAAGAGAGGAAGAGAATGCAATCTGAAGGTCACCAGGCGCCAGATCTTTTTGGCCAATGAAAGGTCTTTAGCTCTATGTGTGACAGGAGGCCAGCGAAGTGTTGTGAACAGAGGGGTGTTGTGAAGAGATTAGAAAGGATGGCTCTGGGGAGGGTATCTGTAGGAGAACAGGCACAGAAGCAGGGCCCCTTGGAGAAAATAATGCAACAATCTAGGTCAGCGTTAATGGTGACTTGCACTAGTGCGGTAGTGCTGGAGGTGGTGAGAAGTGGTGGAATTCGTATATATTTTTTAATGTTACTTTTTTAATGAGAGATTTTTTGAGACAAAATCTCACTCTATCACCCAGGCTGAAATACAGTGGTGGGATTATGTCTCACTGCAGCCTCAACCTCATGGGCTCAAGCAATCCTCCCACCTCAGCCTTCTGAGTATTTAGGACTACAGGTACATGCCACCATACCCAAATAATTTTTTATTTTTTAAATTTTTTTTTTTTTTTTTTTTTTTTTTTTGAGATGGAGTCTTGCTTTTTCACCCAGGCTGGAGTGCAGTGGCGCAATCTCGGCTCACTGCAAGCTCCGCCTCCCGGGTTCACGCCATTCTCCTGCCTCAGCCTCTCTGAGTAGCTGGGACTACAGGCGCCCGCCACCACGCCCGGCTAATTTTTTGTATTTTTAGTAGAGACGGGGTTTCACCGTGGTCTCGATCTCCTGACCTCGTGATCCGCCCGCCTCGGCCTCCCAAAGTGCTGGGATTACAAGAGTGAGGCACCGCGTCCGGCCATTTTTTAAATTTTTTGTAGAGATTGAGTCTCCCTATGTTCCCCAGACTGGTCTCAAACTCCTGGCCTCAAGCAATCCTCCTGCTTCAGCCTCCCAAAGCACTGGGATTACAGGCATGATCCACTGCACCTGGCCACAGTTGTACTTTTTTTTTTTTTTTTTAAGACAGGGTCTCACTCTGTTACCCAGGCTGGTATACAGTGGTGTGATCACAGCTTACTGTAGCCTCAACATCTTGGGCTCAAGCAGTCCTCCCATCTCAGCCTCCCAAGTAGCTGGGCCTAAAGGCATGTACCACGACATCTGGCTAATTTTTGTTTGTTGTTGTTGTTTTGTAGATACGGGGTTGCACCATGTTGCCCAGGCTGGTCTTGACCTTCTGGCCTCAAGCAATCCTCCCGGCTCAGCCTCCCAAAGTGCTGGGATTACAGGCATGACCCACCACACCCAGCCAAAATTTTACTTTTAAATAGATTTCTCCATCAGGAAGCCCCAGATGAGATGATCTCCCTAAATGTTCATTGCGTACCCCATGATACTCTCTACTGTGATTGTAACATTCATCTCATTTATAATTACATGATCAACAGCTGGGCACTCTGAGACTGTAAGCCCCATGAGAACAGGGACCTTCTCTATTATGTTTTTCCCTGTAACCTTATCGCTTAGCGGTGCCTGGCCTGTGATAGTCCCTGAATAAGTTTTTTAGATGTTTCAATGAATGAATGAATGAATGACTATGACATAAGCATGGTGCCTCCCACAACTGAAAAATGCATAGCCAACAAGGGGTCAGGGAGCTGGTTGATTGGGTCTCAACCCCTGATGACTGATCATATCCTAATTTGTTTACAGCCTGTGGCTGCTCAGACCACGGACAGTGCGATGATGGCATCACGGGCTCCGGGCAGTGCCTTTGTGAAACGGGGTGGACAGGCCCCTCGTGTGACACTCAGGCAGGTCAGTCATGGGAGTGGTCAGCTGCTGGCAGCCCAGGGCTGCAGTGAACACTGCCAAGAGCATACAAGTGAGGTTGGGAGTCTGAGTGACATCTGAAAAAAGTGACAAAGCAGGTCCACGTGGTAAAAGATGATTCAGATCTGTAGCCCTGGGCCTCAGGAGGATGGAGACTTGCAGTAAAACTAGATGAAAAGATTTAACTCAAACCTATGAAACTAGCATGTCATCCCATATGATTATAGGACCCACCCCAAGCACAGAATCCCAGGCTCAGGCAAGGACTGTGCCTCGTCTTGGTGATTTGGGGGCCCAGATGGGTACTGACACAGAGGCTGAGTGGTTTCATGGAAACCACGTTGAATGCCCAAGACCAGGGTCTGACCCCTGGCTCTGCTACTTACTAGATGAATGGCCTTAGGTAACTGCACTCTCTGAGCCTTGACTTGCTTATCCTTAAAAAGAACTTCATGCTACACATTCTGCAAGGAAAAGATTGCTGGCAGGGTCAGCGAGCATGGTTTTGAAGTTCCCAGTGTATGCAGATGCTCAAAACAAGCAGCTGCCATTATCACACTCATCATTATAATCATTGTCATAGCTCGATCTTTACTAAGTGGTCAGTTTTCTGATGTCTCCTTTATACCCAAAGCCCTGCGTTCTGGTAGATCTGAAATGTGCTGGTTGAATTATCCATGTGAATGACTGTCATTTAATCCTCCCTGGGGTCATAGGGTATGGCGAGGCCCTTCCTGTGGGCTTTAGCAACCTGAAGTTTCATGGGTTGCAGCAGTATGGCTAACTTGAGTTCCTCCTCCTCCCTGTTCCTTCTGCCTCCTCCCTCCTCCCCTAAGCACCACGTGGCCTCCTGCTGCCTGCATGCACCGTAACCCCAGCCAATACCAAAGCTCCAGACTTCTCCCTAGTTCAGTGGTGCCCTCAGAAGGCCGTGGAATTTCTCCTCCAATTTAACCATCTCCATCGGGAACCCCTGTCCTTAGAGCCAGAGAGCTGATCTGCCAAGTTCATTCCTGCTAATAAGTTGTGTGGTATAAAGTTTTAATTAATAGCCCCTAAAGAACATTTTTTCTCATATAAATCTCAATGACATTGCAGAGATCATGTCTTACTATAAAAGAGTAATTCTAGAATCCCAGAATCTCCAAGGCTAAAAAAGACCTTAGCAAATCACCCCATCTTCCTGCTGTACAGGGGCACTTATGAACAGAGTGGTCCAGAGAGAGTCTTGGGAAGTCGCCTTAGATGGGTTTTAACTCTTTACACCATGGGTGCAGAATGAAAGTGGCCCCTTTCTTTGCAGTTTTGCCTGCAGTGTGTACGCCTCCTTGTTCTGCTAATGCCACCTGTAAGGAGAACAACACGTGTGAGTGTAACCTGGATTATGAAGGTGATGGAATCACATGCACAGGTAAGCCACCTTTGTGCACGGGTGAAATAGCAGCGTGGTGTGGGAGAGGAGCAGGACTTGCTCACAGTGCCTGGGCTTCATCCTAGCCCTCCTTCCTGTCTGAGCCACTTCAGCAGCACCTATCCTCTCTATGACTCAGTTTCTTTAATGGGTGTGCTCATGCTTGATCTGCTCACCCTCCAGGTCAGGGTTTCAAAATTGTTTTGCAAACTGGGATGCACTTTACTTTAGAATGTTTTTCTTTTTTTTTTTTTTTTTTTTTTTTTGAGATGGACTTTCACGCTTGTTGCCCAGGCTGGAGTGCAATGGTGCAATCTTGGCTCACTGCAACCTCTGCTTCCCAGGTTCAAGCGATTCTCCTGCCTCAGCCTCCCAAGTAGCTGAGATTACAGGCATGTGCCACTGCATCTGGCTAACTTTAGAGTGTTTTTCTAACTCTACAAGTAATCCAGCCTTCAAAAAAAAAATCAGAAAATACACAACACTATTTTTTTAAGTTAAACCTAAACATACTCTCACCACTAGGTGAGAACCACTGTGAACACTGCAATATCCATCTATAGTAGTTAGGATATAGGTTCGGCCATACAGAGACCCAAATGAACAGCGGCATAAATAAGGCAGATGTTTCCTATTGTCTCATGTAACAGGTTGGAAGTATTCAGGGCTAATACAGTTTCACTCTGAAAGCTCATTTGGGGGGCTGAACTCCTTTTATCTTGTGGCTCTGCCATCGTTCACTCACCTCACCTGAGGTGGCCAATACCCTAAGCCCATCCTGGACAGCAAGATGAAGGAGAGGAAGGAGGCAAACCTCCTTCCCTTTAAGAATGCAAACTAGGAATTGTTAAAAATCACATCTGCTCCCATCCCATTGGCTGGAATCTCATCATTGGTCATGCCAAGCTACGAGGGAAACTGGGAAATGTAGTCTTTTATTGGGCAACCATAAGCCCACCTGAAAATCTATTATTATAGAAAAAAAGAGACTAGGCTGGGAGCAATGGCTCACACCTGTAATTCTAGCACTTCAGGAGGCCGGGATGGGCAGATCACTTGAGGTCAGGAGTTTGAAACCAGCCTGGCCAACATGGTGAAACCCCATCTCTATTAAAACTGCAAAAATTAGCCGGGCGTGGTGACAGGTGCCTGTAATCCCAGCTACTTGGGAGGCTGAGGCAGTAGAATCGCCTGAACCCAGGAGGCAGAGGTTGCAGTGAGCTGAGATCAGGCCACTCTACTCTAGCCTGGGCAACAGAACAAGACTCTGTCTCCAAAAAAAAAAAAGAAGAAGAAGAAGAAGAAAACAGAGACTAGGTATTGAGGGAAAATTAGTAGTCTCGGCCACATGTACTTTCTAATATTTTTCATGGATAAATATTCAGAGATATATACTTTCTTTACAAAAATTAGATCTTGCTATACCTGTTCTTTATTCAGCTACAAGGCATTCCAGAAGTGAGTCAGCGTTCAACAATGGCAACAAAGACCTAGATTCTCTTTTCCCACCCTCCCATCCTTAGAATGAGTCTTCTTGTCCTTGTATTTATTCTTCCAGGGTCTCAAGTGGCTGCATAAATGCAGATGGCTTTTCAGCTACTCCTGAGGCTAGAGCTAATCTATTGTTGGGTCGATATTTGGGGGATCATAAAAACAAAGCTTCTACGAGCAGCACAGTGAGGAAAGCATGGGTTTTTGGAGCCCAACCAACCTGGGTTGAAATCTTCAGCCAGGCCACATTTTAGCTGTTTTACCTTTGTCAGGTCAGCTAAGCTGAGTCTCAGTTTGTTCATCTATAGAATGGGGATAACAATGTCTATCTCACAGGTGCTCAATATTGCACTAACTACACCACACAGACACATACACACACACACACACACACAGACACACACACACACACACACACACACACACACTGTCCTAACATTAAAAATCCAAATTCTGAAAACTAACACCAAAGTCAAGCCTGGAGGTATATGACAAAGGGGGCAGAAGCAGACAAATGTCATCAGGCTGCATCTATGAGGGTGTCACAAAAATATTCCTGTTGCAAAGGCCAGCACAGAGGCCACAGGGCATGGAGAGAGAAGCACGAACACATAGGGGCCCATTTACTCACCCGACACCACTAGTGCGGTGGTGACCCATACCCTGACCTGAAGCCCTAGTTCCACAGAAGGTGGTAAGTTGAGCCCTCTCTCCTCTGCTCTTGCAGTTGTGGATTTCTGCAAACAGGACAACGGGGGCTGTGCAAAGGTGGCCAGATGCTCCCAGAAGGGCACGAAGGTCTCCTGCAGCTGCCAGAAGGGATACAAAGGGGACGGGCGCAGCTGCACAGAGATAGACCCCTGTGCAGACGGCCTTAACGGAGGGTGTCACGAGCACGCCACCTGTAAAATGACAGGCCCGGTGAGTCGCTCTTTCCCAGGGAAATTTGGGAGCAGCCCCTTGGGCTTCGCTCCTCCTTGCCTTTCCACCTCCCGTACTCTGCTTATCTCCTGGACTCTTCCTAAACATTTTTTTCTAGCACAGTCTGTTTCTCGTTAAAAGTCATTGGGCTAAATGCAAGGTAGTCCCCTAGGCAGAAAAAGGACGTCCATGGAAAAGCTGGTTAAATTCTTAAGTGTAATGCTTAGTTAACAGTAATGTACCAACATTAATTTCTTAGCTCTGACGAATGTGCTATAGTTATGTTGGACATCAGGGGAAAGTGGGTGGAGAGTATAGGAGAGTTCTCTCTTTGGCCACCCTTCTATCTATCTAAAATTATCCTAAATAAAAGGCTTATTAAAACAAAAAGCTGGCCGGGCACGGTAGCTCACGCCTGTAATCCCAGCACTTTGGGAGGCCGAGGCAGGCAGATCATGAGGTCAGGAGATCAAGACCATCCTGGCTAACATGGTGAAACCCCATGTCTACTAAAAAAAAATACAAAAAAAAAAAAAAAAATAGCCAGGCGTGGTGGCGGGCACCTGTAGTCCCAGCTACTCGGGAGGCTGAGGCAGGAGAATGGCATGAACACAGGAGGCGGAGCTTGCAGTGAGCCGAGATCGCGCCACTCCAGCCTGGGTGACAGAGCAAGACTCTGTCTCAAAAAAAAAAACAAAAAAACAAAAAAAACTGGTAAGATGTGGCAGGAAAAGTGCAGAAAAGATGATGCAAGATACTGTCTGTTCCTGGTTATAAATGTGGTTCTAGAGTCAGATTGCTTTTGCATCTTACCTCCTGGACTGACAAGCTGTGTGACCTGGAGGTGGCTAATTACTCTCTGATCCCCAGTTTTCTCATTTGTAAAGTGGGCCTCATAATAATGCAGACATCATAGAGTTGTTGTGGGGATTAAAGGAGATCATTCACTGATTGAACCAGTGGTCACTGTGTACCTACTATGTGCTCTTGCAGGTCCCAGGGTTACAACAAAAAGAGTCCCTGCTTTCCCGGAGCTTGTGCACAAGTAGAGAGAGGGGGGCAATGAACTGTACAGAAAAAAATGCACGGAATTTTTTCAGAGAGCATGAGGAGCCCTGTGAAGAACATAAATCAGGCCAATGTAATAGAAGGAAATGGAAAAGCTACTTATGTAGGGTGGTCAAGGAGGCTGTCTCTGAGGAAGCCACATTTGAAATGAGATGTAAAGGATGAGGTTTCATCATAAGCCTGGATAAAAGCAGGATGTAGCAGTTATTCCCACTGGACAGGAGAGGCACGCTCTCTTGGTCCATCTGAACACCTCCTAGGCTGGACATTGGTCCCACGGGCACTTGGGCATCCTGGGGTCCTAGAGAAGGAACTTTTTCATCTCTTCCCACTCTCCCTCCACAGGGCAAGCACAAGTGTGAGTGTAAAAGTCACTATGTGGGAGATGGGCTGAACTGTGAGCCGGAGCAGCTGCCCATTGACCGCTGCTTACAGGACAACGGGCAGTGCCATGCGGACGCCAAATGTGTCGACCTCCACTTCCAGGGTTAGTGTGACCAGGGCCTATGGCCCAAAGCACCCTCCTCTTCAGGCCTGGGGAAGGCACCCTCAAGGGAAAGAAGAAAAACAAATCAGGCCAAGCCTGGTGGCTCAAGCCTGCAATCCCAACACTTTGGGAGGCCAAGGCAAATGGATCACTTGAGGCCAGGAGTTTGAGACCAGCCTGGCCAACATGGCAAAACCCCATCTCTACTAAAAATACAAAAAATTAGCCAGTTGTGGCAGCGCACGCCTGTAATCCCAGCTACTTGGGGGGCTGAGAAAAGTGAAAAACCACATAGAAGTGCAGAAGCATGGGCAATAGGACATCTTGCAACCCAATGGAGGAGGACAGAAAGGACCCATAAACATAGCCCCCAGCCAAGGCAGAGGGACTTCAGTGGTTCAGAAAGTGACTCAGGGCACTGCACTTTATGGCTGATCAGTATGTACTAGATCTCTCCAGGGTTGGTTTGTTTGACAGATGTGGTCTCTGACGGAGATTTCCTGGAGGCTTGAATTGGGCTAGAGGAGCTAGTAAGGCGTTTCTGCTGGCAGGGACAGCATGGCCAGGAGAGAATCATCAAGGGTCAGCTGAGAAGGATGAAGCCATGAGGAAGAGACATGAACGCTGTGACCCCCTAGTAGCAGGGTCTGTACTGAGAAGAGGAGTGAGATGAAGTTGAAAGAACTAACAATGGACACAGAACAGAGAAACGGAAAGGCTCAGCCATGCCATGAAGTTTCCATCCTGAGACCAAATGCAGTGGTGGTGCTGGGTTAAAGCAGCTGGGGAGGGAAGGTGACGAGAGGTTTGAAAGCTTGGTTGGGGATATCCTGTGGTCTAGGTACAGGGGCACTTCCAAGCAGAAAGATTTTATGGGCAGTTGCTACTTAGGATGGGGACAAAAATGCACAGCTGGGACCAGCTGATTTGGAAGTTATTTGCCCCTGGGACTGTGAAGTCAAGAAGAGCTTGGCTTTTTCTTTAGGACACAATTCATTCAGCCAGTCCCACCTGTTCCCAAAGCCCACTTCCAAGTGGAAATCCACCCAGCTCATAGAGTGTGGTCCAGCTTCTCCCATGGGCTTTTCTCTTCTGCTTTCTTATGAATGCCAAGAAAATGTTGGCAGTGATACTAAGTGACTGTGCATCACGTTGGACCTCCCTTCTGTTGGAGCTGTGTGGTTACCATTAGCTTGGGAGAATGCCCCAGCTTTCCCTGTAGGCACAGTTACAGAACCATCCCACGTTCAGGAGGAAGCGCCTGCCCTCACACAGTTCATAGGAGGGCAAACTGCCTTCATGATTTGCAGCTGATTTGGTAATGCATGCAGCAGAGAGCCTCAAAATAACTCATACTGAGACCTGATGGTTCCATTGCCAGGACCCCATCCTATAGAAATAATCTGAGAATTGAATAAAGATAAGCATACCCATCCCAACATTATTTAACATCACAGAAAATTAGAAATAACATAAATATCTAATAGTAAATGATGATAAAATATATTGATATACATCTACTCAAATTCATTGTATTTTGTTGTCTCAATAAAGAGACAAGGAACACTTTTCCATACTTCTCCAAGCTGTTAAATTGGTGTTTGCATTTCAGATATGGCCAAGATCATTTGACTTACACATTGTGCTATTGAAATATGTTCAAACAAGAAAAACTTAGTCTTCTTTGGTGTAGAAAGTATCCTTTTTGTGGCAGTATACAATGAACTTGACAATATAAAAATGTGACTTGATTCTTGAACTACTGCTGGTCTCTGCACTGAATTGTTTGATTAGGAAATATATCAGCTATGAACCAGTGATAAAAATCTTTCAGTATCTTAGGGGGAAATGAATTTTTTAAAACTTTTTTAAAAGGCACAGCAGGGGTCAGAAAACACAGAGCCCTGGGCAGAAACTCACTTTAATGTGTTTTTTATAGCTGTAAAGGTCACAAAAATTTTTTCAATTATAAGTATGGGGAGGAGGAGAAAATCATGTTACCAGAGAAATTTTATAATATTGGGATGTAATTATGATTTAATGTTAAGTTTTAAAAAGATTTATGAAAACTACATCGGCAGTATGCTACCACATTTAGAGTATGTGTAACATGAATAAATAGGAAAGAAGATTGAAAGAATGTCAAATTATATCAAATTAAAAATTTACCAAAAAATAAAGTAAAATTCTAGAACGAAATACATCGGAATGTTAGCCATGGAGTAATGATTATTTCTGGAGAATAGAATTGTAGGTGGTTTTTGCTTATTTTTTTACTTTTCTGTATTGCCCTAATTTCTACAATGAACATATGCTAGTTTTATAGTTAGAAAAGAAATATTTTAAATGAGTACTTCAACATAACTTGAAGGGAAAGTGGCTTCTGGAGACACTCTGGGGTATAGCTGGGGCCTTCGTTTTGAAAGTCCTTCAGAGTCCATTGTTGGAAACACTGCCAACCTGGTGGGCTCACCTGGGCGATTCCTCTTCTTCCTCATCCAGATACCACTGTTGGGGTGTTCCATCTACGTTCCCCACTGGGCCAGTATAAGCTGACCTTTGACAAAGCCAAAGAGGCCTGTGCCAATGAAGCTGCGACCGTGGCAACCTACAACCAGCTCTCCTATGCCCAGAAGGTGGGTCCTCAGTTAGCAGATTCTGTGCAGACAGAGTCTGCAGGGGTGGAAGTACATCCCCTTCTTAAGATGGGGGAGACTTAAGGGAGTGCAGGTAGCTCCTGGAACGATGCTAACAGTCACCATGTCCATTTATTGGGCATCTATTATGTGTCAGGGACTGTGCAGGGTGCTTCGTTGATATTATTGTTCATCCTTACAACATCTCTGGAGGCAGAGCAGGTGTTACTATTCCCATTTTACAGATAGGGAAACTGAGGCTTAGAAAGTTTTAGTGCCTGATGTCACCCAGCCAAGAGGTGGCAGATCCAATATTTAAATATAGACCTGACTCTTAAAAGTCTGTTTCAACCATGACATTCAACTGGCAAGGCAGAGGCAGACTGGAAGTGCATACCTCACAGCTGGAAACCAAAAAGAGCAATACCCACAAGCCTAGGGCGGATCTCCCCAAACCCACAAAACAGTGGAGTTTCCCTGGAATAGCTGGAGCTCTCTGTGGCCGGAGGGACTGTGAAAAGAATAGAGACTGCACAAGCCTTCAGATATGGCAGGAAGGAAACAGAGCTCTTTGATCAGGTGCTGCTCTCTTAACCTCTAAAACTAGAAGTCCTACCCATTTGGAAAAGCTAGCAGGTTGGAGTTCCAGGCTGGTGGTTTATCACTGGGAGCAGAGGAGATGAATGCCTAGTAGGTATGATTTTAAAGCCCCTTCTCCAACCTCCATCACTAACAAATCTCTACTTTTTCAGACCTGGTATTTCTTTACCAAGGAATAAAGCCTTTGATGCCAGGACCCAGACTCAAAGAGAATCTGAATCTCTGCTCTCCTGCTTGCTGGTCATATGGCCTTGATCAAGCCACTAAAATTTCTGACTTACCTGGAATGTTTGTGGAAGGACTAAATGTAATATGGCACACACTAGGAACTCAATTTTTAAGATTATTGAAAGATCTGGAATAGTAGACCACCTGGGTTTGAATGCCAGTTTTGCCATTTGCCAGCTGTGTGACTTTGAGCAAGTTACTTCTCTTTGCCTCAATTTTCTCAATTGTATAAGGATTTAAAAAGTTCCCACCTCATAGGGTTGATTGAGAGTTAAAGGTATTGACACATGAAAAGCTCTTGCAAGAGAACCTGACCCCAGATAAGCTCTCAATAAGTCTTATGATGATGATGATGGTGGTGGTGATGATTATGATGATGGTGGTGGTGATAATGGGGAGGATGACAATAATTATAATGATGAGAGCAATGATGATATTATGATGAAGAATTAGAGTTCTAGGCCGGGCGTGGTGACTCACACCTGTAATCCCAGCACTTTGGGACCTAGAGGCGGGTGGATCACTTGAGGTCAGGAGTTTGAGACCACCCTGATGAACATGGAGAAACCCCATCTCTACTAAAATACAAAAATTAGCTGCACATGGTGGTGCACACCTGTAATCCCAGCTACCCAGGAGGTTGAGACGGGAGAATTGCTTAAACCTGGGAAGTGGAGGTTGCAATGAGCCAAGATCATGCCACTGCCCTTTCACCTGGGTGACAGAGCGAGACTCCGCCTCAAAAAAAAAAAAAAATGAGGGTTCTATCATCAGAGTTCTATCAACCCATTAGCAGAAAAATTTGCACCTAGTATAAATGGATGACAGCAAATTCTTTCTCAAGAGCAGAGAGAAGAGAAATGAGTATGAAAGACCTGGGTACCTACAAGAAAGAGAGGACACTTGTTCACCCAGTGGCTCAATCAGTCAACATCTAATGACTACCTACTGTGTGCCAGGCACAGAGGTGCAGTAGGCAAAGTGAGACTTTATGGGTTTTATGGTCTAATAGGGGAATCAGACATTAACCAAATGATGCCACAACACATGAAACTGCAGCTGACCCATGGCCCTGTCTGTATCCCTGCAGGCCAAGTACCACCTGTGCTCAGCAGGCTGGCTGGAGAGCGGGCGGGTTGCCTACCCCACAGCCTTCGCCTCCCAAAACTGTGGCTCTGGTGTGGTTGGGATAGTGGACTATGGACCTAGACCCAACAAGAGTGAAATGTGGGATGTCTTCTGCTATCGGATGAAAGGTAACTGCCCCAGCTACACTTCAGGTTCTGGGCCATGAAGCTGCTGAGCAATCCTCAGCCTGGCCAGCCCAAGCAAAAGCAGTGCAGCCCTGGCCCCTGCCTTACTTGCGTGGGACCCTGTGTGCCTCTGCCCTCCAGATGTGAACTGCACCTGCAAGGTGGGCTATGTGGGAGATGGCTTCTCATGCAGCGGGAACCTGCTGCAGGTCCTGATGTCCTTCCCCTCACTCACAAACTTCCTGACGGTATGTACTATGTCTGCTTGGTTTGCCTCAGGCAGGGAGGGGTTGCCTCAAAGCAGGTATTAGAGGGGTGAGGCCTTAAGAAGCTGAAGGCCACAGTCACGGTTAAGAGCATGGGTGCTGGACCACCTTGCCTGAATCTAAAGCCTAGTTTTGCCACTCGTAAAACCTTAGTTACTTTCCTCTCTGGGACTCAACTTCCTCATCTATAAAATGGAGATGGTAGTAGCATCAACTATGTAGGGTCATTGTGATCATTAAATGAGTTAATAGTTGTGAAGCATTTAGACCTGTGGTGTGTACATGGAAAATTCTATGTTCATGTGAGCTGGTATTATCTCTGTTTGTATCTGGAACAGTTTAAGAGCATGATCTACACAAATGAGACACTCTTTAATCTTCTTCATGGATGTAGTTAGCTAAGCCTGCCTGGTGATCACCCAGTGAGCCAAATTAACATGGAGTCAATTTGCATCTTGCACTGCACTTAAAGTCACGTCAATATTCTACAAGTCATATCCAGCGAAGAGAAAGCCCCATCTGGAGAAAGGTTTGGTGCTGACTGATCAAAGAACTGACCTAACAGTAATAATGACAACAACAATAACAACAGCTAACATTTCTTGAGCATTTAAGATGACATTTCATTCAAGCCATAGAATGTAATTTCCATAAGGGAAAGGATTTTCTTTGCCTTGACCACCATTGTCTCCCCAGACCCTCAGATAGTAGCTGGACATGACAGGTGCTCCATAAATACTTGTTAGAAGGACTAAATCCTCATGCAACTGTATAAGACACTTCTATATCCACGTTTTAGATGAAGAAACTGAGGCTTAGCAAGGCCAAGGACACGGCCTAACTCCTCAGAGCTGGGCTCAATCTCAGACTGCCTGGTTCCAGCCTCCCCCTCGTGCTTTAGAGTATGGAACAAGGACAGCCTGGGCCACTGTTCCCAGTAGAATCTACAGGCAGTGACCGCAGGAAGAAAGGGCACTGAGCATGAGTATAGGGCTTGTAGGATCCATGTGGAAGTTAGACCAAGAACCCCAAAAGGGAGTCTTTGTCCACAGACCAAAGATATCCATCTCACTGGTCTAAAAATCAGGACCACCATTAAATACACTAGAGACGAACACCCAAACTAATCTTTCTGCTGTGTGGGAGCCTGGCTTACGACAGCATTTCAAAGAAAAGATGGTGTCAGAACAAAACATTTTCAGCAAATTACCAACCTTCTCTGGGCCTCAGTAGCCCGGAAGGAGGAAAAAAAAAAAAAAAAAAATATATATATATATATATATATATATATACACATATATATTAATTAAAAATATAAAAGTAAATATATTTTTAAAATTATATATTAAAATATATATATATATATATATATTTTTTTTTTTTTTTTTTTTTCCTTAGAGTCTTGTGTTGCCCAGGCTGGAGTACAGTGGCACGATCTCAGCTCATGGCAGCCTCAACCTCCTGGACTCAAGGGCTCCTCCCACCCCAGCCCCCTGAGCAGCTGGGACTACAGGCACACACCACCACACCGGCAAATTTTTTAACTTTTTATAGAGATGGAGTCTCACTATGTTGCTCAGGCTGGTCTCAAACTCCTGTGCTCAAGCTGTTCTCTCACCTCAGCCTCCCAAAGTGCTGGGATTATAGGTGTGAGCCACCACACCCAGCCTGCTCAGTGAATATTTAGCACTTATCATGTGCTTAAGATATATCAGTGAACAAGCAAACAAATAAATGGAACAAACAGGTCAATAGTATTGAGTGCTAGGTGATAGATCCAGATCCTATGGAAAAAGTGGAGCAGGGCTGGGGGGCACCCCAGGGTCCCCCTTCTGTCTGAAGTGATGAGGGAAGGCTTTGGGGAGAAAGTGACATGTAAGCAAAGTGTAAATGGGAGAGGGAGTGAGCCACGCAGACTTGGGAGAACATTTCAGGCAGAAGGAACAGTCCAGCAAAGGATGAGCAGCAGGAGCGTGCCAGGCAAGTCTGAGGAAGGGCAGGGAGGCCCCATACGGCTGGAACAGAGTGAGCAAGAGAGGACAGCTAGGCCCAGGGTCAGAGAAGCAACAGCAGCCACATACTTTGGGCCTCATGAGCCATTATGAAGACTTGGACTGTTCCTCTGAGTGAAGTGGGGGGCCACTGCAGGATTTTGAGGAGACTCAAGATTTGATGCACCTTTCAAAGGGCTGCTCAAGCAGCCACGTGGAGGATGGGCTGTGACGTGGCTGCGTCTTAAACCATAGGATTCACTGAGGAAAGGAAAAGTCCTCAAACTCTCCCATGGCGCAGGCAGAAGACACAGCAAAGGAGCAGCAGGCTGAGTTGGTTCACACCATGAATATTCCCAGATGGGTGATGCCCTGGGACCTTCTCCAGCCACCCTGGTCCCTGCTCACCAGGACTGGCCCCTCTGATGACTTCCTTCTTCTCCCCAGGAAGTGCTGGCCTATTCCAACAGCTCAGCTCGAGGCCGTGCATTTCTAGAACACCTGACTGACCTGTCCGTCCGCGGCACCCTCTTTGTGCCACAGAACAGTGGGCTGGGGGAGAATGAGGTGAGTTGAGTCCCTGGTGCCTTCGCTTTAGACTAGCATGTTATCTATCACCACAACAATGCTGTGTCACAAATGACCTGAAAACTCGTGGCTACACATTTATTTAGCTCACAGATCATCTGCAGATCAGTGGCCACTCCCTTGGTCTTGGCACACTCGGGGTCTGAGACCAGCTGTTAGCTGCTCTAGCTGGGCCATCAATGGCTGTGCTCCATGGGACTCTCATCGTCCAACAGGCTAGCCCAGGCGAGTTCTCAGGCCAGTGGCAGGGAGTGAGAGAGGCGAGAGTAGGCCCTGTCCGGACAGTGCTTCTCAAGCCTCTGTTTGGTCACGTTTGCTAATGTGCCCCTGGCCTGATTGATAGGCCACACGACTGAGCCCAAAGCCAGCATGGGGGGCAAAGGCCAGGGGTGCAGGGAGCGGGGAAGAACCAGGGCCACTGATGCAATCTGTGTTCCACGCCAACCTTCTTCATATCACAGCACATAGGATTGGCAGTATTTATTCAATTCACACACAGGTGGCTGACCTGAGGCTCCGACAGCCCCACCAGCCACCTGAGGGCTGAGAAAAGCAATACCTCTGCCTACCTCAAGACACCGCTGGAAAGCTCTGCTCTAGACAATACAAATGACATTCAATCCCCCATCCTAGCTATAGGTGGCCTCTGGCAGAGCCCAGACTACCAGAAGCCTGAGAAAACCTTGACATTTCCTGATCTCCACATGGAGGCAGGAAAGCCTAGGCCATGAGAAGCGATTTTCTTTGTCATCCCCATCATTAAAAGGACAAAATATTGCTTGGCCTTTGAAGAGCATTCTGTGTTTCTCTTTTTATCTCAGACCCTGTCTGGGCGGGACATCGAGCACCACCTCGTCAATGTCAGCATGTTTTTTTACAATGACCTTGTCAATGGCACCACCCTGCAAACGAGGCTGGGAAGCAAGCTGCTCATCACCGCCAGCCAGGACCCACTCCAACCGGTATGAAGTCTTCTGGGCTTCTTGAGAGAACGGGAGATAAGGCATGCAAAGTTCCTGGCATACAGTAGGTGCTTAATAGATGACAACTATTATGCAAACATAAACTCTAAACCTGCAGATAGGGCATGGTGTTAACTGCCCACCACAGCATACCACACTGACAATTGGGCAGCCTCTACCCCTTGGGAAATAGGGCAGCCTCAGAAGCTGGTAATGGGGAAGAATAATGAACCCATTTTAAAGCTGATTCTCCGTCTTCGTTTCGGTCAGCTTGTCAGCCTATTCCAGGCATTAACATGAGCTCCAAAGCCAAATGACCCCAGTATGAATCCCAGTTCTGCCACTTGCTAACTATAAGGACTTAAACAAGTTATCCAGCTTTCCTGTGTCTCAATTTCCTCATCTGAAAAATCAGGATGATGGTGATGGTGGTGATGATGATACAGGTCATTATTTTCATGATTGTGATGCAAGGGAGGAAAAACTTATTCTACCCTCTTAGGGTCTGTGGCTGGGCCTGAGAATTAAATAGACATATGATAAACAGGAGAGAAGCATATGCATTTTATTTAATCTTTTATGTGAATCAAGGGAACCCTCATATGGAAAATAGAGACCCAAAGAACAGTTGGGATCAAGAGCTTATATACTTTTTAAAGAAATGATATATTGTGGAAAACTGATCAAACGAAGAGCTTTAGGCTAAGGGCAGTAAATTGTGGCATGACTAAGAAATAGATGGTGGATATGAGTGGAAGATAAGGAGTATTTCAGTAGATTTGTTTGTACAGATCCATTTCATCATCCACTCCCAGTCTCCAATAAGGATGTTCTTCTCTTCCGGAACAGAAGGGGCACTTTCTCATGGGAAATTTTATCACCCGTTTTTAGGTAGACAGCAGGTCAGGGAACCCTTCCTGCAACTGCTGTTTCTCAAGTGCCTTCTGCTCAACATAACTAATATGCCAAAATGGTGTGTGGGGGGTGGTTTTTTGTTGTTTTTTAGACAGCCTCTCGCTCTGTCACCCAGGCTGGAGTGCAGTGGCACAATCTCAGTTCACCGCAACCTCCCCCTCCCGGATTCAAGCAAGCCTCCTGCCTCAGCCTCCCAGGTAGCTGGGACTACAGGTGCCCGCCACCACGCTCAGCTAATTTTTATATTTTTAATAGAGATGGGGTTTTGCCATGTTGGCCAGGCTGGTCTTGAACTCCTGGCTTCAAGTGATACACCTGCCTCGGCCTTCCAAAGTGCTAGGATTACAGGCGTGAGCCACCGTGCCCGGCCCAAAATGATGTTATTTTGGGGTGACATGTTCTAAGCCCCTTCAGTGTGGATGATGGTGATGATGCTGATGGAGATGACCATGGTGATAGTGGTGGAGGTGGTGATAACCATGATGTCGAATTCGAGTTCTGAGACATGCAGAGAATAGTGCCTGACAGGTAGCAAGTGCTTAATAAATATTGGTTTTAAATGTTTATCTCATTAAATGATTTCTATTTAAGAGCAGTTTAGACTAGTGTCTCTCAAAACTTAATGTGCATTTGAATCTGCTGGAGGTTTGTTAAAATGAAGATGTGATTCAGCAGGGGAGGAGGCACAGGGCCTCAGCTTCTGCCCACACAAGCCAGGAAATCACACTGGGACATCACTTAAAATTACATCTTTTCTAACAGCGTGGTGTGATGTTCAGTACATGGATTCAGAGTCCACAGGCATAGGGTTTGCCACTTACTCCCTGGGTGATCTGGGTCAGGCCACTTTCCTTCTGATCACTCATCTATCAGACAAGTGGGTTGGACAAATGACCCATAAGGTTCTCTGCAGCCCTCAAATCAGGTTGTTGGCACAGGACAACTAACGTGTTCTGGGCTGGCCAGAGGGTGAGAAGTCCTGGGCTGCCTATCAGTGGAGACAAACCTGAAACCTGGGCTCAGGGGCCTTGGGAAAACTGAACAACTTCCCTCCACGGAGGGCTGCCCACTCGGAGAGTAAAAGCCATCAACTCTCTTCTCGTTTCCCTAGACGGAGACCAGGTTTGTTGATGGAAGAGCCATTCTGCAGTGGGACATCTTTGCCTCCAATGGGATCATTCATGTCATTTCCAGGCCTTTAAAAGCACCCCCTGCCCCCATGGTGAGTATCTAGGGTCCCTGATAACAGGCCAGGAGGAGCCCCGGTGCCAACTCACCAACAGGCAAACCACTACCAGAAGCCCTGCCTTCAGCCCTCTTCCTCCAGAGACTGGAGGAGCCTCCAGCCTCCAACCTCCAAGGCAGCTGGCTTCAGGACTGCCCAACCCTGCTTCCTGCCATCCCCACTCCCAAGCATTAGCAACACAGCACCAGTCACCATTAATATCTGTTGAATGAAAGGGGCAGGATGGGACAACAAAGGAAGCGCTGGAAGGGGAGTGAGAAATCCTAAGCTTTGGTTTGGCCCCTCCACTTCATAGCATCTCTGAGTCCCAATTTTCTCATCTGCAAAATGGGGCTCATAATGCCTCCCTCCTGGGCTTTGGGGAGGACTATAAGTTAAAAATGGAAAACACTTAGAACAGCCCCTGACACATAGTACATGCTATATAAAAGTTGGTGATGGTGGTTGTTAGTATTCTTTTTTGCAAAAGCGTGAGGGGAGGGGTGAGCTGCTGGAGAGTTCCATAGCATAGTGGTTAAGCACAGAAGCGCCAAAGCCAGACTGGGTTCAAAGCCCACTTCCACCACTGACTGGCTGTGTGATATTGGGCAAGTGCGTCACCTCTCTGTGCCCCAGTTCTCCCACAATAACAACTGTCCCTATCTCTTTGGGTTATTATCACACTTCAATGGGTTATTTCACAGAAGGGTATTAGACCCTGGCAGTAGTAAGGGCCAGATACATGTTAACATATCAGTATTTTTATCCCCACTGGCTCCAGAATGCCTCAGGCCACCAAGGATTCCCCGTTTGGGAAGTCAGAAGTTTTAAGAATGGGCCCCTTTCCTTTCTTTCTGTGTTCAGACCTTGACCCACACTGGCTTGGGAGCAGGGATCTTCTTTGCCATCATCCTGGTCATTGGAGCTGTTGCCTTGGCTGCTTACTCTTACTTTCGGATAAACCGGAGAACAATTGGCTTCCAGCATTTTGAGGTAAGAAAGAAACATGGGAACATGATCATGGGGTCCTCTCCAAAAACCCAGTCCCTGGACCTGGGCTGCTTCAGTCAGTGGCTGCGCCAGAGTCCTCACCCAGAAGCAGTGTGTCACACAGTAGCAGGGGCGGCCACCCACCTCACGCTTACTGCTACTTGGATGGGGTCCCTGCCCTTAGGAGGAACAGCAGTGGTGGTTCCAAGCCCCTCTTTCTGGCTGAGACAGGGCTTGGCAAAGAGAGAACACAGCCCGAGCCTCTGTGCCAGGGGTTTGGCCTGGAGGCACATTCACTAGGACCTAGGAGTCTCGTTCACCTTGGAGGATTCACTGCACAAGCACACCCCATGACCTAGCTTGGGCTTCAAGACTGGCTCTGAGGACTGGGGGACAGGGCTAGGGATCCTACACAGCCAGAGGCTTTATGCTGCAGCCAGTGAAACTCATTTCTATTTGAACAGTTGAGTCCACATCCCAATCAGCAGCTAGCTCTTGGCTGGCCGTGTAAGAATACGGCCTGGGCAGCAGCACAGCAGTTGAGCATCATTCCCTATGGACTTTGTCCTCCTCTCTGGCCCACCCTCTCCCGCTGCCACCTCCTCAAAACACTCCTGGTTAAGGCTGTGGTGCAGAGCCCCCAAGCAGCAGTTTGCTGCCTTCTGGCAGACAGCTTGCATATCTATAAGCTCCAAGGCAAATCTCAAAATCCCCATTTTTAGCGAAAGTGTACAGGCTGTATGACTGCATTTATATTAAGTTGAAGGACAGGCAACACTACTCCAGGGTGATGGGAGTCAGAACAGCGGTTACCCTGGTGGCAGTACCAGCAGGCTAAGAGCATGTGAACACATCCTGGGGTATGGAAACACCCTATGTGCCGATTTGGTGGTGATCACAAGTGGGTAGACGTCAGTAAGATGTCACTGAGCTGAACCTAAAGGTTGGTGCATTTTATTATATGTGAATCATCTCTCAACAAAGTACTGTTAAAAAAGGAAAAGCTCCCAGAGGCAAAGGGTGGCCTGCTTTACCTGCCAACTTGGATGAGATGCTCCTGCTTTGGGGACGCTCCTGGCTTTCACGCTTGTCTTTCCAAACAGTCGGAAGAGGACATTAATGCTGCAGCTCTTGGCAAGCAGCAGCCTGAGAATATCTCGAACCCCTTGTATGAGAGCACAACCTCAGCTCCCCCAGAACCTTCCTACGACCCCTTCACGGTGAGTTTGCATTCTTATCTAGGAATAGGTTCCCTTGGGGTACTGGGGAATGATGTCTTTTAGGAAATTTCAGTGGAGAGCTTTGTACGAAAGAAGGTTCATTTCTAGAATGTATGTCAGGTAACAAGCCTACAAGCCAGTTTTGCAAGCTGACTGATGGGTTCTCTTGGGTAGACAGCAGAATCCTTGAACAAACACAGACAGGGGAGAACAAGAGGTTGTTATCCAAGCCCAATCTCATGACCAGGTGAGATGTCACAGTGAAAAAAAGTCTTGGGCTGAATTCTGCTGCAACCATTTATGAGGCAGCAGGTGCAAAACAAGATATAAGGAAAAAGGATTTTTCTTTTAGATGTCCTCCTTTTTCCTTTGAGATGGAGTCTCACTCGTCACCCAGGCTGGAGTACAGTGGCACGACCTCGGCTCACCGCAACCTCCACCTCCCGGGTTCAAGTGATTCTGTTGCCTCAGCCTCCCGAGTAGCTGGGATTACAGGCGTGTACCACACAACCAGCTAATTTTGTATTTTTAATAGAGACAGGGTTTCTCCATGTTGGTCAGGCTGGTCTTGAACTCCCAACCTCAGGTGATCCACCCGCCTCGGCCTCCCAAAGTGCTGGGATTACAGGCGTAAGCCACTGCACCTGGCCTTAGATGTCTTTTAAACTTACACTGACATCGTTATCTAAGATTTTACTGCTTGTTGTCAGAGCTGCTGCTTTCTTGCTTTTGGAGCTACTTTTCTTTGATGAGGCCTTATAATATATATGGGTGGCTGTTTTGCTCTGGTCTTCCAGAAAGGGACCATTTATCTCTAGAGTCAGTGATGCTTGAGCTTACCTGGGGCCTCCACTGACATCAATCCAGGGGGACCCCTTGGCAGGGTACCCCATATATAACACATGTGGAAGTACATCCTGCCTGTAGTTTAATACCAGTTCTCGACTGAAAAAAATATATAGGAATAGAACTTAATTTTTCTTTTTATAAAAGGAGAGAAATGTTTTCTTCTACCATGTTGAAGTTTGTATAGTGCAAGAGATGTTATTATTTTTCCAAAGTAAACCAAAGGTAAATATCTTGTGGTTCTTCATGCCTGTGGTAACATTTAATATATATGCAATAGATTGAGAAATAACCAGATTGCAAATCATATTTTTTTAATCGAACCCATGTAAAGGCTTCTGGTTCACATTTCAAGGGTAAATTCAGGCCAGGTGCAGTGGCTCATGCGTGTAATCCCAGCACTTTTGGAGGCCAAGGCAGGTGGATCACCTGAGGTCTGGAGTTCAAGACCAGCCTGGCCAACATGGTGACATCCCATCTCTACTAAAAATACAAAAATTAGCCAAGAGTGGTGGTGCCTGCCTGTAATCCCAGCTACACGGGAGGCTGAGGCAACAGAATCGCTTGAACTCGGGAGGCGGAGGTTGCAGTGAGCCAAGATCGCACCACTGCACTCCAGCCTGGGCAGCAGAGCAAGACTCTGTCTCAAAAAAAAAAAAAAAAGAAAAAAGCGGAGGTGGGAAGTTCAGCTAAATTACATTTGTTGACTAAGTATTGTTATGCTGAAATCACCTTCTTTTAAAAAGCAGAGAGAAACAAATGCATACATCCTTTCCAGTGCACCCCATGCCTTCCCCATTGTCTGTCCTCTTCTGAGGGCTCTATCAACACCATGCATGAAAGTAGCCTAAATGCAGGATTCAGCTAAACCTACTATTCAGACTACATGGCAAAAACATTCCAGAATCCTAAGCATAAGGTACCAGCTTGCAAAGTGACGTGCTACATTCTCACGCCTTTTACACTATTTTTAGTGACTCCAGACACATTTACCACCACTAGTTCCACCCAAGAAAAGCCATTTCTAGCATCTATTATGCTAATTGACAAAGCCTGGGTGCCAGTCAGAGCTAAAGTCAGCAGAAGGCTTGGCATGGCCGCCTCTAGAGTGTGGCCTTTTTTAGGCAGAGTCCTGGTGTGTCACGCAGGCTGGAGTGCAGTGGCACCATCAGGGCTCACTGCAAGCCTCAGGTGATCCTCCCACCTCAGCCTCCCGAGTAGCTGGGCCTACAGGCATGCGCCACCTAATTTTTGTATTTTTTGTAGAGACAGGGTTTCACCGTGTTGCTCAGGCTGGTCTCGAACTCCTGAGCTCAAGTGATTCGCCTGCCTCAGCCTCCCGAAGTGCTGGGATTACAGGCGCGAACCACCGTGCCCGGCCGAGCGGGGTTTCTATCAATCACACTCTCTCAGGCACTCAAGAGCCACCCCTGGTTCTTTTTCAAACTGAGAGGAGTTTTTATAACATTATTAGCCACCTTTTGTGAGGTACTTATACCTTGCTAAATGTCGGCTCTAATTTAATCCTCCTGTCTCCCTGTGAGGTAATATTATGACCCTTTGTAGATGAAGAAACTGCAGCCGAGTTGGGATGATTTGTCCTGGGCCACCCAGCTTCAAGCAGGAGAGACTAAAACAGGTGGCCCTACCCCCAGCCCATCCCGCCTCCCAACACAAGGCAGCAGCACAAACAAACGAACACGCCCAGTACATATGTGTTCACAGCGCTCAGGGAGAGTCATGCCTCAGACCAGGGGCCACCAGAAAGGTTCAACCTAGGACTCAATACACAGAATGCCCCGCCCCCTTACAACCCTCTCTTTTCCAGGACTCTGAAGAACGGCAGCTTGAGGGCAATGACCCCTTGGGGACACTGTGAGGGCCTGGGCGGGAGACGCCAGCCATCACCCACTGCCATCTGGGCCATCAACTGTGAATTCTCAGCACCAGTTGCCTCTTGGGAACATAAAGTCCTTTAAGTACTCAGAAGCCATACCTCATCTCTCTGGCTGATCTGGGGGTTGTTTCTGTGGGCTAGAGACGTGTTGCTGTGCCCATCCAGTGCAGCTTCCTCCTCTGACCCTTTGGCTCTTCTTCCTTTGTACTCTTCGGCTGGCACCTGCTCCATTCTGCCCTACATAATGGGTAACTGTTGATCTTTCTTCCCTGTTAGATTGTAAGCCTCCATCTTTGTATCCCAGCCCCTAGCCCAGTGCCTGACACAGGAACTGTGCACAATAAAGGTTTATGGAACAAAGTCAACAGAACAAATCTAGTGTTTTGGGACTGTGCCACAGGAGGAGTTGAACTCTGAAGGCAAAATCCACCTCCTGGGGCCTTTTTAATCAGACACCAGCCTTATAAATCCTTCTGAATTTGGTTGTGTTTGCTTCTTTAAGAAGACAGACATAATCATAATGAGATGCCACTTCACACCCACGAGGATGGCTAGAATCAAAACAGTAACACGTACTGGAAAGGATGTGGAGAAAACGGAACCCTCATACATTGCTGGTGGGAATCCAAAATAGTACAGCCACTGTAGACAACAGTTTGGCAAAAAAATAAGTTAAACACAGAGTTACCATATGACCCAAAAATCCCACCCCTCTTGGTATGTATCCAAGAGAAATGAAAATATGTCTGCACAAAACCTTGTATATGCATCTTCACAGTAGCATTATTCATAAAAGCCAAAAAAAATGGAAACAACTCAAATGTCCATCAGCTGATAAACGAACTGTGGTATTCCATACCATAAAATATTTAGCCCTAAAAAATGAAGTACTGATACATGCAATAGTTCAGATGAACCTTGAAAACATTAAGAAGCCAGTCACAAAGGACCACATATTGTATGATTCCATTTATATGAAATGTCTAAAATAGGCAAATTGATTGATAGAGACAGACAGTAGGTTGATTGCCGGGGGAATGAGGAGTGACTGCTAATGGGTATGGGGTTTCTTTTTTGGATGATGAGGAATTTGATGGATAGTAGTGACGGTCGTACTACCTTATGAATATACTAAGAAATACGAAATTGTACACTTTAAAACAGTGAATTTCATGGTATGTTGTTAGTTATATCTCAAATTTAAAGAAGACATGATTACTAAATAATACATCATCTTTCCAAATATTGTAGGTGGGCTGGCTTTGGGGTCTTTTAAATACAATTAACCTGCCAAAGAAAGAATGTTGAAGATGCCCCTCCCATTTGGACACACTGCAAGAGTTATTTGCACCGAGACCCCTTCTTTCAGAAGGCAAAGGGAAACACCTTGGCCTGGGTATTAGCCAGGTATTAGGCACAGTTAAAATTAACACTTAAGGTCGTGCGTGGCGGCTCACGCCTGTAATCCCAGCACTTTGGGAGGCTGAGGTGGGCAGATCACGAGGTCAGGAGTTTGAGACCAGCCTGACCAACATGGTGAAACCCCGTCTCTACTAAAAATACAAAAAAAAAAAAAAAAAAAATAGCTGGGTGTGGTAGCACGCGCCTGTAATTCCAGCTACTCAGGAGGCTGAGGCAAGAGAATAGCTTGAACCTGGGAGGCAGAGGTTGCAGTGAGCTGAGATCATGCCACTGCACTCCAGCCTGGGCAACGGAGCAAGACTCTGTCTCAAAAAAAAAAAAAAAAAAATTTAACACTTGGGATGCTACAGCCCATTAAAAAGTTTGAAAATGGCCAGGTGCTGTGGCTCATGCCTATAATCCCAGCACTTTGGGAGGCCCAGGCAGGTGAATCACCTGAGGTCAGGAGTTTAAGACCAGCCTGGCCGACATGGTGAAACCCTGTCTCTATTAAAAATACAAAAATTAGCTGGGCGTGGTGGTGAACACCTGTAGTTCCATCTACTCGGGAGGCTGAGGCAGGAGAATCGCTTGAACCTGACAGGCGGAGGTTGCAGTGAGCCGAGATCCTGCCACTGCACTCCAGCCTGGGTGACAGAGTAAACCTCATCCAAAAAAAAAAGTTTGAAAAAATTGTGTTATCACAAGCAGGGTTTCATACAAACTTGGCCAGGGGGAGAGAGGGAAAGAAGAGTACGGAGAGGGAGGGAAAGATGGAGAGAGGGGAGAGGGAGGGAAAGAGGGGAGAGGGAGGGAGAGAGGGGAGAGGGAGGGAGAGAGGGGAGAGGGAGGGGGAGAGAGGGGAGAGGGAGGGAGAGAGAGAGGGAGAGGGAGGGACAGGAAGAGACAGGGAGAGGTAGGGAGAGGGAGAGAGAGGGACAGGGAGAGGGAGAGGGAGAGGGAGGGACAGGGAGAGGGGGAGGGAGGGACAGGGAGAGGGAGAGGGAGGGACGGGGAGGGAGAGGGAGGGACAGGGAGAGGGATAGAGAGGGAGGGAGAGGGATGGAGAGGGAGGGAGAGGGAGGGAGAGGGAGGGAGAGGGAGGGGGAGGGAGGGGGAGGGAGAGGGAGGGGGAGGGAGAGGGAGGGAGGGGGAGGGAGGGGGAGGGAGAGGGAGGGAGGGAGAGGGAAAGGGAGGGACAGAGAGGGAGGGACAGAGAGGGAGGGACAGAGAGGGAGGGACAGAAAGGGAGGGAGAGGGGGAGGGAGGGACAGGGAGAGGGAGAGGGAGGGACAGGGAGAGGGGGAGGGAGAGGGAGAGAGGAGAGAGAGGGAGAGGGAGACAGAGAGGGAGAGGTAGAGAGAGAGGGAGGTAGAGAGAGAGAGGGAGAAGTAGAGAGAGGGAGGGAGAGGGGGAGAGGGTGAGAGGGAGGGAAGGAGAGGGAGAGAGGGAGGGAAGGAGAGGGAGAGAGGGAGGGAGAGAGGGAGGGAGAGAGAATACCTTCTGTAGAGACACTTGAGATTTATAACCAGAAGAAACAGGTTCAACTATAGGCTCCCTTACTTATAGTTAAGGGAAAAACTTCAACATCACAAGTTTGTTGAGGATGAAGTATCAACTGTATGCAGGCCTTACGGTAGCCGACTGAAGACCCGAAAACACAACTCCACATTAGCTTAGCGCGGCAGGTTTACTGTTAGCTGTTACTGGAAGACCCAGAGGAGGGCAGCCTCAGGGTTGATTCCACTCAGAGCCTCAAAGACATCATCAAAGACCCAGTGTCTTCCCACGCTGCCCTCTGAGTGCACCTACAGCAGATTTCCTCGAGGGGATAAAGTGGCCTTGTCAGTTCCACAGACTGTTACATTCAGGAGAGAGCCTCTCACAGGAGCTGGCTCAGAACAGTGAGGAACTTTCTTTCCTAGAAATGCCCTTCCCCCCGACACACACACACACACACACAAACTTGCCCTAGAGTCTGAAGATGCCACATTCCCCTGGCACAGGCAAAGGGGATGGGGGGTCACCCAGATGGGCTTAGTCTACTCAGGCCCACCCAACCAACTTCTCACAATAACTGTGTGCCCTTGTTAGTGTTCCTGAAACTCCTGGGGCACAAATTATTTTGCACTGTGGCCTGTCACATGAGGCAATATGAGCCAATCCCCAGCAGGCCCTCAGCATGGGATGCAGTGCACTAGTGTTGAATTATTTCCCCTTCCCACCTCTTGACAACTCGGTTCCCCACTCCTGAGCCCTGAGGCAAACACCAGCAGAAAACTCCGTCCCCAACACACGTGCCCCGCATGGAGCAGAATCTTTGTCTGCTATGTCCAGTTCCAGAACAGCGCAGGGCACATAGCAGGCCCTCGGCAAATGGAGCTTGGTAGACTGCTGGGTCAGTGGGACCCATGCAGACAACTGCCACTCTCACGGTCCAGCCTCCTTATTACTGCCCAGCTGGTGGACCCAGGATGCAGGGTGGGAGGCTACAGCTGTTGGCCACCCCAGCTGACTGCCACTAATGCCAGAGGCATAACTATTCAGGAAGGGATATGGACTGAGCCTCTACCCAACATTTCTTCTTGTCTTACGAGCGGGGAGGAAAAGATCACCTCACCCAACTACTTACAAAGAAATTCTGAAACATTTTTAATGACAAATGTGCTAGCTTATTAATTACTAGAATTACCTTAGAAGAAAAGGCATGTGAGAGGAGTGACCAGGGATGACAATTTGCCTCAACTTCCCATACCTGATATTTTTGCTGAGGAGGAAAGTAATGCGAAGGATTAGGTGCAGGCAGGCTCAGCCTCTCGGCAGGACTTCCTGGAGGGGCCTGCACAGATGTGCAGCCACAAGGCAGTTTCTCTAAATCTGCAATTCTTGACCCAGAGCACCTGCTCCTTGGCGACATGAAAAGTAATTCATAGAAAACATGGCCTATCCTCACACGTGATTTTTTTTAATCAATGTAACATTCTACACTTCCATTCACTGAAAGAAAACAGTTAAATGCATCTTTAAGGAAGTATGCTTAGATTTGCCTTTTAAAGCTATATATGTAAACCTGTCATTAAAAAATGAGTGAAGAATTAGAAATGTATATATAATGTTCTATAACAGAAAGACAAAGTAACTTACAATAAAATACATACTCACTTGGTAAAATCTCTACTACAATTCCAACAGAAGACATAATGAAGACAATTATAATTGCTTAAAACAAATTTGGATTTTAGAAAATATTTGACTAATGAGTTTTTAAATAATTGACTTTTTTTTTTGAGACAGGGTCTTACTCTGTCACCCAGACTGGATTGCAGTAGCTCAATCACGTCTCACTGAAGCCTCAACCTTCTGGGCTCAAGTGATCCTCCAGCCTCAGCCTCCCAAGTAGCTGCCGCTACAGGCACCCATCACCAAACCCAACTAATGTGGTTTATTTTTTGTAGAGATGGGGTTTCACTATGTTACCCAGGCTGGCCTCAAATTCCTGAGCTCAAGCAATCCTCCCACCTTGGCCTCCCTAAGTGCTAGGATTACAGGCATGAGCCACTGCACCTGGCTGACATTTTAAAATAAAGGTTAAGTGCTATGGTCTGAATGTTTGTGACCCCCAAAATTCCTGTGTTGAAATCTTTACCCCCAAGGTGATAACACTAGGAGGGTGGTGAGTGAGCCTGTAAGCCTTTGGGAGGTGATTAAGTCAAGGGGGAGGGGCATCCTGAAAGGGATTAGTGCCCTTCTAATAGAGGCCTCAGAGAGCTCCCTCGACCTATCTACCATGTAGAAGTCACCATCTGTGAACCAGGAAACAGGCCTCACCAGACACCAAATCTGCCGGCACCTTGATCTCAGACTTGCCAGCCTCCTGGGCAGTGAGAAATAAATTTCTGTTGTTTATAAGCTAAATCAGCATATGGTATTTTGTTATAGCAGCATGAATGGACTGAGACAGTAAGTACAGTCTTACATACGTGTGTCTATATAATCTTCATGGAAATGACCAGTACAAATGCAGACTGACACGGGTGTGATTCACGACTCAAATACCAGGAGTGGCCTCCTGTGGAGGATGTGCTCTTCTGAAATGACGAACAATTCCTTATAAAGCTCTGAATAAGATGAAGTCAAAATCTTCCTTTGGTTTACACATAGCTGCATTCCTGGAAAATTCAGTATGTCAAAATTCTGTCACAAAAATTTTTTGTGGTTACCTATAAAACAGTTTCTAGGCTTAGAAAATTATAAACATGTTTCCACCTACATGAATTGTATCACGTAGATGCATGTGCAGACAGGGGACCACGCTTCAGTGTACTGGGCTCTCCCTCACAATGCAGGGGGTCTAACATGCCTGGTCCTTGCCCTCAAAATACTAGACATCCCCTCCACATCACTACAAAACCCAAGTACCCTGCAACCCACCTCTCCCCACATCTCCAAATTGTCCCCAGGGGGCACTGCTGGCCAAGGTTGGGAATCACCACTGGGGACGAAGGGAAAGGCTGGGTTGAGCTGAGCTCAGGCTCTCCTCTCTGCTGCCTTCACTGCCCAAATAACTGCATTCCACATCGTCGGGATTTCTACTGAGCCAAGCCCAAAGTTCTGGAAGCCCCAAGTGTCTTATAAGCTCGTTCACAACTCCAGGAAAGAGAAGCAGCCCGTATTTCAGGCAGAGGAGCAGGCTGTCACTTCCTTTTAGATGACATGCCAAGTTTCCAGAAAATCACCCCCAAAAAATCAATATGGGGCAGATTTGCTAGTGAGTCCACCAACACCCACCATCACAGGTACACAAAGGCAGGTGATCGAAGAGAGGAAAAAAAAGATATCCACGGGAGGAATGAATGAGATTGAGGTATCAGCACAAGGATTTTAAGATGTTACATACACACATACACACACACACACACACACACACGTTAAAAAAAAAAAGTCTTCAAACTGACCTCTAACACTTACTCCTAATTCTATATTTCCTTTCCTTAAAACATTTCCAGCTTGCCTGGCAAGTTGATTACAAACACACACATGAACCACCGGCTTCACCGGGAACCTCTGCGGTAACACACCATAGGTCACTGCTGCCCACCTGTGCTCACACCAAGTTTGCATCTGAGGCTTTACCTTCACAGTCTTCAAGCTCTGAAGCGGGTGTGCTTGCTGTGGGTGCGGGGAGATAGGGGTAGTGAGAAGAAACCTTTGGGCTTTCCCCAAAAAAGCTTATCCCTTCTCTCAGGGATAAACTTTTTGAAGTCCCTTAGAATTTTTTTTTTTAATCCAAGATCTCCTTTATCTATTTTTGTAGAAATAACCTCAAGTCCTGGAAAAAAATGCCTTTTTAGAAAACGATACTGTGGATTCATCAGAATTCAACGTGGCCGACTTAAGCACACGAAATAGGTGACTGACAATAAACCAGATGATACAATTCAAACTTTTATTTGGCAATAAGTTCAGAGCCACATAACACATAAAATCAACATTTAAAATAAATAGCAAATTCACATCTAGAATAAATAGGTCTGCCTAATTTGCATTAATTGTGCCTGATATCATACAGGCACAATCTGTCATTCCAAGAGATAATTGGAAAAGAGTCTCCAAAGTCAGAGTTCAAACCTGCAGGACTGAAAACGCACAGAAGCACTGTCGCAGGTAGGGTTCCCCAAAAGCAGATACTGAGGTGGAGAATGGCGTGCAGGAAGGTTCATAGTGCTGTGGGCTGAGCCAGGCTGGGTACAGGCTTGACAGGGAGAGGCACTGGGCTGCAATGTGGCCACAGTGAGGTCTCACTGACCCCACAAGGGGCTCTGGAGCTGGGATGGCCCCAGAGGGTTTCCCAAGTTGGGGTGGGGAGGCCAGCCCTTTGTACCCCATATGGAGCCGGTAAGGGTTACAGGCAGGAAGCGGGTATGATCTGGGGCAGGCAGGGCTCTTCAGCAGGGGAAACTGCCCATAAGGGCTGGAAGTAAATGGCCAGCCAGCAGTACTCCCAGCCGTTAGGGGAGTATGTCCTTCAGTCTGGAAAGGTCATCCGGGCAGCTGAGCTCAGAACCCAGCACTAGCACAATTACAAACTAATGCAATGAGAGGTATATTCAACAAGTGCCCGAGCCTGATGGCTCAAGTACACACACTGGCCATACATGTAACTATGCCCAGGAAGTAGCTCAGAAGGGAATACAGTGCACTTATTACCTACAGAATCTCCTCTCTGCATCCCAGCACATTCTCAGCAAGGGAATCTTGCCATTGCCACCAACACAATCCATTAGAGCGGGGGCTAGCAAGCCACAGCCTGAGGGCCAAATCCGGCCCACAGCTTGCCTTGGTAAATCAAGTTGTGCTGGAACACAGCCATGACCATGGTCATTCCCACAGTAGTAGCAGCAAAAGCAAACAGCCCAAAAAGCCAAAAATACTTCCTATCTGGCCCTTTACAGGAAAAGTTTGCTGACCCTGCATTAAGGGTACTTCATTCCCTACCCTTTCTTGAATGCACTAGTAGTGTCAAAGGTTAGCTGAACTTTGAGCTAAGCTCCTAAATGCTAAGGCAAAAAAGAAAGAAAAACCTAGTACAAAAGAAAGTTGCTATTAAGGCAAAATGTAGATTCTCTATTAGTTAAATAGAGCAATCAAGGAACCCTGTGTCTGGCCAAATTTAGTCTTAGAGCATTCTAGACAAGGAGCCCCAAGTGGTCTTTGGCAGCAAATGAGCAGGCAGAAAAGTGGAATTCAGTTCCAGTATTTAGCCCAGTCTCTGCTGCTTAAAAGGCCTTTTGAGAAGAGGATAGAAGAAAAGCCACTTAGTTTGTCCAAAGCTAAATTAACTAGGACCACAAGACTACTTTTCAATTCTCCTTTGCAATAATTAAGAGTGCCAATGCATTCAAAGAAACTAGTAATTGTAGTCTGTAATACGCCCAAATCAGTAGCAAGTGGTTTATGTTACATGATATTAATGGGAATAGCAGAAAATAGTGCCGAAGGGTAAAATGTTTTAAAAAACAGAGAGGCGCTATGTTAGGGGGAAAGTGGGGGCTCTAAGCTAAACAACTAAAGTATTTCAAAAGCCACGTTTCACCCGTAAAAACACCACTGGAAAAAGAAAATCAGCTGTGCAAGTCCCTTCCAAAGGGACCTCCATGGGCCTTGCTGGACTGTCATATTTGTGATGGCTGCTGCCCTGGACTCATCACTGTTCACATAATTCTTAGAAAATCAGTCAAACAATATTAAAAAGTAATTTTTAAATGTTCAAACTATTTTTGTTTGCTTTACAATTTTTTAAATGGCTGAAAACAGATTCGTTTCCCTTGTACCAATCAATATGCATTCATCAATGTGCACATCAGAGAACAAAACACCCAGTGCAGTGTGCCAGATCCCAGTTGAGTCATAATAGGCTGGGCATGGTGGCTCACGCCTGTAATCCCAGCACCTTGGGAGGCCGAGGCAGGTGGATTACCCGAGGTCAGGAGTTTGAGACCAGCCTGGCCAACATGGTGAAACCCTGTCTCTACTAAAAATACAAAAAAATTAGCTTGGTGTGGTGGCGGGCACCTGTAATCCCAGCTACTCGGGAGGCTGAGGCAGGAGAATCACTTGAACCCAGGAGGCGGAGGTTGGAGTGAGCCAAGATCGTGCCATTGCACTCCGGCCTGGGCAACAAGGGCAAATCTCCATCTCAAAAAAAAAAAAGAGTCATGACGATGCTAGGCACAGTGGCTCACACCCAGAATCCCAGCACTTTGGAAGGCTGAGGTGGGCAGAACACTTGAGGCCAGGAGTTTGAGACCAGCCTGGCCAACATGGTGAAACCCCATCTCTACTAAAAATACAAAAATTGGCCAGGCCTGGTGGCATGTACCAGTAGTCCCAGCTACTCAGGAGGCTGAGGCACGAAAATTGCTTGAACCTGGGAGGCAAGAGGTTGCAGTGAGCCGAGATCACACCACTGCACTCCAGAATGGGCAACAGAGCGAGACCTTGCCTCAAAAAAAAAAAAAAAAAAAGTCATGACAGCGACAAGTTAAAATCTGTCCTGACTGAGTATAGACAAAGATTAATAATAAAGTGGGATGTGCCTCCATCGTTCACATGGGAATGACTGTGCTCAGCCCCATTACCGCCACGACATGGGTCTACAGTCTGCAAGGTACACAGTCAGTGAGGCTTGGTGGCCCAGATGCCAGGCCTCTGCCACATGGGAGATCTCAACACTGCCAAGCTCAATGGCCCAGAGACTGAAATTCTTCTAACTGGGAATCAATTATAAAACTCATTATTCATACCCAGAAAATGTTTTTCTCCTTCAAAGCTTAGGTCACCTAACCTAAACACTCATGGAAACAGGTTTTAAAAATAGTTCTTCATTCTTGAGTAAACAAAACACCTTATAACTGGCACCTAGTAGGTAACCAATGAATATCTGATTAGATAAAAACCAATAATTATTTTTAAGCAACACCTACTTCCTGAATCTGTTTCTCCAAAGCAGAAACTTGAAGCCAAGAGCACCAGCGCATTCTTTTAGAACCCAACACCAAGCAGTTCTGGGCGCAACACACACCCATTAAGTGTCAGCCTCCAAAACACCCTGATGGTGAAAACACCTAGAAGCAAGCAAACAATAAACAAAATGCCTATCCTGTTCCAAAAAATGAACATACTACTGTGCCTTACTGTGTTCATAACAAAATGTAGAAGATGGAGAGAAGCCTTATTGGATCTAAAAGGTCACCTTCACTATTATAGTTAAATACAGCCAAATATCAAGTACATTCCAACTATAACAAGCAGCATTACAAAGGATGCTATATAACTCATTAAGTTTCTGCCATCTGGCAAGGAGCCCATGGAATGCCAGGCTTGCATTTCTTCAATAGATGGTTACATACATTTATCACAATAAAAATGCTGAATGAGCAAGCACTCTCCACAAGCTCCCCTCATGTTCCTGCCATCCTTTAGATTTAAACCGCAAAAGCTTAAAATGAGTTTTAGCAATACTAGATTAGGCTAATCTGGAGAGAAGTATTTATATAGCATATGCAATTAAAATAGTATTAGCAGCACCATAACTAATAACAGCAGACATTCCCAGAGCACTCAGAGAGTGCAGTAAATATGCACTTTACGTAGAAGGATACTACAAATGCAGATGCAATTAAAGATTCTTCCCTCCAACAAAAGGAATACATGCCACTTGCATTGCCCCTAGAAAGAAATCAGAAAAGCAGGCCAGGTGCGGTGGCTCACGCCTATAATCCCAGCACTTTGGGAGGCTGAGGCAGGCGGATCATCTGAGGTCGGGAGTTCGAGACCAGCCTGACCAACATGGAGAAACCCCATCTCTATTAGAAATACAAAATTAGCTGGGCATGGTGGTGCATGCCTGTAATCCCAGCTACTTGGGAGGCTGAGGCAGGAGAATCGCTTGAACCCAGGAGGCAGAGGTTGCAGTGAGCTGAGATTGCACCACTGCACTCCAGCCTGGGCAACAAGAGCAAAACTCCATCTCAAAAAAACAAAACAAAACAGAAAGAAATGAGAAAAGCTCGGTTAGCTAGGTCATATCTATTTCTTAGCTTCAATGTCCTTCGCCCTTTCCCATCTTAGACATCTTAAAAAACAAAAACAAAAACAAAAACAAAAAAACTACACAAACTCCCAAATAGTCGCACAAACACCACAGGAGTGAAATCTAAGAGAAGGCTGGACATGGCTAAGTTGTGGTGGCCATCTTCCTCCTCCCCTGGCCAATCCAAGCACCTCTCAGTTGATAACTCATTAGAGAGAAGCCAGGATCTTGTTTGTTTCCATCTAGACAAGGACTGTTTCTGATAAATCTCATGTTTTAACAGGATTCCAATTCAACTGGGTGGGTGGCATGGCATAGCATTTCATTACAAAGATGCTTTTTCCTGGTTCATTTCCTTTCTTCCAATGAGCACATGAAACCAACTCAGGTGGTGTTTCCAGGTTTAACAAGCTACTAGGAGACCTACCACAAATGTTTTGGTTCTTCAAACCCACTCGTTTCTTGCAGAAGGCTCTACAGAAGGCTGTTCCACTAGCTGGAAGGTTTTGACCAGAGCTCTCATCTTCTCTCTCCTGCCCTCCTCCATGCTGGGGAAGGACACAGGAACCACACACTGAGGACAAAGGGGTCCAGGAGTTGTAGCTTCTCTTGTTCTTTCTCACTTAAGTCCTTCCAGGGAGGCTGTGTTCTATTTGATGCGATGTGCCAGAATGTCAAAGCCTTAGTACCAAATGATTTGGGAACTGGCCATCACCTAGGGAACCTCTCTGCCACTCACAGCAGCGTTTTGCCATTGTGGAGCCCACGAAATCAGCCTTCTGGAAGCAGTTAATCTTTGCCCATCACTGTGCCCCTACAGTTCCCAATGCACAGCCCGTAAATGTTCAGGAAATGTTCCATGGAGGAGTCAAGAACCGTTTCAAGCTTGACCTGCTAAAATACAGAGATGGCATCAAGTGGTCTCACCTATCCCAGGAAACCTGATGTTCCAGGACCTCAGTAAACAAAAAGGTGAAATCAGAGTTCCAATGTGAAGCCTGCCTTTCAGCCCTGCATGGAGGGAAAGGCTGGAGGGGCGGGCTGCTAGCTCCTGTCTTAACCATTGGGAGAATTATTCTCCATAAGGTACAAAATAAATATCAAAAGGCTTATCTGTATCTTTTCCAAAAGCAACACTCAGACCCACATGACGTCAACCCCATCATGCCTGCCCAATCAGGGGCAGTTACAGTTTCTAGTTTTTGCCCTTGGCTACTTGGCCTGGGCCTCCTGCAGGAGAGGGGTTCCGAAGGTGGGGGGCCTTTCTGACCAGGCGGGCAGTTCATGCTGCAGTGGAGTCCTCCGGGGGTAGAAAGTGTGGCTGACGTCATAGTTCAGGAGGCAGCTCAGAGATGCCATGTAGATGTCAGCGAAGCGCGACAGGCGCCTCAGGAAGTAGGTTGGGTTCTGGTCTGTGCGGAACAGGCTTCCAAACTGGGCATTGAAGAAACTCTTGGTCATTTCTCTGAAGAGGCAATAAAAAAGCAAAGCAACAGAGAATTATGCAAAAAGCCTTGTTTTTAAACTACTGAAATCAAAATCACTTTTTTTGAAAAAAAAAAAAAAAAAAATAGGACTCATTTGAGAAAAATGTTAGCCTAGAGCAGCCCCAAATATTAATTAAGAAAACAGTCTAGAGCCAGGTGTGGTGGCTCACATCTGTAATCCCAGCACTTGGGGAGGCCAAGGCAGGCGGATCACTTGAGGCCAGGAGTTCAAGACCAGCCTGGCCAACGTGGTGAAATCCCGTTTCTACTAAAAATACAAAAATTGGCCAGGCGTGGTGGCACACACCTGTAATCCCAGCTACTCAGGAGGCTGAGGCACAAGAATCGCTTGAACCAGGGAGGCAGAGGGTGCAGTAAGCAGAGATCATGCCACTGCACTCCAGCCTGGGCAACAGAGCGAAACTCCGTCTCAAAAAAACAAACAAAAAAAACAGTCTGGCCTGGGCATGGCAGGTGGATCACTTGCACCCTGGACCACCAGCATGGGCAACATAGTGAGACCTTGTCTCTACAAAAATGCAAAAAATTTGACCAGGCATGGTGGCATATGTCTGTAGTTCCAGCTACTCAGGAGGCTGAAGGCGGAGAATCGCTTGAGCCCAGGTGGTTGAGGCTGCAGTGAGCTGTGACTGTGCCACTGCACTCCAGCCTGGGTGACAGAATGAGACCCTATCTAAAAAAAAAAAAAAAAAAAAAAAAAGAAAAGAAAAGAAAACAGCCTGCCTATCCATCCATCAAAACGACTCTGGTCACATTTCCCCCTTAACTATCTCAAGGCTCCAGATTCTTTTGCAAGCTTCTCTAAATACACACGCCCCATCTCCCAAACCTAAACACAGGATGCAACAGCTGCTCCCGATGGTACACAGAGGAATACGGAATGCTCTCAGGAGTCTCCACTTCCGAAAGGATCAAGACCCCCTGTTTTATAAGGTTATTATGAGAACTGAGTAAGGTAAGCAAAATAAAAGCATGTTGTAAACTCTCAAGTGCTCAGATGGAAGAATTAAGGATTGTTTTATGTGATGTAAATCTCCCCCATCCATTACATACTTCAATGCCTCCCAGCCTCCTCGGAAGGGAGGCTGTTCACCCCGTCC
This sequence comes from Symphalangus syndactylus, assembly GCF_028878055.3. Classification (NCBI taxonomy): domain Eukaryota; kingdom Metazoa; phylum Chordata; class Mammalia; order Primates; family Hylobatidae; genus Symphalangus; species Symphalangus syndactylus. The sequence continues at coordinate 99,300,797 of NC_072435.2, forward strand.
AAGCCCCATAACCCCCTGCAGTCATCCTTACGTGCATGTATGTCTATATCAACATCCCTATCATACAAACACAGGATGTGCACTCTCTCTGATGGCTGGGACCCTACACACAGAGTATTCCATCAAAATGAATGAATTCTATTTGACTGCTAATAAGTCATTTACAAACACAGCAAAAAAAATAATCATTTACACAGCTGTGTGATAAAAGCCACTAGTTAGTTGGTAGCAGTTAGAATAAGACTCAGACAGCCAACACTCTGAGAGGGAGGAGGACAAACTAAATGCAATACAGCTTTGGCTTCTGCAGAATCTGAGGAATGGATTCACTGCCCCCTCTCCATGCCCCATCCACCCACCCACGCACACCACCACATGAACCCTGGAGTCAGGCTGCCCACTGCTGAGAGGCCAGAATCCCACAGTAACCACTGTCTCCAAACCTCAGAGATGGCTGTACCCAGCGGCTGGAGAAAGCCATGCACAAAGTCAGAAAAGTTCATGCAAATGGTATAAAGCATCCTCCTAGGGAAGCATGATTGTCAGTATGGGTTCCCTTAAGACAGACACCCCACCAAACTTTTCTCACGGTGGGCAGGCTTTATCAGTTAACATCCTGCTTACTGACTGCACATTCGTGAAATAGCTGTGGTTACAAATAAACACCAAGGTCATAGGAGCCCTAAGACTTCATTGTGGGTTCAGAGCCCAAATCCAGTGCTGCCCCAGTAGCCATATTGTGCTGCCAGCATTATTAACAACTGGGCCACCAGCTGCCCAGATGGGAGGAAGGTCAGGCAGGCAGGGAGGAGGAATGAGATGGAAATGCTCCATTCTCCCAAGGCCTTCAATGGCAAGGGTGGAGGAATGACAGGGGTGATGGCTGGCCTCAAGGAAATGTCACATGTCACCAACAGCAGGTAGCTGATTCTGGATCCTGGGGGAGGCAGACATACCTGGGAGCTAAAATAGGATGTTTCAACATTATGCCTCAGGCTGGCCCTGGGGAACACATGTGGGCTGAGCACAGCCAGAACAGGGTGGTAGACGTGCCACATTCAATACAGGCCGCTCTTACCTCATCTCCTTCCTTTCCTTTTTCCACTCCTGCAAAACCAGCTGTGACTCAGCATCTCTGTGAACCTGTAGGACACAAGTCAATTATTACAACTGTTTTGATTTCAAATAAGCTCATTACGTAATGAGAATTTTTTAATGAGCAGTTTTTCTAGGAGAAATTTTATTCCTTTACATCTCAGAGGCTGGCACCTGAATGAAATAATACATTTTTCAGACTTTCCAGTTGAAACACTGCCTTATTCACGAATAAAACATTGTTTTAAATGTCCAACATTAGAAATGTGGTTTAACAAATTAAGATGAAGTATTATGAAGTTATTAACCTATCAGTAAAGAATACATATAAACATAATGCATGTGTATCCATATATGTATAACACGTGTATGTGATATATCCATTACGCACACGATACATCCATTACACATATATTATATACATGTGTACAAACTATAATGTACAAATACTTAGTACATGCTACCTATTATACATATTATATACATGTGTACAAACGTTATAGTTAAGTGGAAATAGTGTATATACCCACCAATTGCAAGCATGTCAAAGTATGTGCTTACATTTGGAAATTAACATAAAAATTTGTTTTAATTTGTACAAGGGTGGTAGAAGTATAAACCTTTTAATTTAATATTATATTAAGTGTTTAATTTTAAAAACAATTATTTTTTGCAATAGGCAAAAAGGTAAACCACCTCAATGAGAAGAAAAAACAGAGCATTTTCTGGTGGGCCAAAATATGGGCAAAAGGCAAAAAGAAAATGCCAATTGCCCATGATCTAACAAATGGAATCTCACAAGTCCCTCTCCAAGGTTCTTATGGCTAAACAGAAACACTGAGGCCAGAATCCAAGGTGCACATGATCACAGGGAACAGGCCAACTCCCTGCAATTCATGACCACAGGGGTAACCTTAGAACCTGGAGGAAAACACCAAGCGGGCAAACCATCTGCTTTTGACATGGAAGCCAAGAACCTTCTGTTTATCACATCTGCTCAGTTTAACAGCTTGACTCTGAACCCCGAGGCTATTGAAGGGACATGTAAAGGAGAAAGGCCCCAGGAATCGGAGGCCAGGGACGTGTGTGCCCAGAGGGGGACCCTGAGCTCTGCGCCTTCACTCAGCCGCCCTTCCGGCCTTACCTCCCACGAAGCACCCAGCAGCTGGCTGGGGCGCCCTGCTGGCTGCCCTGCCATGAACCTTTCCCACCATCTCTCTCATAGGAACAGCCCTCTCGCCTGCATCCTTCCCATCAGCTGTTAAACATGCTCGAGTCTCTCCCATTAAAAAAAAAAGATTTCTCCCTGTGCCCACTCCCCTTTCTCCAGCTCTGTCCCCTACAAGGCCAAACTCCATAAAACAAGAGCCTCTGGTTCTGAAATCCAATTTAAAATATTTCAAAGACAGTGTGTGTTCATTAGTTATCATTAATCTTTCAGGTGAAACCATGCACTCTAGAGTGGGTAGTTAACATTGGAAAAGACTAACCGAAGCCCCACAGAGAATTGATCCTACAGGCACTTCAGCCATCTCCATCTCCAATGGTTGTTCATGGGCATAATCAGCTCTTCAGGGGCAAAACAGATTGGCTACATATCTTTGCCCTTGTTTGAGAAAGATATTACAATCTAGCCAGTGCAATAGCCTACATCAGTCCAGCCACTGGCCCATTTTTCTATCAGCCTATGAGCTTACAAATGGGTTTTTCTTTTTCAATGGTTGGGGGAAAAAAACTCAAAATAATAATAATTTCATGACAGGCCGGGCATGGTAGCTCACGCCTGTAATCCCAGCATTTTGGGAGGCCAAGGCAGGTAGATCACTTGAGGCCAGGAGTTCGAGACCAGCCTGGCCAACATGGTGAAACCCAGTCTCTTCAAAAATACAAAAATTAGCTGGGCGTGGTGGTGCACACCTGTAATCCTAGCTAGTCAGGAGGGTAGGCATGAGAATCACTTGAGCCTGGGAGGCAGAGGCTGGAGTGAGCCAAGATCGTGCCACTGTACTCCAGCCTGGGCAACAGAGTGAGACTGCCTCAAAAGAAAAAAAAAAGAAAACGAATTTCCTACCGTAAAAATTACGTGAAAGTCAAATTTCGGTGTCCACCAATAAAGTTTACTGGGACACAGCTACAATCACTCATTCACATATTGTCCATGGCTGCTTTTGTGCTACAAGTGCAGAGGTGGGTGGCTGCAACAGAGCCTACAGCCTGCACACCCTGAAATATTTACCATGTGGCCCTTTGCAGAACCTTGCTGACCTGTGGTCTAAATGTGGCCTCTGACTGGTTGGTTACCTGAGCCTGCACAGCCTAAAATATTTACCATGTGGCCCTTTGATGAAGCTTGCTGACCCGTGGTCTAAATGTGGCCTCTGACTGGTTGGTTACCTGAGAAGCGTCTACCAATGCCAGCACCACCACCATGAACCACAGCCATTTTGGAATGCACTTCAAGGCTAGCTAATGCAATTAGAACCAAAATTTATATACTTCTATTTCATTCATGAGACTCGGCTCCAGATGACACTCTGTGAGGTCAGGAGTTCGAGACCAGCCTGGCCAATATGGTGAAACCCCATCTCTACTAAAAATACAAAATTAGCTGGACGTGGTGGCACAAGCCTGTAGTCCCAGCTACTTGGGACGCTGAGAGAGGAGAGCTGCTTGAACCTGGGAGGTGAAGGCTGCAGTGAGCCAAGATTGCGGCACTGCACTCCAGCCTGGGAGACAGAGCAAGACTCCATCTCAAAAAAAAAAAAAAAAAAAAAAAACAAATGACACTCTGCTGGCTCTGAAAAAGTCAACCCAATCTCAGAGGACAAATTTTTCTCCTCAGAAAACTGTCCAAATAATGTGCTACATGCTCTGAAAATAATCCCTAAGGGGGAGTTCTAGAAACATCTGCCACAGGCTCAGTGGAATAACTTATAACTTTCTAGGGGAACACTGAGGAAGAGAGTGACAGTGAGATAGGACATTGATTTGGATTTTTTTTAGTTAGCAGCTATACACCTCTATATCCTAGTGAACCCAACTTGACAGAACTCTGTACAAAGTGCCAGAACCCAAGGCAATCAATATAGGTGCATGGAGGTTAAGGGCCTAGAGTTGGTCAGCCTGTGTGTAAACACCAGCATCACCCCTCACTAGAGCAAGTTATATCTCCTCTGCGCCTAGGGTCTTCATCAGTAAAATGGCAGTGATGTTTCAGACCTACTTCAAAGAGTTTCTGTGAAAATGAAATGAACTTAAAGGTCTCGGCGTCCAGAACACAGTAAGTTCTTACGACATTTCTACGTAGCCTGACTATGTCAACCGAGAACTGTGATTCTAGAAAAGTCACCTATCTCACAGTCTCAGTTTTCTCTCCTGCAAAATGGGGGTGGCGCCACTTCCGGATCTCCTCTGTTTAAGAATGTTTGGGCGCGAATTACTCTAAGCACGGCTCCCAGAAGGGTGCAAGAAGAATCAGTGCACTGTGTTTAGATCAAGATGTCTGGTAAGGCAAATGCTTCCAAGAAAAGCTCACAACAGTTAAAAAGAAATCCAAAGAGAAAAAAGGATAATGAGGAAGTTGTGCTGTCAAAGAAAAAGGTTAGAAACACAGTGAAAACAAATAAAAATCATCTAAAAGATCTGTCTTCTGAAGGACAAACAAAGCACACTAACCTAAAACACATAAAGATAGCAGCCAGCAAGAGAAAAACCTGGCAACCTCTGTCAAAGAGTACCAGAGACCATTTGCAAACTATGATGGAATCAGTAATAATGACAATTTTGAGTAACAGTGTTAAAGAAAAAGAAGAAATACAATACCATCTCAACTTCCTGAAGAAAAGATTGCTACAACTGTGTGAAACTCTGAAAGTCCCTCCCAAAAAGGTGGAAGATTTAACTAATGTATCAAGTCTACTGAATATGGAAAGGGCACGAGACAAAGCTAATGAAGAAGGTCTGGCATTACTGCAGGAAGAAATAGATAAAATGGTAGAGACCACAGAGTTAATGACTGGGAATATTCAGAGCCTAAAGAACAAAATTCAGATTCTGGCAAGTGAGGTGGAAGAAGAAGAGGAGAGAGTAAAACAGATGCATCAAATAAATAGTAGTGGAGTACTCTCTCTTCCAGAACTTTCTCAGAAAACTCTCAAAGCACCCACACTTCAGAAAGAAATTTTGGCGCTAATTCCAAACCAGAATGCTCTTCTAAAGGACTTGGATATTCTTCATAACTCATCACAGATGAAGAGCATGTCAACCTTCATTGAAGAAGCCTATAAGAAACTGGATGCCTCTTAAAGAGGTTTTTTTTTTTAGATTGTTCCATATTAATTTAATGTTCGTGAATTTGTAAAACTGTTAACCTATGACTATATGTACAGAGGCTAAGGCTTCTGTAGGATTTATTATCTCCTGATATGCATTTTAAAATTAGTCTTTGTAGGTCTATCATTAGCATCTAATGTAGTTCTGAAAACTGTTTTTAGCAGTTGCCAAATCTAGGAAACTAACATTTATATTGCTGTATCTATAAGTATTTGCCTAAAACCTTAAAATAGGAATTGCCTTAAGGATCTAATAGTTTATAATGCCTGAATGGAGCTCATTTATTGGTTAACAGCTCGTATCAGGAGCTGTGATAAGTGTTTACATATAGTGTCTAATGCATAAAAACCTTACTGTTTGCTATATTCATTCTGTAGCCAATGGCTTACAGTTTCTGTCTGGTCATCTGGAACTTGAAAAATCCTCAAATGCCTTCATTCTTTTACCTAACTCCCTAGTCTTTTTGGGAAGCAGTGAAGATATGCCTGGTATCTTTAACTTTGGAGGTAGTATCAAAATTTTACTTCTTTGGTTGTTTAGTGAATTAATGTTGAATATTTTCTATTGTCATCAAAACAGATTCCCAAAAAGTATTAAAAAGGAACCTTAGCACATTTATTAAAACAAAAAAAAAAACAAAATGTATAAACCTTTTCTCATTATGATAATAAGCTTATATATGTGAATAAATTATAATCTAGTGTATAAAAAGTTATTTCTAACAAACTACAGTATACTGTCTTGGGTTTTTTGTTTTTTTTTTTTTAATCTGTAAAATAAAATGACTGCAATTAAAAAAAAAAAAAAAAAAAAAAAATGGGGGTGGCTATGTCAACCTCAATTCCCTTTTCTTCCTTCCCTCACCCCACACCTCGTATAATTAATTTTACAAACCACAGAAATATTTTCAGCACTTCCGTTCTCTAAAACACACATTCCTTAATAGTCAACTTTTTACACAGGTCAGAAAAAGGAAAACAAAATAAAACCAAAAAAAAAAAAAAAAAACTGTTTCCAAAGCTAAAATATACTGATACCATCTACGTGCAGTTGTCTTTGTACATATGACCAGCTGCCAGGGTCACAGAGACTTCACTGAGGGTGAGTCAAGCCTTGCCTATACCCGAACCCTCTGAACAGGAAGGCACATTAGAGCAGTGCTCTGAAGCATGGACTTGGGGACCTGGCTCACGCCTTGCCCTGCCATTTTATGACCTCAGACATAAATGATACCTAACCTCTCAAAAACTGTTTCCTTATTCTAAAATGGGAAAATTGTACCTACCTGCAAGGGACAGCTGTGACTATTAAATGAGCAATGTGTATAGAGCCAGCACTCAGCACAGTGTCCAGTACATAAAAAGTAACTATTAGTAGTGTATGACATGCACAGACTCTAAACTACACTAACTCAGAATTAACACTGTATATTTTTAGTAAATCATCTCACAGACAAGCATAGCAAGGGAAACAGAATAAATCCTCATCAGAGGATTCTCATCAGAGAAGAGCCAAGAACTAATGGAGCCCAGTGCATCCTGGAAACAAGGCCCAGGGGGACGTGCAGGGCCCCATGCTCTGGAATGCATGCACCTGGAGCCAGAATCTGGCCTGCCACTCACAGCCCTGCCTGATCTCACTGCTCAGTCACCCCCAAGCAGAGTGCCAGCTGGGGCAGGCAAGGCAATTCCCTGCCCATTTCCAAAGCCAGAGGACAGGCATGGGCAATAGGCTGTGCCCACAGGTTGCAGGTGTGTTAGCCAAGACAGCAAGTATCTGTGCCCAGATCCTAAAAATGTCAGCACCCATGCTGAGACGGCTGTAGCCCAGGCAAGCTGGAGCCAGGGAGAAAGCAAGGTGCCTCATGGAACTGGAAAGGAAAGGGGCATATGGAGAATTAAGGGGATACAGCTATAAAAGAGAGGCAGCTTCCATGGGCCAGGAAATGACTGATAAAACTGCCATTCCTCACTTACTAGCCAAAACTGGCTGCCTAACTTAACTCAAGGAAGTAACTGCCAGGGAACTCCAGTAAGCCAGCAAACTGCAGGTATTATCCTCAGAATCAACTGAGGCTGGACCCAGGGATCTTGACTCTTGCTTTGAGACTCTTTCCAGTAAGCCATGGTGCCTAGACTGAAGTTTTTGCCCACAGGCCCCTTTATTTCACAGATGGGGAAACCAAGGCCCAGAATGGAGAAGTCCCACCGTAGCAGGTGCAGACAGAACTAGCACAGACTCAAGCACTGGCAGGGCTTCCTGAATCCCAGCACCCCACAGGAGAGCTCCTAGCAGGCTTCAGTGTGGAAGTGAGGACACTGGATCTTCACTGACAGAGGAATGTGAGCAAACACTTGCATTAACATAGGCCCCACAAACACTGTCTAAGCAAAAGAACCCCAATCGTTATTCTACAGTCTACTGAAAACAACTTAAGCCTCATATTTTATAACAATTAAGCAGAAAATACCTGAAGTAACTTTCTAACCTCAGGCTTAAAGAAAAAGTGAGAGAGAAAAATAATACGTCCAAACCTGCATCTGTTCCAATAACCCAGTCAAGGTCTGCAGCCAGGTTATGGTTTGAATGTATTGTTCCGTGTTCATGATTTTGAGCTCAGATCTCAACTCTGGGATAATGGCACCAGTCCTCCAGCCGTGCTTTAGGGTCAAATCCTGATCACAAAGATCACGAAAAGTCAACATCAGTCTCAACAGAATCTAAACTATGTCATTATTTTCCCAGACATGAGAGGCATTCATTTAATTACTTTTTGATGGTAATGGTTAGTTATTCACCAAGCTGAATTCAATGAATTACATTTAATTAAAACCTATTTGGCCCCAGCCTTTGATCATTTCATTCCAAGAAAGTTTCAGTTCTGGAAATAATTGCTGTGAGTCACAACCCCTGCAGAAACGCTAGGTCTGGAATCATTAACCATGGTCTGTAAAAAAAAAAACAATGAGGTAAGGGGCAGAAAGAGGCTTGACCTAAATGCTACCAAAGGTCTTCATTCAATTCATCCACAGACCTGTGTGTGTGCCAGGCCCTCTGGGTTATGGAGAACCATGGAATCTCAGACTTGGAATGATCACATACAATATAAGCATGCATGATCACATTTTCCATTCCAAATGTTGTCACCCCATATTTGACAACAGGCCAGAATATCTAGTATAAGCTATGTCCTGGAAAATCTAAGACATATAGTCATCATACTAAATGGGCATTTTCTCATTTGGCAAATATTTATCGAGCACTACTATTTGCCAGGCCCTAAATACTGAAGATAAAACAATGCACAAAAAACTGAGAAATCCCAGCCCTCGTGGAAAATACAGACAATAAATAAGTAAAATACACAGTGGCAGGTGGGGATAAGTACAAGGGACAAAAATCAAGCAGAATCACAGGAAAAGGACAGGAAGCAAGGAGGTTTCCACTTTATACAGGGTAGTTAGGAAGACCAGGCTAATAAAAGGACAAGGTGAGGGAAAGCATGAAAATATGTGGAAACAGAAAGACTGTGGCTGAAGAACAGCAAGTGCAAAGGCCCTGGGGCAGGAACATGCTGGAGGGTGGCATGTTAAGAAGCAACAAGTCAGGGAACCTAGAAGAGACAAAAGAGGGGGCAGAGGCAGAGCGTGTCTTCAGAGGTGGGCTGGGGAAGGGGAAATCCAGTGGGCAACCATAGGAACTCAGGCTTTTACTCAGAGGGAGAAAGAAAGGCTTTCAGGTTTTAAAGAAAGAAGTGGTATCTGATTTATAGTTTTAAAGGTTCAGTCTGGCTACTCAGCTAAAGCCAGAATCCTAAGTCCTATGCAAGAGTCTAAGAGGGCTTAGGATGCCCACCTTCCTCACTGGTTCAATTTTTTTTTTTTTTTTTTTTGAGGCAGGGTCTCACTCTGTCGCCTGGGCTAGAGTGCAATGGCATGATCTCAGCTCACTGCAGTTTCCACCTCCCAGGTTCAAGCAATTCTCCTGCCTCAGCCTCCCCAGTAGCTGGGATTACCGGTGTGTGCTACCACACCCAGATAATTTTTGTATTTTTAGTAGAGACAGGGTTTCACAATGTTGTCCAGGCTGATCTCAAACTCCTGAGCTTAAGTAATCCACCCACCTCGGCCTCCCAAAGTGCTAGGACTACACGTGTGAGCCACTGTGCCCAGCCCACGGGTTCAGTTTCTTGAAGCCTTTGAATATTTCTCTTCCTCCTAATAATACATGAAAACCTACAGCACATTCTTTTAAATATTCCCAATGGTGGCAAACTTTCAAAGGTGGATTTTATGTTTTTTGATGCATCGATAAAAGGAAAAAGAACAATGGCATTTATTTCTTATTATTTAAATGGAAAGATTATTCTGATAAACTCTGAGTGAACTGCTTATTTCCATCATTTCCAAAAAATATTTATCTTTTTCACAACTCTGATCCATCCTGTTCTGTAAAAAAACAAATGAGACATTAAAAAAATGCAGCCTACCTCTAGGTTTTATGAAAGCATAAAGACAACTTTAAATAAAAGATATATTCTTAAATAAAAGGTACATTATTAAATAAAAGATACATTCTTTAGTAAGTGAGACTAACACATCTGTCCCCCAACAAAGGAAAAACGGGCCCCTCACCGCCAGGTCACTGTATATATGGTCACCAAAATACAACACTCTGGATCCTCTCCATCCAGTAAGCTTCAAAAATTCATATAAATTACCCTGTAATCAGAGAAAACTATAGTTATTATATTACAGATAGAGATCTGTCTAACCCACAGTACAAAATATTTTTTAAAAACTTTTAAAAATTGTTTTTGTTTTTATAACTTATTTTAAATATCAAAATATAAAGATAAAAGCACCTTCATGGGAAATCTTTCCTCTATGTCAAATGCACTGTTCAAGAGGGATTTATACTATATACACCTCATTGTAACTATCTTTCTACACTTAACATGCTGTGGCCATCTTTCCATGTCAATAAATAGTCTACCATGTAATGATAGCAGCTGGGAAGTACCATGATTCCTTTCGCCAATTCCCTGATGTTGGACAGTTGACATTATCTATTTTGTAAGCAACTTCGTGATAAACATTCTCATAGCCAAGTTGTATTAGCTACTATCTTCATAATTTTCTTAGGCTAACTTCCTAGAAGTAGAATGGCTTTATCAAAGCTAATTTTTCAAGGCCTAGAAAATACACTTATTGCCAAATCCATCAGATTGTTATATACCCACCAAGAATGTATTCATATTTTTAAAAAACGAACTTTAGTAACATAATAATGGTCACCGATGCAATAATTCATTCAAATATTTGAAAGCCTCATATGACACCAAAATACATTAGAACTGTGCACAGGCTAGGTGTGATGGTTCATGCCTGTAATCCCAGCACTTTGGGAGGCCAAGGTGGGAGGACTGCTTGAGCCCAAGAATTCAAGACCAGCTTGGGCCAAATGGCAAGACCCTGTCTCTACAAAAAATAAAAATTAAAAATTAGCTAGGTGTGGTGGTGCATGCGGGAGGCTGAGATGGAAGGATCACTTGAACTCAGGAGGTTGAGGCTATAGTGAATCATGTTCATGCCACTGCACTCCAGCCTAGGCAACAGGGCAAGACCTTGTCTCAATAAAATTTTTTTTTTAAACCCACAAAATTGTGTACAAAACATGTATTGTCAGAAAATAATTCGTAATTTGAGTGAATAATATGCCATGAGTTAAGTGTTCCTTAAAGAGAAATTTCCAAGGTTTACTACTGGCATCTTAAATGTTACACACTATGAAAGTCATGCCTTAAATTTTGTTTTTAAAAAAACATTCAATTTTGAGTTAGATACTAGCATATTGAAAATATATTGACTTAAACCTAAGTTTACCACCAAGTTATAATCAGTCAGTTCATGGGAATCACTCAGAACTGTGCCAGGCACACAGTAAGCCACAATGAACATCAGCTATTAGCATTATTACCGACCACAAAGCAAAGCAACAAAAAGGATCAGCTGGTCATGAGATACCTGCTTGTAAATCTGGCCTTTCTGCAACTTATGGATTTTATCCCAGAGTAAGACACCTTTCTCATTCATCTTTCGGAAAGGCCTAACAACAGAAATGGGAAACATTATGACATGGAGTAGTACAGGCTGTCCACTCTATGAAATACCAGAGTTATTCACTATCACAGGAAGTAGCTCCCTGCAAAAACCTAAAAAAAACCCGAAACCAAAACTCCACCATCACATTCCCTGGCCTAATTCAATACATCCCAAATTGTGTGAAGCCCAGTATCCAAAGGTGTTTCATGAAAAAAAGAGTTCCAGGGGGCCGGGCGCAGTAGCTCACCCTTGTAAGCCCAGCACTTTGGGAAGCCGAGGCAGGTGGATCACCTGAGGTCAGGAGTTCGAGATCAGCCTGGCCAACATGATGAAACCCCATCTCTACTACGAATACAAAAATTAGCTGAGCATGGTGGCGGGCACCTATAATCCCACCTACTCAACAGGCTGAGGCAGGAGAATCACTTGAACCCAGGAGGCAGAGGTTGCAGTGAGTGGAGATTGCGCCACTGCACTTCAGCCTGGGCAACAAGAGAGAAACTCCATTTCAAAAACAAAAACAAACAAAAAAAAGAATTCCAGGGTCATATAAATTTGGAAAACGCCATGCACTAAATATGTCCTTCTTAAAAAGCTATTGATGGCTCTGAAAAGCCCTGCTGTAATCAACTTTCTTTCACCCAGATTTCCCAGATTTATTTGACCATGCAGAAAACCTATTTATGAAGAAAAGTTTACGGAAATACTGTCTTAGTATATTTATCTGGCTTTACACCTGAAATTAAGCCACTCTAGATAAAAAACAAATCAGAAGACCAGAAGCACTAGTTTATGGTGGAAATTGGGAAGTAGGGATAATGCCTCATTCCTCACCCTGGCAGTGTTAGCCCAAAGGACTCACAGTTTGTTTGCCTTGAGGTAAAAATAAGTGTTACCCTAAAAAAAAAATAACTTTTTTACCTAATTGTAATACAGAAAAATATAATGAAAAAAAGGTACGCGACCCAGAATTCTAGACCCACCATGTACACTTAACATTTCAGTTCGTGTTTCAGTCTTCTTATGAAATTTCTTTCTTTCATGACTATAAAATGAGGATCACTTTGTGTACATTAATTTATATCCTTTTTCCCTAATATTGCAAGCAATTTCCCAAGTGATTACATATTCTTAAATACATCATGTTTTACAGTAATACAACATCATCTTTTTTTTTTCCAAATACATTTTTGTTTTTTTGTTTTCTGTTTTTTTTTTTGGAGAAAGTGTCTCTCTCTGTTCCCCAGGATGAAGTGCAGTGGCACAATCGCAGCTCACTACACTCTCGACACTCCCACCTCAGTCTCTCAAATAGCTGGGACTGCAAGCATGCACTGCCATACCTGGTTTATTTTATTTTATTTTATTTTTTTGAGAGAGAGTCTCACTCTGTCGCCCAGGCTGGAGTGCAGTGGTGCAATCTTGGCTCACTGCAACCTCCGCCTTCTGGGTTCAAGCGATTCTCCTGCCTCAGCCTACTGAGTAGCTGGGATTACAGCTGCATGCCACCATGACTGGCTAATTTTTGTATTTTTAGTAGAAATGGGATTTCACCATGTTGAACTCCTGACCTCAGGTGATCTGCCCACCTCAGTCTCCCAAAGTGCTGGGATTACAGGTGTGACCAACTAATTTTTTAATTATTTGTAGAGACAAAGTCTCCCTATGTAGCCCAGGGTGGTCTCAAACTCCTGGGCTCAAGCAATCCTCTGGCTTCAGCCTCCCAAAGTGCTGGGATTATAGGTGTGAGCCACAGCACCTGGCCCAAGTACATCTTTTTTTTTTTTTTTTTTTGAGACAGAGTCTCACTCTGTCACCCAGGCTGGAGTGCAGTGGCATGACCTTGGCTCACTGCAAGCTCCGCCTCCCGGGTTCATGCCATTCTCCTGCCTCACCCTCCCAAGTAGCTGGGACTACAGGCACCCACCACCATGTCTGGCTAATTTTTTGTATTTTCAGTAGAGACGGGGTTTCGCCATGTTAGCCAGGATGGTCTCGATCTCCTGACCTGTGATCTGCCCGCCTCAGCCTCCCAAACTGCTGGGATTATAGGCGCGGCCAAGTACATCATTTTTAATGACTGCATAATATCCCCTCACATGGCTATTCCAAATTTAACTAGGCATCCCCTACTGTGGGGCTGTTGTTTCTGACCTCTCATTATTATGAATAACACAAGGATGAATACAGACGGAGAATTATTCAGCTCTTACCCTAGGCTTCGAGAACAAAGACAAAATAGATGTTTGGGGGAGGGAGCTGAGACACCCTGCCTGCTCCATCCAGGGAAAAGAGTCCAGGACCCTACCCCCTCACTTTTTATAAACATAACAAAGCAGAGGAACTCTCTGGTGAAAAGAGAGACAGGGCCCTTCTCCTGACCACACCCCAGAATCCACTAAGAAAATGGTGAAGGCATCGTATCAGCGACCATAGGGCCCCCAACCTCCCCCACTTCTTCCTCTAGGACAGGAGTGCCTTTGACCACTCTGACCCAGCTAGGTGCATGTTTTCCTCTGCGTGCTTCAAAACTCCCAGACACCGATAAAGGTTTTTATGATGCTCCCCAAGACACTGGAAGAAACTAGCCCTGGCCTGGAGCCAAATTCCTTAAACCCTCAATAAACTCCACATCCTGACCCGCTCCTGGTGGACATACCTAGGTAGAACATCCCTTTCTCTCCTGTCTGCCAGAGCAGGGGTCCCCAAACCCTGGGCCACGGACTACAGACCAAAATCGGTCCATGGTCTGTTAGGAACCGGGCCGCACAGCAGGAGGCGAGCATCTGATGGGCGAGAGGGCATTACCGCCTGAGCTCCAACTCCTGGCAAATCAGTGGCGGCCTTAGATTCTCATAGGCGCAGAACCCTATTGTGAGCTGCACAAGCAAGGGATCTAAGTTGTGCGCTCCTTATGAGAATCTAATGCCTGATGATCTCAGGTGGAACAGTTTCACCCTGAAACCATCACCCTACCCCCACAAACCTGCTGGAAAAATTGTCTTCCATGAAACCGGTCCCTGGTGCCAAAATGGTTGGGGACCCTGTGCCACAGGATGCACAGTAGCCCACTCTGTAAGTTGGTTCCTCCAATAAGCGCTTTGCACTGATCACCCCAGCGTTTAGTGCTTCTTTCTTTGGAATCCCAACCAGCCCCATCATGGGAGAGTTGCGGCTCTCCCACGTAGGAACTCCCTTGCCACTGTCTTTGGGACGACTCCAGCTGCCAGTCAGTGGGACAAAATAGTAACAAAGCAGCAAGCCACAGTTTATAGCTGTTTTTCATCACACTCATTTTCTTGAATCCCACCCAGCATTTTGAGTCCCTGCACATGGCTCTTGGTTTGCCTCTTCTTCCTGGAGTCACTGTGACACTTGGAAAACTGGGACAAGAGGAATTTAAAGCATTAACTGCAGGGCACCACACCCTGATGCTTCAAAACACCTAACAGAGAGGAACGGACTACCTGCTTACCAGCTACAGAATAAACATGGGGGTAGAAGTGTTTCAAAAATTGCCCATTATTATACAAATACGAGTAATTTTTTTAGAACCCTAGTGCAGTGATTCTCAACACTGTGGGCATTTGTGGAGAACAGCTCTTGGTGAACAGGCCTGTCCCACACGTTAAAAGATATTTTAGCGTTCCCTGATCCCTACCCACTAAATACTAACAGCACACTCTGTCCCTGTCACAACCTAAAACTTACCTGCTTCCCCATTCCCAGGGCTACAGTGGCAGGAAGACATTAAGACGTAATAGAGATTTACTCCACATGACGCAAAACCTGTGTTGCAGAGAAGCTCTGCAAAATCCAACTGCAATTTTAAACACACTAATGAGAGCTCTATTTAAAGAGCTACCCAAGAGGCAGTTTTGTTGTTGCTGTTGTTTTCTGATGCTTCACAACGTGTCTGCATCTAAAGATCTAATTTACTATGTGATAATAAGTTTGGCTTTTTCATAACTGCCAATCATTTTCTTCAAGCCTACCTCATGGGTCTGAAGCAGCTCAAGTTGAACTGAGAACCCTTTCGATGCATGCAAACTGTCTGTTATGTGCTCATGTCACTCTCCTTGTGATTACTTGCTAGAAGGGTTAAAATTCAAAAGCTATAATCTCACATGCTTATGATTTTGCAACTGGATTTTACCAAGACACACCATCTATATATTCACAGCAGCAAAGGAATAAAATCTAGTCCGCTAGAAAAATAAACACTCACCTCCGCTTATCATTAAAGAAGTTTGGCTTCTCAGCCTGAACAATGACCACATCAAACAGGTCCCTCCAGTCTTTCCCAACGATATAACTCATCCCTTTGTCCCTAGGGCAACAAGTCAGCCAGGTTAGTCTAACATTAAAGGGATTAACTATGTTTGTAACTTTTTCTTTCCAATTTCCAACTGCTAAAACAAATGAAATACAAGGAGTGTGCTGGAAGCTAGCAATGAAACACAGAGCAACTTACACAAAGCTACTGGGGCTATTGGTGATGAGAAACATCTTCTTGCCATGATCAGCCAGTTTGGCCAACACTGCGCGGGTCTGCTCAGCATAGCAGATGTACTTTTCTAAGAGCAAGAGAAAAATTCACACACAGATTCAGCATGGTATTGGTCAACCTGCAAGTACTTTCTAAATGGGGGTTTGGGTCCAGCACTGTCCTAGGCACAGGAGAGGGAATAAAGGCCTTAAGGAAGAAGCTTTGTTGGGTGGAACATGGGTACATCTGGTGCATCATTCACAAAGACCCTGCCTCCTCGGTCTAAGTGGAAACAACTAAGTGGCTATAGCTGCCAGTGCCTCTCCTTTTAGGTCAGAATTATGTCAAGTTCCAGGACAAAGAGGAGACAGCTAACATGCCAGGATGCCAGGTCTTTACAGAGTACTCATGCAGCCCCTGCTTAGCACCTGGAATGCAAAGTAAAATGCCGGCATGGTTGCACAAGCAACGGAAAGGCTGGAACGCTCTTCGTGATACTGCTGAGCACATACCAATGTCTGCTTCAATCGCTCTGTACATTATTCCTTTGATGTGGACGTCTCGAATTGAATCCTGCCAAAAGATACATTTTTAATCAGCGAAAATACAACTGAGATAGCCTGAGTAACAGTACAAGTGAAATGGCAGTCATGACAACTTCTGTCCCTAGAAAGTCTGACAATCCAGGCACTACACAAAATCTAAATTCTGGTCCATTTTCTTTTTTTTTTTTTTTTTTTTGAGACAGAGTCTTGTCATATCACCCAGGCTGAAGTGCAGTGGTGCCATCTCAGCTCAATGCAGCCTCTGCCTCCTGGTTTCAAGTGATTCTCCTGCCTCAGCCTCCAGAGTAGTTGGGAATACAGGCATCCGCCAGCACACCAGGCTAATTTTTGTGTTTTTAATACAGACAGGGTTTCACCATGTTGGCCAGGCTGGTCTCCAACTCCTGGCCTCAAGTAATCCACCTGCCTCAGCCGCCCAAAGTGCTGGGATTGCAGGCATGAGCCACCACACTCGGCCAATTCTGGTCCATTTTCATAGGCAGCCCCTTGTGAAAGCCAAAGTTTCCATGGTGATGGTGGCAATTTCCAATGCAATTTTCAAAAGAGTGCTTGGAAGAGGTAATTTCTGTGAATAATTCTGAATAAAGTCCCACATGACAGACAGTAATTTATATGCAGTATTGTGAACAAATGATCCCAGGCCATCTGGACAAAGGGAGTTATTGCTCTTTTATCTTTGGGCCCTTTCCATCCCTAGACCCCAATGGCAAATTCCGTAACACAGAATGAGAGGCAGAGACAAATAGCTAACAGGTTCTTCCTTCTCTCTTTGGTGCCACCAGTAGGGCAATAAACTGGCAGTGAGATTGTAGCTCAGGCAGAGATGTGGTCCAGGGAAAGGAAGAGGAGGTGGTTAAACCCTTTGTGGGTTCAGGACTATGGCAGCATGATAGCTGGCAGGTGTCAAAACAGGGTCCCACTGGCAGGTGACACTGCACAGGGACTCTACGTGGTGACATTCCTAGAGGCCTATGGAAACTTTCTAGAGCCAGTAGCAGGAGACAGGGCTGCAGGCAAAATTGTGTCTAAGCCTTAGACTGTTGCTGGGAGATTTCTGTTAAGAGTGAGCACTTCTGGACTGCAATCTCAACCTCAATGACCTTTCAGCACAAGCCTGATTCAATTTCACACCAGCAGCAGAAGGCAGCAGTTAAATGCAAGTCAGACTGCCTGGCTTAAAATCAAGGCTCTGCTATTTACCAGCTGTGTGACCTTGGGCAAGCAACTCAACCTCACTGTGCCTCGATGTCCTTATTTGTAAAATGGTAAGAATAGTGCCTATCTTGGCATTATTATGAAGATATGTAAGTTAACATGCCTAAAGCACTCATAAGAACAGTGCCTAGGACCTAATAAACTCTACACAAGTATTTGCTCTTGGTGGTAGTAACACTTGCAGTAAAAACCGAGCTTTCAAATCAACATCTCGCCTTACAAATGCACAAGGCTGCTAAAGATTTTTAAAGACAAAGGGTATACACAAAAATTAACACTTGCAGTAAAAACCGAGCTTTCAAATCAACATCTCGCCTTACAAATGCACAAGGCTGCTAAAGATTTTTAAAGACAAAGGGTATACACAAAAAAGAGAACAGAAACTAAATACCTAAATTCAATTTGGATAATACCACACTGATATTGAGAAACTATAATTTATCCTCTATCTTCCTAAAACCCAGGATTCACGCTGCCAAAACTTAAATTTACTTATAAATACATAACAAAAATATTTGTGTGTAAATATGTATCTTTAAAAAATATAAATATTTTAAATACATATATTTATAAATATATGTTATAACTGTGTAAATACATATAAAATAATATAAACTTTTTTAGTACTAAAAAGTTCATACAGCTTAAAGAACATATATAAATATATAAACATGTGACTATAAAATACATAAATTTATAAATACAAATGATTTGTACAGTAAGTCCTTAACATCTTCAGTAGGTTCTTAGAAACCGCAACTCTATGTGAAATGACAGAAAGCAAAATCAAATTTTTTCTTGTCAAAATTAAAATGACAATGAAGAAATTGGCGTTACTCAAGGATCTACTGTACACGGTTTCACTTAAAGTCACGGTTGCCAAGAACCTATGGGCAACAGTAAGTGAGGACTTTGTATATGTTCACGTAAACATTTACATTTGTCTATATCTCCCGTCCCCCAACTGGATTCTTGCATGGCTTTTGCAGGACCTTAGAGAGCCACATGGAACCTTTGTGGGCAAAGGAAAAAGGCATCCCTTCTGGGCAAGCAGTGACACAGGACCCCCAGCTGGGAGCTTGAATGTAACCTGTGTGACGAAGAGGCACCCTGGCCAGGTGTAGTGGCTCGAGCCTTTAATCCCAGTACTTTGGGAGGCTGAGGTGGGGGGATCACTTGAGGTTAGGAGTTGGAAACTAGCCTGGTCAACATGGCGAAACCTCGTCTCTACTAAAAATACAAAAATGAGCCAGGCGTGGTGGCGGACGCCTGTAACCCCAGCTACTTGGGAGGCTGAGGCAGGAGAATCACTTGAACCTGGGAGGCAGAGGTTGCAGTGGGCTGAGATCACACCACTGCACTCCAGCCTGAGTGACAGAGCAAGACTTCAAAAAAAAAAAAAGAAGAGGCACCCCCTTGCTTGGGCAGACTCAGGGGTGAGTGGGTACAGGCCAGATTTCCATCTCCATCATCCCCTTGGCCAAGCGCACCAGCCCTGGCCTTCTGGTCAGAAAGGATCAAAAATCGAGATAACAGTGTCAGCACCATCTCGTTTTAACAAAAATTTTGCCTGATTTCCAATTCTCCTGATGTAACAACATCTTTCTTATAATGTTCAAGGTTAAACCGCCTATAAGAGTTCCCAGCTAAGAGACTATTTAAAACACCTAACCTAGAAAGGAGGTTCAAGGCTCTGTGACTCCCACTGAAAAGGCTGAAACAGACTCAGCACCGTGATCTCTCACTGTGGATACAACCTTGACATCTTTGTACAGATGCACGGGCTCATAGTCGATGTTGTTCTTGAGGAAGTATTCATTCACGCAGGACAGGAGGGTCATCTCGGGCAGGGAGAAGATGTCCATGAACTGCTTCATCGTGTTTCCATGAGAGCTCTGCAGACAGGGTGGAAGGAGTGCTTTAGAAACAGGGGCCCACGCTAGGGGCAGAGCCACGAAGCACCAGGAACAGCAGGAAGACTTTTCAGTGACTAAACGAGATTCCCATCATCAACACAAAAAAGGACAGTTCTAATAATAAAAAAGGAAAATGGGCTGGGTGTGGTGGCTGACGCCTGTAATCCCAGCACTTGGGGAGGCCAAGGCAGGTGGATCACTGAGGTCAGGAGCTCAAGATCAGCCTGGACAACATCATGAAACCCCGTCTCTACTAAAAAATACAAAAATTTGCTGGGCATGGTGGTGGATGCCTGTAATCCCAGCTACTCAGGAGGCTGAGAAAGGAGAATCGCTTGAACCTGACAGGTGGAGGTTGCAGTGAGTGGAGATGGCGCCACTGCACGCCAGCCTCGGCAACAAGAGCAAAACCCTGCCTAAAAAAAAAAAGTAAAATGTTCCCCTTATTCCTTATCATTCACAGAAGAGCTGATGTCTCACTCTAAGTATAACTAGGATATCGACAGAAATGCCCTGATTTCCCCCAGAGTCTAATTACTCTTCCCCTCCCAATTTCTCCTGTGCTCAGTCCCACTTCCCATTCACACTCAGGAAACACAGAGGAAAGCAGGCAAACAAATTATTGCCCATAACGACATAAAAACTCATGTAACTCTCCTGAACTGGAGCACAACCTCCCGGCCCATATTTGAACTTAAAAAAGAGTCTTTCTCTGAATACTTGCGATTTACACTATAGATTCTCCTCGGCTTATGATAGGGTTACATTCTGATAAACCCACTGTAAAAGACACATTTATACACCTAACCTACCGAACAGCATGGCTCAGCCTAGCCTATCTTAAGCATTCTCAGAACATTTATATTAGCCTACGCAAAGCCTATTTTGTAATAAGGTGTTGAGTGTCTCATATAATTTATTGAATACTGTAATTTATGTTGAAATTGCGATGGTTTTGCACCATTGTAAAGTCAAAAAATTCTAAGTAGAATCATTGTAAGTCAGGGGCTGTCTGTACTAAGTTTACTAGCTGACCAGGCATCTTCCATTTCATTTTGACAAAGCAAGTAAGTGAGTGCATCTAATAAGACAAGAAGCAAAAATTCTGAGTGGAAAGAGAACCACAAAAGTTAGAAAAGCAGAGGTTTCCCTGAAGGTAAAAAGGGTGGCTATGTAGCCATCAACTCTGGCATTTCACAGCCATTCGTCAGGGAAAGCAGTAGCTGTCACACTGACAGCCCCAATCTGTTCTGGAGCCCCACTCCAGAAACTAGGGACATTCCTGGAGATGGGGTGGCAAATGGGGTAGGTATGTGGGAGGTGAAAAGAGCCTTCATCGGGTGGGGAGGAAGTGCTTCAGAAAGGAGAATCATGAAAGAATCTGGGGGTGTCCCCTTCAAACACTAGTCTCTCTCAACACACAATCTCAAATTTCCCTGTCAATTCCATATAAGCAGTAGGTAAGATCGACAAGGCCATGTTTCAAGAAGGAAAAAGGCTGCTTTAAATGAATAAAGTGCTTCTCATTACCTTTCCGTAAAAGTCACTCATCTGCTCCAAGGGCACGTGGGACCCCTCGTACATTTCAATGACTTCTTCATCAGGGACAACACTGAGGCCTCTGGAAAAACCAGATGGTACAGTTAAAGAGCTCAACTAGAGAAACCAGTGATTTTCACATCCCTGTGCAGTGCTGGGATTTTTCAATTGAGGTGCAAGACACTGTCATCAGGACGAGGCAAAATATGCCACAGGTAAATGCTACAAATATCAGGTAAGATGCTACTACATTTACTACTACTACTGTTCTATTGGTAACAAGAGCAGGAATAATAATAGTTAATATTATATGGCACGTACTATAGGCCAGATATGAATTACACCTAGTCATTCGTGTAATTCTCAACAATCCTAGGAGAGAGGCACTATTATTCTTCCCATTTCCAGCTGAGGTAACTGAAGCAAAGAAAGGTCATGTACCTGTTCAAGGTCACCAAAGTAGGAAGTGGTAGGTCAAGATTAGAACCCAGGCTTTCTGGCTCTATGGCCCAGGCTCTTACACCACTAAGGCACAAGGCTTCCTAATGACTTGCTTTGGGGTGGGCTGGCTTTTGTTTTAATGTATTTAATATATTAGGGCAGAGAAAGGTTGTTTTTGTCTCCATCAGACATCCTCCTGCCCTCCAATACTCTAGCCTGAGATAGAGGCTGATTTGGTTTGGCTGCGTCCCCACCTAAATCTCATCTTGAATTGTAGCTCCTATAATTCCCAGACTGTGGGAGGGACCTGGTGGGAGAACACTGAATCACCGGACCTGTTTCCCCCATACTATTCTCGTGGTAGTGAATAAGTCTCACGAGATCTGATGATTTTATTAGGAGTTTCCCCTTTCACTTGGCTCTCATTCTCTCTTGTCTGCCACCATGTAAGGCATGCCTTTCGCCTTCTGCCATGATTGTGAGGCCTCCCCAGCTATGTGGAACTATGAGTCCATTAAGCCTCTTTTTCTTATAAATTACCCAGCCTCGGGTATGTCTTTAACAGCAGCGTGAGAACAGACTAATACAGGTGCTGAGAATGGAAACTGCCACACCCAAGGCTCAGTGGACTAAACCCCGTGACATAAGGCAGGAAGCCCTGTGGCACCACCACCTTGGAGAGGAAATGACTCCGAATGCTTTGTGACACTGAAGGCCAATTTCCTCATCTACCATCTGCCTGCCTCTGGAATCTGCAAATGAATCCACCTCCTCCACATACCAAAAAAAAAAAAAAAAAAAAAAAGAATTGTGAAGTCAGTGGCCAGGATTTCACTCCTGCCTCTGCCACCAGTGACTACAGCAGGTGCCTTCACTTGTTCACCTGGACTCATCCACTCTCAAGCATCAGGAGGGGAAATACCTGCTCCTCCACCCCTCCTGTGGAGGAGAAAGTGCTGGAGAAATAGACACCAATGATTACGAAACTACAGACTGAATAGTACAGGAAATATCACGCTGTGCTACAACAGGAGTATAAATAATTCAAGAAGAATTTTAGTTACTAACACAACAGGTTGCTTAGCATACAAAACCACATGGTCCACAGTAAAACCTATGTACGATATCATTTATGTTTTGATATGTAACGTTAACAAAAAGATCACTTCAACCTCTTTCCTTCTGTCTCCATCACCCACATTACTTTAAAAAGTTATCTGAGTGGATTCATTAATATTTTGCCTCTCATCTTGATTAACCTGTTACAACTACTGACCTTTGAAAAAACAGAAACACTGGACTCCCTTCATCTTTGCTCCAGAAATAAGATAAGACACTGGCACTAAGCCAGATCATTCAAGGCAGTGACCTTGGAAATCAGCCCTTGCTGAGTAGCAGCAGTCATGTGTCCACACTGCTAAGGCTCTAACACTGGAGAGAAAATATAAAAAGTCAAGTGATTCAGCCGGGTCAGAGTTATTTCCCTGCCCTTTGGAAGCCACTGCTGCCTCTAAGGCACAGCTACCCTGGCTGCATCCACAAGAGCCAAGCAACCAAATGGCGGCTCAGAAGACGCAGTGAAATCTGCCAGCTGAATTCCCCAAGAAGCAGCTGCATCGAACGAAATGCCAAGCACAACTGCAGCAGGCACGGGCAGACTGCCCGGCCACATCTGAATGCAGCCTCAACCAGCGTTGAGATCGAAGTGGAAGCTCCTTTTCCCCAGCTCTGCGTGAGAAACACGAGGTTAGGGGCACAGATCTGAATGAGTCTGCCAGGGCTTCAAATCCCCGCTCCCTTCATCACTGGGGATATTACCTTGATAAGTAATTTATCCCTTTTGGATCTCAAAGTTTTCATTCTTAAAGCAGAGAACTATAAAAGTGCCTACTTCCTGATGTCACTGAGAAGATCACAGGAGCTACTATGTATAGAACACTTGGTATATGTAAGCACTATAAAGAGGTTTCACTAGTGTGGCTGTGAAAGGAACCACCCCAGCTTTTCACAAGGTTCCTAGTAAAAACTTAAACTATAGGTACAAAAATGGGGCTGTGATAGGGAACCCCTCTCCACCTCCCCAGCCGGCAGCACTCACTCCTGTGGGCCAAACATCATAAAATTCACCCTGGTGTAGGGACTGGAGACCTGTGCATCAGGGCTTAGAAACAAACTAGGCTGAGATGGACACTTTCTTCCCACCTTCTCTCATTCATGGCCCCTTCTGGTGTGAAAGAGAAGTGACATTTCTGCATGCCCAGGCTCTTAAACTACTAAGGTACAAGGCTTCCTAATGACTTGCTTTGGGGTAGGCTGGTTTTTTTTTTTTTTTTTTTGAGACGGAGTCTCGCTCTGTCGCCCAGGGTAGAGTGCAGTGGCGCGATCTCGGCTCACTGCAAGCTCCGCCTCCAGGGTTCACGTCATTCTCCTGCCTCAGCCTCCTGAGTAGCTGGGACTACAGGCACCCACCACCACGACCGGCTAATTTTTGTATTTTTAGGAGAGACGGGGTTTTACCGTGTTAGCCAGGATGGTCTTGATCTCCGGACCTCGTGATCCACCCGCCTCGGCCTCCCAAAGTGCTGGGATTACAGGCATGAGCCACCACGCCTGGCCGGGCTGGCTTTTTTTTTTTAATGTATTTAACACATTAGGGCAGAGAAAGGCTGTTTTTGTCTCCATCAGACATCCTCCTGCCCTCTAATACTCTTCTCTGAGTGGTGCTAAGAGTGGAAACGGCCGCACGCAAGGCTCAGTGGACTAAACCCCGTGCGTGAGGCAGGAAGCCCAGCGGCACCACCCTGTATTCTGGGCCCTGTGCAGGTATGCTTCATCTTCACAAGCTGCCCCTTAGGCAGGCACTGGAATCATGCCTGCTTTACAGGAGGAAACCAAGGCTTTCAGAGGGTCCAGAGATTGCTCAAGACCACACACGGGTGAGCCATGCAGCTGGGGTTCGCACCCAGGAAGTGTGTGTGACTCAAGTCCACACACTCCCTCCAGAGTCCAGCTCACCTCAACACCCTTCTCAGCAGCGATGCAACAGTGAACTTCCTACAGCCTCATTCTGAATGCTCCTTCCTCCTGAATGCCTCAGTGGCTCTTTCTACTGTCCATACTTCTTGACACAATGGACAGTGTATATACAAGAAACAAGGCAATTCTTCTCCTGTGAACCCCAGGAGAAGAGTGGGGAGAAAGAGCATTTCAGGCTGAGAGGGTGAGCAGAGGACTCACCACAAGTTGGCCATGGTGGGTGGGTAGGATTTCAAGAAGCAGAGAGGAAGGAAAACTGCACCCTGGCAGAACACCAGCAGGAGCAAGTGCCAGGTGGCAAGAAAGAAGATGTCAAGGGAAAAGAATCCCTGTGCCGTCTTCGCCTGCCCAGCAACCTGTCTCTCTTCATCATAATGGTTCAGTACCAAACACATGACTCAAGTCATTCTGATGAGATTCAGTCCTGAGACTCCAGTGGAATGTGGAGAAACAAAGCTCCTCTGTTCCCCTTGACCTGGAGCTGGGTGGGGGTGTGGGCTTGGTAGTGCCAGGGGTCACCCAGGAGGGGCTTGCCTGAGAGTGAGCCAAGCCAGAGAGGAAGGCCAAGAGAGGGAAAGAGTTCTGACAATAGCAATTTGGCCCCTGGAGCCAGCCACATCTGCAAACTCACTCTGTCTGTGGACTGTATAATTAGTTTCTGAGCCAGTTTGAGTTTCAGTCACTTTCAACCAAGAGTCTTGACCAATCTAGTAAGTCAAGGAGCTGTGTATGGAAGAAGAGGAAGCAAAGGGTTTAAAGCAGGTTGATAAAAATCTCAAACCTAAGCCTAAGCATATGGCTTAGCCTTTATTCTGTAGAGAGCAGGGAGCCATCCAGGGATTCAGAGGAGGGGATTATTGGGAGTAATGATTTAGGGAATCAGTCTGGCAAGAACGTCCAGGATGGAGTGCACTGCAGCAAACCCCAAGAACCCAGGAGAGAAGGGGTAAGTGTCTAAGGAGGGGGCCGACAGCAGAAACAGAGATGGAGAGACAGAATAGAGAGACCTGGTGAGGATTCTCATAAACATGCATAACCTTGCCTTCTTCGCTCTCTCCCCCACCCTCATCACTGCAATAATAATTCTGGGAAAACATTAGGAGCTGTGAGTAGGGAAACAAATGAATGTTCATTTAAGAGGTTTAGAGAAAGAAAAACTAAAAATTGGAATATGTTAAATGTAGCAACACTTTAAAATATAAATTAAGTCTGTTGGGAATGGTACAATCTGGAGGTCAACTGAGCCATTTCAAAAGCCTTAAAATGAAGGAACAACGTTCACCTGGCAATTTCACTTACAAAGATTTTTCCTAAGAAAATGAGACATGTGCACAAAAATGTATTAATTATATTTAATATACATGTTACTTACAAAATACATGAAAAGTTTTTTGTTTCATTTTAACTTTTAGGTTCAGGGGTACACGTGCAGGTTTTGTTATATAGGTAAATTCATGTCATGGGGGTTTGTTGTAGATATTTCATTACCCAGGTACTAAGCCCTAGTACCCTACCCATTAGTTATTTTTCCTGATCCTCTCCCTTCTCCCACCCTCCACCCTCCAGTAGACCCCAGAGTCTTTTGTTAACCTCTATGTGTCCATGAGTTCTCATCATTTAGCTCCCACTTGTGAGAACATGCAGTATTTGGCTTCCTGTTCCTGCGTTAGTTTGCTAAGGATAATGGCCTCCAGCTCCATCTATGTTCCCGCAAAAGATGTGATCTTGCTGGAAAGATTATTTGTAATTGTCCATACTAAAATAGATTCATTACCCACCCCCCAAAAAAAAATGTGTTGAGGGACTCCAACTATCCCTTATACCTTAAGAAAGGCCACACAGCATGGTGGCCAAGTGCACAGACTCCGGACCCAGGCTTCCTGGGTCTGAATTCTAGCCCAGGCAATTATTTGCTGTGTGACCTTGGGCAAGTTATTAACACCTCTGGCACTAATAATAGTACCTACTTCATATAGTTATTTTGAGGATTGAATGAGTTAACTCAGACAAAACCCTTATAACAGTGCCTGTCCCATAGCAAGACTCAGTATTTGCTAGTCGCTATTAGTAATATTATTACCATGATCACCACCACCTCCTCTCCATCCTGAAACACCATTAAAGTGACAGTAAAAACAGTCAAAGGAAATGAGAGCAAAGACATCAACAGACAAGACATTTCTACAAGACACTGGAAGACAAACACTGGATGCAAAGAAGGTATCTGACTTAACACTGATAACAGAGGCCTGCAAGGGTACACCCACGACAAGTACTGATTCCCCACCACAAGCTGCAGAAAGGCTCAGCACAGGAAGGCACCAGGAGGCTACTGGAGGATATACTCAAGCAAAATGAGGGAGTAAAGCCAGAGAGAGGATGAGAAGGGAACTTGAAACAGGGAAAGTGGCAAAGGGAAGTCCCAAGACAAGCAACCAAACCAGATCAGACCAGGAGGGGAGAGTCAATTTTTTTTAAAAAAAGTGACAGATTATTGAAAACATTTGAATTATTGGAAAATAAATACATGCCTAACATTTGTAATGGACCATTTGGAAAAAATCAGAGATACCTACACAGAAAACCAGGCAAACAAAAACTGAGATTATTGTTAAAATCTAAGAAAAACAAAATATCGTACAAGAAAGAAAATAATCGCACTGCACTACCTGGCTTAACAGTGAACCAGCTGGGTGTGGTGGCTCACGCCTATAATCCCAGCACTTTGGGAGGCTGAGGCGGGCAGATCACCTGAAATCAGGAGTTCAAGACCAGCCTGGCCAACATGGTGAAACCCTGTCTCTACTAAAAATACAAAACTAGCCGGGCGTGGTGGCACATGCCTGTAATCCTAGCTCTTTGGGAGGCTAAGGCAGGAGAATCACTTGAACCTGGGAGGCAGAGGTTGCAGTGAGCCGAGATCTTGCCGCTGTACTCCAGCCTGGGCAACAAGAGGGAGACTCCATCTCAATTAAAAAAAAAAAAAAAAGTGAACCAGACAAGACCTTCTGAATCATAATGTAAACAGTGACCAGTACAACCACCAAAAACTGAGATCTGAATGAGATGAGAGGAATGAGACTGGAGAAGTGGGAGGAGGTGCCAGAAAGCTAAGTCCTTATCTACCACAGCAGGGACAATGTCCAGAATTAATAAATTAGGAAATAGAAGAATGAGCACATTACTTAAAAAATCTAAAGATTTTAAAGGTTTTAGGGGCAGAGGGGAGCACAGAAGATTGCTGCTGACCCCTGTGACATCTTTAATCCTGTTTGTGTGACTCTATCCATGTTTCACTTTGATTATAAAAATAAACAAGCATTAATTTTAACAGTTTGTGAGAGAAGAATGTAAGCTAAGATATATGTACTTTTAAGTATAAGCTGTGCACTTAAATACAAATCACACTCCTAAATCCCCTCCCAAATTGGAGAATAAAAAAAGGCCAAATCCTCCATTTTAAAAGTTACAAAGACAGCGGGGCATGGTGGCTCATGCCTGTAATCCCAGCACTTTGGAAGGCTGAGGCAGGCAGATCACTTGGGGTCAGGAGTTCGAGACCAGCCTAGCTAATATGGTGAAACTCTGTCTCTACTAAAAATATAAAAATTAGCCAGGCATGGTGGCATGTGCCTATAGTCCCAGCTAATCGGGAGGCTGAGGCAGGAGAATCACTTGAACCTGGGAGGCAGAGGCTGCAATGAGCCTAGACTGTGCCATTGCACTCCAGCCTGGGCATCACAGCGAGACTCCATCTCAAAAAAAAAAAAAAAAAGTCTCAATATCCAAACCACCCAAATACCATGGTGGGAAGGAGAACCCTATTCCCTCACCCCCATAGCCCTCCTGCTCCAAGTCTCCTCATCAGGACCCTCCCTCAGCTTGCTAGCCAGCATCTCCAGAAAACCAGTCCTCCCTCCAGTCCTCCAGACTGCTCCCTACCTCTGAGCACATTTCTATCATCACCTCTGTCACTCTGAACTGCAGTCAAGTTTACTTACATGACTTCCCACCCACACTCTGAGCTCCTTGAGGACATCAGTGCACACCAAGCCCTTAGCACCTGGCATGGTAGCAGGCCTCAACAAATGCTCTTAAGTGAGTGAATGAATGACTCATATTCACACTGCAGCCCTCTTCATCATTAAACAGTCAGAGGGTCCTGAAACCCAAAGCACCTGATTACTTCATGTAAATTAAATGTATCTCCTCTTACTCTTACCTGTAGACAGTTCCCAGCTGGATATAATGAAAAGCATCGATCTTCATTAATACTGCCTTTAAAAACATAAACATATGCACATGTAAATAATGTGTAACTATTTGCATATTACGTGAGCCGTCCCAGGTGTCATCATAAATCCTAACAACATTAGGCTTCCCTAGCAAGGAAGCACACTGTATGTTCCTGGAAGGGTTGCTTGTTAATTAATGTGCTGTACAGCTCTTTAAAGAAATGGCCTATCTGCAAAAGACAGAGGAAAAAAATAGATATGGCAACTGGTTCCTCCTCAAAACACCAAAATGACAACTAGAAATAAACAGCACCTCCTAAATAGCTAAATGCATTTATGCTTTTCTAATACATAGTCTCTTCCAGAAGATTCTATCCAAAGATATGTGAATAAATTTGGTTCTGCAGTCCCAAATAACACAATTTAAAACTAATTTGCCTGTTCAGTAGGGAAAAGTACCAAGAGTACATTTCATTTCCAAACATCATTAAACCACAGAAAAACAGGAGAAGTAAACCTACCCGCTGTACATCATAATGAAGTCCACGAATTGCAAAATTTGGGTCGTACTCATACTTCCTGATTTCTGCTGGATACTAAGAAAGAAGAAAGGAACTGGTTTTAGCCAACAATGTGCTAAATGCAGGATCCTATCCAGATCTGGCCCTTGTACAAAGGCTGAGGTAGTTGATACACCAGTGGAAAGCTGGGGTCAGAAGGGGCAGACCACAGCTTGTCCCTCCGCTTCCAGTCCAGGCGCCTCCCAGCAAGCACCCTGGCCAGAGCCTTCCATCCTGCCCTACGCCCTGTCCATCTGCCCAAGCACAGGTTGGGCCTCATTCCCTCCCCTGCCAACTTCTCTCAACTCTCTCCTCTCTTTCCCTCCCCTACCTGTGTCCCTAGACTCCCAGATCCCTAAGACCCCAGGCACACATCGGCTTCAATCTCCACCCATCACTCCCTCCTTTTATCTTCAACGCTGCTGCAGAGAGGCTGGAATGTTCCCCCAATACTGGAAGCACAGCTTTACTCAAACTCACTGTCAACCATCCATTCAACTCATATGTGAGCACCTTGATGTGGCAGGCCCCTGGATGGCCCCATTACCAGGTTTCACGGAGAGCCTTAAGGTGAAAACTTCTCAGAGTGGGGCCTCTCCATAGAGCTTTCATTGCTTTTCTCATCTGCTGGCCACTGCCCACCCTCCAGCTGGGCAACCCTGTGGCCGTCAGACACAGCATTCCCCACACTAGGCCTAAGGAGGCCCTTTCCTTGGCACATGGATTATGGTTACTATCTGGCACTCTGTCTCAGAAGAGTTATGAAGGCAGCGGATATGGTTTGGCTCTATGTCCTCAGCCAAGTCTCATCTTGAATTGCAGTTCCCATAATTCCCACGTGTTGTGGGAGGAACCTGGTGGGAGATAATTGAATGATGGGGGCGGTTTCCGACATACTCACAAGATCTGATGGATTTATAAGGGGAAACCTGTTCACTTGGTTCGCATTCTCTCTCGCCAGCTGCCAATGTAAGATGTGCCTTTCGCCTTCTGTCATGATTGTGAGACCTCCCCAGCTACATGGAACTGTGAGTCCATTAAACCTCTTTTTCTGTATAAATTACCCAGCCTTGGGTATGTCTTTATCAGCAGCTTGAAAACGAACTAATACAGCAGCCCAGCTCCCCTGGTATTTCCTATTATCAAGCGATTCTTCACACTATGCAAAATTGCTGGCTCCTCCTTATCTACTGCACCAAGTCCTTACTTCTCTCCCTAAATCTCAGAATTAGGACATCAGCTACCCTGTGGATGGCACTGATTTGTGGGCACCATTTCTGCTGCTACTACATGGCAGGCCCTACCATCCCTATTTTATTCAGAGGGACATCAGATGTTCTGAATGAAACAAGCTAGGGTATGGTGGGCAATCAGGCTGGGGCCTTTTCCCCTGCTCTCCCCACTGCCCCTCTGCCCTCGGAGCACAGACCTGCAGGACAGAACGTCTATTCCTGAGTCTAGAGAGGCGACATCACTAGGACCTTCCAATTGTGATGCAAGTTACTTAAGTTAAAACCCAGACAACTATTAAGATGCCCAGGAAACCTCCTTCCATGGCTGAGCTGCTAATATTTCATGGCCAGGGTTCCATTTGTACAAAAACATTTCCTGGGACCAGCAGGCTGACCTGCATGTGGCAATTTTTCAAGTCAAGCTGCACGAAGCACTAGCTCAAATGTCACATTTGGGATCATTTATCCACCAACTGCCATGTGTGCCAAGAAATCACCAAACTGACATTTCCATTCATGGGCGTTTCCAAGAATTGAGAACCCTGTGTATGGTCCTGCATTTTTGCAGACATACTTGACAAGCTGACACAGAACCCAACGCCTAGCACCCTGGATCTGCTTACTGAAGGGGGGCCGAGGGACTTCAGCAGCTCTGCAATCTCTTGTTAAACTCGTGACTGATGGATGAATAAGAGGGCAGACAGGAAAGAAATATTAATATGTCACTGAGAGAGGTGCCTTCACTGAGCATTTGCTATGTGCCACATACTAGACACTTTCTATGACTTTCTTTATCCCTCGCTACACCAGCATGAAGGAAGCAGGGCATCTCAAGCCTATTTTACTATTGAATAATCTGAAGATCAAGGGCAAGGAATTTGCCCAAGGTCACACAGCTAGATAGTTGTCGAGCCAGTATTTGAACCCAGGTCTGTGTCACACCCAAGTCCACCCCTAACCACCACATAATCAATGCTGAACCAACTCTGAGCCACCATATACTGGACACTCATCGCCTCCCTGTGACAGCAGCACCTGCCACCTCAGAGGGGCTCAACAAGTTTGCTGAAAGCATTTGCAGTTACGAGTGGAGCACCAACTATTTTAGTTGATTGCTGGCACTTCAATAAGAGAGTGTTTACTGCTGAAAAGTCTGGTGGTTCTTTCTTTGAATGAGGCTTATCGGGGCTCCCCAGCAGGACATGCCCTCCACACACTCACATTCCCCTTACCTCTCACTCTCAATGTTATTCTTGAGGAGCCACTCCTGAGAAATACACAATGTTTATTTGGTCCAAAGATCATAGTGAGTGACTATATGAGTCCGTTCTCACACTGCTAATAAATACATACCTGAGACCGGGTAATTTATAAAGGAAAGAGGTTTAATGGACTCATAGTTCCACATGGCTGGGGAGACCTCACAATCATGGAGGAAAGTCACATCTTACATGGCAGCAGGCAAGAGAGCTTGTGCAGGAGAACTCGCCTTTATAACACCATTAGATTTCTTGAGACTTATTCACTATTGTGAGAACAGCACAGGAAAAACCCACCCCCATGATTCAATTACCTCCCACCAGGTCCCTCCTATGACACGTGGGGATTATGGGAGCTACAATTCAAGGTGAGATTTGGGTGGGGACACAGCCAAACCATATCAATGACCTTGAAAACTGACAGATGCAGCTGGAAAAGCCCCAACAGGACAATGTCATAATGAAGAATACAGGTTCCCAGGCTGACAGACCAGGCATCAAATCCTGGTCCTGCCATGTGCTAGCTGGGTGACCCTGGACAAGGTCGTCTGTCCCTCTGAGCCTTGGTTTTCTCATCTACAAAGTAAAGATAACAAGAATCCTATCCTTTTGGAAGTGTAAAGGATTCAGCCCAAAAATGAGTGTGGCAAGTCAGGGCAGTGCCTGGCACATGGCAAGTGCTCAATAAAATTGAGTGGCTTCGCTGGATTGGGAACTGGCGGCCTGGGATTTTAGGTCCACCCTACTAGACCCTGCTAATCTCCTGTATGACTTTAGGTAAGTCTTCTCCAAGGCCTCTTCTAGTCAAACCATTTGACCAGGATGATTTCTATGCTCTACTCCTGCCCCTAAATTGTAATCTCCCCATATAACCAGCCTAGTCAAAAACATCCTCGTGATTGGCCCATTTCCAACACATACACACATAGCATCAGTAGAACATCTGTTAACAGTGACATCCAGCCCAGGAACCAGAGCCACTCACAGCGGCCAGTTGGTTACAGTCCTCTCCAACGGTCTCAGCTAGATTTTCAGGACTTTTCATAATTTAGAAACTTTTCATCCAAGGGGGAAAAATAAAAAGACTCACCCAAGGTGAGGTATTATGGAGATAACTGGTATCCCTAAAAGCAGTAAGAAATATAAAAGATAAAAGCTCTTGACTTGGGGTTTTTATTAAAATTCTAATTTAGGCCCAGTCTGGTTTCCTTTAGTAGCTTGACTTTGTTCTAATCCCAGTTAAAATTTGGGCAAACTCCTGTGTGCTGATAAAGAGCAAAGTGTCCCCCTGAAAATGCTACAGAAACGTCCCTACAGCTTCAAGCAAAGTTAATACTAAAATACAGCAGAGAACCCAGGACTTCTCCATGTGTGCCTAATTCCTACAGTCCTGGGTAATTACAGCTCTCAGATACAGCTAGTAACCTCTACATTACAACACTGCTGTGGGTTCCTGAGGTCCAGAGGCCTATAAACATACCTGTTTTCCAGAGGTCTCAGTTTAATATTTAAAGTAGCCTAAATTACGAGTCTAATTAGAGGCAACGCAGAAGGGCACAAAAACTAAGCTCTCTGAAATCCACACAAAACACGACACTAGAGTAAAATGACCTCATCAGGACGCTGGCCCACATGAAGCACAACTCTCACTTACCTGCAGAACCTCATGGATGCAGACGTCAAGTGTTCACTGAGTACCTACTTAACGCCAGGGCCTGGGAATACAGCAGCAAACAACACTGACAAAGATGTCTGCCCCTGCAAAGTTCCCATTCTACTTGGGGAGGCAGACCATACACAAATACACACACAGAATATAACACCTCGGAGTGTATGTTCTATAAGAAAATGCAATACAAGCATTCACAGATCTGCAGAGTGGAAAAAAAGGCAAGCCAGGAGCAAGCCTCATCTGGTGGAAGAAAGAGTGCTCCAAGGCAGAAGTAGGAAAGGGTTTAGAGGTTCAAGGAGAAGGAAGGGAGGAAGGGAGGAAGGGAGGAGGGGAGGAGGGGAGGAGGGGAGGAGGGGAGGAGGAGAGGAGGGGAGGAGGGGAGGAGGGGAGGAGGGGAGGAGGGGAGGAGGGGAGGAGGGGAGGAGGGGAGGAGGGGAGGAGGTTCCGCAGGTAAGTGAGAGTTGTGCTTCATGTGGGCCAGCGTCCTGATGAGGTCATTTTACTCTAGTGTCGTGTTTTGTGTGGATTTCAGAGAGCTTAGTTTTTGTGCCCTTCTGCGTTGCACAAAGGGAGGAGGGGAGGAGGGGAGGAAGGGAAGAGGGGAGGAGGGGAGGAAGGGAGGAAGGGAGGACGGGAGGAGGGGAGGAGGGGAGGAGAGGAGGAAGGGAGAAGGGGAGGAGGGGAGGAGGGAAAGAGGGAAGGCGGCTGGAGGAGGCTGGGGAGGCCCTCACTATGATGGGATGAAAACCACACTTCACCGCTGTGGTCTTCCTCCCCCAAACCCATCACCCAGGCTAATCATAAGGAAAACGCACGCAGCACCTAATTGGCACGCTTCAAAACTGTCATGGTCATTTAAAAAAGCAAGGGAAGTCAGAGAAGCTGTCAAAGCCAAGACGCGCCTGAGAGACATGACAACTAACTGCAATGTGGTATCCTGCAAGGGATCTTGGAGCAGGAAATGGACATTCAGTAAAAACTAAAAATATCTGAAGGAAGTATGGACTTTAGTGAATAATAATGTATCAAGATTGGTTCTTTAGTTGTAACAAATGTACGTTACTCAAGTGTTAACATTGGAGGAAACTGGGCATTGGTGTATACATACAGGAACTCAGTATTTGCAACCTTTCTGTAAGCCTAAAACTATACTAAAAGTTTATTTAAAGGAAAAAGAGAGCATAGCATTTGCTGAGAGAGCAGACATGGACACGGAGTGTGAGGGGTCACAGCCGATGCTTTGGATATGAACAATCAGGTGATCAACGGTGCCAACTAATGAGAAGAAATGCTGACTAAGGTGTGAAGCTGGGAGATGAAATCAAGAGCTCTTCTACCCCTCCCTTTCTATTCCTTGGTGGACAAATAAAATCAAAATATAGACAGTTATTACTCGGTTTTTAAAAAAATTTCCATTTTTGTAAAAATTTCTTATTTTTTAAAAAGGGTAATTATGAAGGAGCTGGAACCTTTTATGTTTGCTTTTTGGAAAGATGCTAAATTGCAAATATACTGTTCTATGACCATGCGTCTCAAAAGCAAATGTCTTTCCGTCTCTATAACTACACAAAGTGCATTGGTCTTGGCTGCAAAAATGGCCCTGAACTCAGTACATCTTTGAAGAATGATTTTGTCTAATCAGAAGAAGAGAAAAATTTGTGTAAGCATAATTGACTCTACTAATATGCCTGATATAATTAGTATAACTTCTTTTAATTTTATCAAAGCAACAAACAGACATAATGAGAATAAAATTTCAATGATCTTAAATCTAGAGGCTTTTCAAATAATAGTGATTGCAGCTTTTATTTTATCCATCTATTTCATCTCTCTTCCCCTCAAATTTCATAAATTTTTTATGTTCATAAATTTTTTATTTTCATGAATATTTTATTTGCATCTGAACCAAAAAAACTGTAGGATGGAAAGGTGTTAGTAACCCCGTAAGAGAGGCAACATGGAGTCGAGGAAAGAATAGAGTCCTTTGGAAACAGACAGACCTGAGTTCAAATCCTGGTCTGTCTCCTACTGGCTGTGGCCTTGATCTAGTAGCTTAATTTTTTGAACCTCAGTTTCCTCAGCTGTAAACAGAGACAACATGTGTGTGCAGGGTTGTTGTGCAGATTAGAAATAATAGTATTAGTATTAATAAATAGCTAATATTTATTGAGTGTTTTCTATGTGCCATCTACTTTACATTTATTAATTCATTTACCACAGTGACTGTGAGGAAAGCACTGTTACTATGCCCATTTTACAGGGGAGAAAACTGAGGTCCAGAGAAATTGAGTGAGTCAATCAAGATTATGCAGGAAGCAAGTGATAAAGGCAGAATTTGAACCCCAGCAGTGAGGCCTTAGAACCTGTGCTTTCAGCACCTAGTGGACAATCAATGAACACTGCCACTGAGATCATGGCTTGCTTTTTATAAATGACATCAAAGTCACAGAAAACACTGCAGCTGACATGGGACTGAAATGCCAGCACCAATGCAACACCCCTTTGGATCCACCTTTTAGGGGGTGGTGAACAGATGGCATGGGGTGGCAGGCAGGAACCAAGGTCAGAACCACCTCGTTCTTAATTGGCTTTCATCTGATGATCCAGGCAAAGGACCGCAGTTTAGATGGAACAGAGTAGTCCCTTGAACAAACGAGACCTGCCACTGGATGCCAAGTGGCAAGGTGGTTTTACATCTAGTAAAGTGGCCATAGCTAAAGAAAGCAGGCTGCTGGCTTAGTGGCAGAGGGAAGCTTCTTTTTGGCAAATGCCACGACTGCATTTTGGATATGGACAAAATGAGTTGCTTAAATCCACTGATAACCAAAAGCTGAGGGGGATCAGAAAATATGCTCAATCAAATGGTTAGGATCCAAAACTAAGGAGAACTTTGGCTACATTAATAAAAGTATGGCATCCAGAATCAGGGAGGTAATGGTCTCCTTCTATTCCACTCTAGCCGGACCCCACCTGGGGTAACATCTTCAAGGCCTCACATTTGAGAGAAACAAACCAGAGCGCATACAAAGGAGGATGACTAGGACAATGAAAAGAAAAGAGGACAAATGAGAACGGTTAAAAGAGCTAAGAACGATCAACTTGGGAAAAGTCTTAGAGGGCGTAATGGCTGGTCTATACAACACTAGCCCATTATATGTCTGGTAATCGAATGGTTAAATATAAAATAGTAGTTTGCATAATTTGGGTTTAGAAGTTACTCATACCCACCCTCAGCCCTCCTTTGCTGCCAACTCCTTCAAGATTTGGCTGAAATATCACCTTCTTCTTTGCTTCCCCAATTCCCTAAGGCAGAGAAAGTTGTTCTAACCATCACAGTCAGACACATTCAATGTCTAAGGAGACCTCCACTAGGAGGCTGCATAACTGATCTGCCCACATGACCGAGGACCCCACTGGGCTGTTGGTTCTCCACAGGCAATGCCTGTCTCCTACTCATCTTTATCTTCCCAGCTTGTACTGCAGGGCTTGGCACAAGGAGGCTTAAGAAACATGTGAAGCAATATATCAAGGAAGAAAAGAGGTCAATGGTGAGAGCTGTATGAAGGCAGAATTATTCAACCCATGGAAAAACTTCCCCAAAATCAGAACCACCTCCTATGGCAACGTGCACCTGTCTGAGATGGAGAGCTGAGCTGTACTTCCCGGGAGGGGTCTCAAAGGGTACGGGCCCATAAGACTTCTGAGGACACTTCTTATCCTGCTTCCTGAAATGTGTACTCAAATCAGACTACAGAAAAAAATGATAGGGTTGCATATTTTCTTTTTTTCCTTCCTCATTAAAAACTCTCAACAATACTACGTATCAGAAGAACGACATTCAAATATGCTGTACTCTTAGCAATTCAAATTGGTGTTGAAGGTAAAACATCTCCTATCATTTGAGGAATTCCTCCTAACCAGAATTCAACAGGCAGGCTGCCAATTCATCAAGCTCCAGGAGACACTGTGTCATTCTACGAAAGACGAGAGTGTAAATATCTACAGCCAAATCTCCACTAATGTGCATCTTGGGAAGTCTTTTGCCAAAACACATCTAAAGATTTTTTTAAAAAAAACTATCATCTTCCAGATAAGAGTTATTTGGAAGGGAACAAAATCTACTTATTCATTCATCAACAATTTATTAAATGGCTTCTCTGTGGCAGACTTGGGGTCACGTCAGCTCAAGACTGTTCTAAGAGGAAAAGGGGAGGGAGAAGCCTGAAATGTCCCTGTGATCTTACCCGGTGTTCATTGATGAGAAGGTCCCGTGCAGCATTAAATATCAGCGTGTGGAGGTGCTTTGAATAAAACACCAAGGTGTAATCATAATCGAAGCCATAGATTTCAATGTCCGACAGGCTCATTTCATTGTTTGAGAAAATGGCATCTGGATTCAACAAGTTGCTCATAATGGAAGGAACCAATTCTGGAAATAGAGAAAAAAATACATTATACTACATAATAAGGGTTAGTATGATTTCTAAAGAAAAAAAATGAGTAAACTAGACTACAAAAGAGATGTGCTTCACCTTGAAAACATGCTGGTGAAGGAGGCCAGCCACAAAAGACCACATGTTGCATGATCCTATTCATATGAAATGTCCAGAAATGACAAATCCATAGGCACAGAAAGGAGATTCATGGTTGCCTAGGACCACTCACTGCTAATGGCACAGAATTTCTTTTTGTGGTGATGAAAATGTTCTAACATTGATGGTGGTGATGGTTTTGGGGGACTGAGATGAGGTCTCGCTCTGTTAACTAGACTGGAGTGCAGTGGCATAATCACAGCTCACTGCAGCCTCAATCTCTAGGGCTCAAGCAATCCTCCCAATTCAGCTTCCTGAGTTGCTGGGACTACAGGCACACACCATCACATGCTACTAATTTTTGTACTTTTTGTAAAGACAGGGTCTCCCTGTGTTGCCAACGCTGGTCTCAAACTCCTGGGCTCAAGCAACCCACCCACCTCAACCTCCCAAAGTACTGGGATTACAGGCGTGCGCCTCTGTACCTGGCCAATGGTGATGGTTGAACACCTCTTGTGAACGTACTAAAAACCATTGAATGGGAGACTTTAAAAGGGTGAATTGTATGGTATATAAATTATTCCTCAATAAAAGAACATTTGCTACCGAAAAAGAACATTTGCTCCAACATCACAAAAAGGATTTGTTTAAAAAAATACATGTTGCAGATTTTAGAAAGTAAAAGTATAGTTAACAAAATCTAAATATCATACATCATCTCACCACCCAGAAAAAAACTACTGACATTTTATGTATTTGCTGCCAACATTTTTCTATGTGTACATTTCACATAGCTAACCTCACACTATATATACAGGTTTGCATTGAGCTCACTAAATTTAATATTCCATCATGATCCTATACTCTTTGAGAATAAACTATTGCGTGAGACTTTGATATATATTGGTGTGCCATAATCAACCTACTACAGGTTGAGCATCCCTTATCCAAAACGTTTGGGAACAAAACCATTTTGGATATAGAATTTTTTCATATTTTGGAATATCTGCATTATACCTACCGATCGTGGCTCCCTAATCAAAAAGTCTGAAATTCAAAATGCTCCAATGAGCGACTGGAGCATCATGTCAGCATGCAAAAGTTTGAGATTTTGGAGCATTGTGGATTTTAGATTTTCAGATCAGGGATGTTCAACTTGTACTCTATGTTACATATTTAAGTTTTTCCTATTTAATAAAAATAACACTGCAATGAGCACCTTCATGTGTTAATCTTCGCCTTTCAGATGATTTCCTTCAGATGGGTTTGTAGACGTGTGACTACCTTCTACCATCAGAGTCTACTGGATGTTAGGTTTGGGTTTCTTTTTTGAGCAGTTCTAACTATTTGTAAGGACTGCTACTTCATGATTTCTATTTTTTTCTTGGAAGCCTTTCAAAAATTCATTCCACTTTACAATTTCCATGAGTCTACTGGACCCTTTTAAAAAATCTAAGATGCAATAGGGCATGCTGGTGATCTTATTTTTCCAATATGCTGAAATACTTATTAGAATTATTTCATCATTACCTCTCAATTATCACCACCTATGATTTTTTAAAAGACTAAGTTAAGAAAGCAGGAGAATAAGAAATCATTTAAGATAGTGCAGTAGTGAAATAAGTCATCACTATGACATCATCCTTCAGTTCTCACGGCACTGCGCAAAGAACTGCTTTCAAGAAGGTATAAAAGAAGTCTGAAGATACCATCTTAGCAGTCTTTTCTTTTTTCTTTTTTTTTTTTTTGCTTTCATGGAACACTGTTGAGAAATCAGTTTTTCATTTTCCATCCATAACAGCAAAAAGAAAAAAAAAAGAAAGCCAACAGGGCAAGACATCTCACAGTTATCAGATGTGCCAGGAGGTGAATGCAGAGAGAGACAGCAGTTCTCTAGGCCTAATGATGATGGAGAAACTGAACATAAGGGTGACGTCTCAGATGACGAGGCCTTCAGGACCATATCCTAGATGAAATTCAGAATCAAAGACTGAGCAATATATTTCAAAAGACAAAAAAAAGTGATATTCTCACCAGATTAATCATTTAACAGGACAAACACAATCATCCAATTTTTTATGACAAAAACACAGACTATCCTATTTTGCTAAAATTATATATGACAGTTTTTTTTTTCACCTTTTATGATGTTTATGCACCAAAATTTTCTTGAAATAGCTCACAGGCAGACAAATGCTGAAGGCAGGTGACTTTTTGGAGATAGGTACATGTACATAAAACCTGAACAATCCATATTTTACTATTTCTCACATTACTAAGGACAACCACCTGACTCTATTATAACAGCTAATATTTATTAAGCACTTACCATGTACCATATTTATTAAGCACTTACCATGTAAAGTCAAGAAGACTTTACATTCTTTCATCTAATCCTTCCCACAACCTTAGGAAGCAAATACTACTTTATCCCCATTTCACAAACGAAGACACTAGAGACGCATGGCAATTACTTAATTTGCTAAGGATAAACCAGCACCAAATGGCAGGGCTGGGATTTGAACCTGGGAAGTTTGGCTCCAGAATCTACGTTCTTAACTCCCTTTCAGGTGCATTTTTTCCTAAAATAAAATAAAGTCTATCAATTCTGAGCTTCCCCTTTCCTTTCTGCTCACTTTTTTCTGACTATGAATGGCACATAGTACGCTCATTCACTCTAAAGAGCCACCTGAAATGTTCAAGAAGCATTCCTCTTGCATAGTAACAGCTCCAGTCAGGGCACTGAGGCCCCAGTCAGGGACCAATCCAGCCACAGTGAGGTATTCTGAGCATTTCACAAGACTCCTTAACAGCTTTGAGATCTGAATCCCTTTCAAAACCTAACAGAAGCTATGGAATCTTCTCCATGCATGTGCAGATTTTGCAGAAAATTTCATGGGATTCATCCCCTAAAGTCTATTCATGGCTCCCAATTAAGTTCCCACATTGCACCCAGTTTACTAAAACCAAGACTTTATATCCCTACACAGAATTTCCAGGTCATTATGAAGGCACATGTACGAACCAATAAATTAATTTCACTCACACTGACAATCTAGATGTGACTGAGCCTACTGAAAACCCAAATAGTCAATTCACTAACAATTCCATTTCTTTATTCGTTTTTCTTTCATCACAATCAACGAGACAACAACCATGGCTTTTTTTTTTTTTTTTTTTTTAGATGAAGTCTCGCTCTGTCACCCAGGCTGGAGTGCAGTGGTACAATGTCGGCTCACTGCAACCTCCACCTTCCAAGTTCAAGCAATTCTCCTGCCTCTGCCTCCCAAGTAGCTGAGATTACAGGTGTGCACCACCACACCTGGCTAATTTTTGTATTTTTAGTAGAGACAGGGTTTCACCATGTTGGCCAGGCTAGTCTCAAACTCCTGACCTCAGGTGATCCGCCTGCCTCTACCTCTCAAAGTGTTGCAGTTACAGGCGTGAGCCACCGTGCCCAGCCACAACAACCATGGCTTTCATTTTTCTTTTGCCAATAAGACATATCTGTTACAGACATTTAAGAAGCTTAGAGGCAGGTAGTTCACAAAAACTGGTCCTAGGGAAGAGGAGACCTAAGCTTTTTGATATCTAATACCGAAGATCCTCTGGCCTTATATAAATCAATGGGCCATTGCTGACGATATTTTCTGAATATGGCCACATGGCATCGTCCATATGATGCAAGTGAAGTGGGATCACTTACAGAGTGACCAAAAGCTCCACTTCCACAAATGACCTTTCCAAAGGAGGTTCAAACAGCCTGCTTAATTAGAAGCTTATATTTAGAAATGGTGTTGGCAAGAAAGTCTCCCTCCCTTCCTGCTACCTCAGAAGACTACGTGAAGCCCTCAAGGAAAAACTACTACGATAGAAAATCGTGACTGGTCAGCCTATCTCCAAAAGCTGCATGGGAATTCCCCTGTGGGAGTGAAAGCCTGAGACACGTACATCACATGACACCATCACCTGAAAGCCTGGATGTTTAAAGTGTCATCCTCAAACACGTGGAGCAGCATCTTAAAGGGATCTTGGCATCCCGCGCAAACTTTAGGAAGAAAAGTTAAGAACAAACACGAATAATTACACGGCAAAAGAAAAGAATGCCAACCACTCACAAAAAGAGAAAACAGTCTTGCTAAACTTTAGACTCAAAAGTATAAACCGAATGCCTCTTGACTAATCACTTACGCACTTTCTGAAAGGAGAAACAAGAGTGGATACCAATTTAGAAAGTGAATTCCTTTGTACATAATGGATGATGACAGCAAGACTATACAATCAGTACAAAGAAATGGAGAGACAGCTCTGTTGCTGTGGCCAGAGCTTGAGCAAAACTCAGTTCCAATGCAAGCCACTCTGAGCTGGGAGCTGTGCACCCTCCAGCACACAGTGTGGCAAGCTGGGAGGCCCCTGGCACTTCCAGTTTTCAGCAGCTTCCAGCTTTTCATCTGCTTATCCCACAGAGCACTGGGAAATGTGGTGAACAACCTTAGGAAAAACTGGTAAGCTTTCTGTTTTGGTTCTGATTTTTTATGTTTTTTATTGTGGCAAAATATATATTACATAAAGTTTACCATGCTAACCATTGCTAAGAGTGCAATTCAGTGGCATTAAGCACATTCACCTTGTGCAACCATCACCACCATCCAGCTCCAGAATTCTTTTATTCTTGCAAAACTGAAACTCTGTACCCATTAAACAACTCCCATTCACCCCAGCTTTCCTGGCAACTACCGCTCCACTTTCTGTCTCTATGAATCTGACTATTCTGGGAACCTCATAGAAGTGGAGTCATACAGTCTTTGTCTTTTTGCATAATGACCTCAAGGTTCATCCATGGCGTAGCATATGTCAGCCTCTCCTTTTTTAAGGCTGCACAGTCCATTGTAGATATAAACCACCTTTTGTTTATCCATTTGTCAATCAACAGGCCATTGGGTTGCTTCTACCTTCTGGCTGTTATGAATAATGCTCCTATGAACATACAAGTATCTGTTCAAATCCTCGTTTTCAATCTTTTTGGGTGCATACCTACAAGGGGGATTCCTGAATTATATGGTAATCCTGTTTTTCATTGTTTTAGGAACTGCCCTACTGTTTTCCATAGTGGCTGCTCCATTTTGTTTTTTTTTTTGTTTTTTTTTGAGACGGAGTCTCGCTCTGTCGCCCAGGCTGGAGTGCAGTGGCGCCATCTCTGCTCACTGCAAGCTCCGCCTCCTGGGTTCACGCCATTCTCCTGCCTCAGCCTCTCCGAGTAGCTGGGACTACAGGCGCCCGCCACCACGCCTGGCTAATTTTTTTTTTTTTTTTTGTATTTTTAGTAGAGACGGGGTTTCACCATGGTCTCGATCTCCTGACCTCATGATCTGCCCGCCTCGGCCTCCCAAAGTGCTGGGATTACAAGCGTGAGCCACCGCGCCCGGCCTGCTCCATTTTGTCTTGCTTTTTTAAGGCCATCACAGAAAAATACCATTTCTTGTCTAAATTTTATCATTACTATTGACAGACAGAGAATATGAAAGAAGGCAGAACCTCATTCTGGTACAGAAGTCAGACACTTTCCACTTATTCAAGGAAACATTTTTAAGCTGTGTAAAGATGTGAGCTTGGGAAGTACAATTTTTGCCAAGTACTTTGTCTTCTTTAATGCTCAGAAATGCTAAATGACTCTCCCTTAGTACAGGCCTAGAGCTTGGCAGAGCTGTCACAGAGCAGTGTGTGGAGACAACACCAAGCAGAAATTCATGGCCTGATTGATGTCAATGAATAGTTATTCTTAATGTTTTAAAAAACAGGATCTGCCTGTCACTCAGGCCTTAGGCACACAGTACTGGAGAGCTCTAAAAGTTTACCAAATGCATTACTTGCTCTCACCGTTATCCCAGGAACCAGTCAGATAAAGACAGGAGGGTGCAAAGGATGGATCTGACAAACCGAGGTCCCAAAGGCTGCCTGTGGTAAGCGATGGCTGTGGGCACTGGGTGTCTGGGCTCCTCCAGTGTGGCTGTGCCATCTCACACTTGCTCCCATCCAGTTGGCTCCACTTTCCAGACACATGGGGAGGATCATAATCCTCCCTCCACTCCTCACCCCTGACTCTGGCCAGCTCTGGTTGTGACAGATCACAGGCAGAAGAGACATGTGTCACTTCTAGAGCAGGGCACACTCCCTTCCCCTACCGTGCCTATCATGGAGATATGATACAGATACTACAAGATGAAGAGGAGGCTGGAAGGCTAAGCCACCACGTGGAGCTGATTGCCCTGCAGAGTTGTGAGGGTCCCCCAGTAGACTCTGCATGAGTGAGAAATAGGCTTTGTTATAGCTGTCTGTAATAAGCCACTGGGATTTTGGTGTTGCTTGTCACTGCAGCATAACCTAGCCTGACTGATAAACCTTCAATACCATGATTTTGTTGGGAAACCTCTCTTCCCCAACATTCAAACTGTGTGGTCTCATGGGGTTCCATTCCTGACTCCAGAAGGAGGGCATGTAACCCAGGCCTGGCCTAACAGAGCACCTGAATTCCCTTAAGAATGCTGACTAGTTTGAGGCAGACATAG
Organism: Symphalangus syndactylus; assembly: GCF_028878055.3. NCBI lineage: Eukaryota > Metazoa > Chordata > Mammalia > Primates > Hylobatidae > Symphalangus > Symphalangus syndactylus. Next base: position 99,345,586 of record NC_072435.2, read on the forward strand.
GATCCCCTCCAGCCAATCATCATACTTTCTCTACAGCCATAGTAAACCAATAAGTCCAATCAGGTCGATTTCTGGATTTGTAAGGGAATTTCAGGGAAGAGGCACTCTTCTCTTTTAAAGGTAGATTTAAGAGAACATAAATCTGGAGATGTGAGGGGCCACTGCTAGGAACCTAGAAAAGATGTCAATGGGAAAGAGTTAAGTTTTCTATTGCTTACATCCAAAGGAATTCTAAAAAAAGTTTATTTTAAGAAAATTCAGCCACTCAAACTTCTGACGATAAATTTTAACTTTTTAACCTGGTATCAAAGGCATTCCCGATGTATACTTTAATCCGTTTCTCCAATCTTAAATTCTCCTTCCCATGCCCTGCTTTCAACAAGATGGGTCATCCACTGCTCTGTGTTCTCCAACATATGCTGTAGCTGAATACTGACCAGAGTTACATCTGCCTGGAATATTCTGTCTCTGTCTAATGTCTATGCATAAACACCGATCAGCTATGTGAAAAGAATTGTCAAGTAAGACTTTCCTTCAAATTATGCTATAAAACAAACACCATGTGAGTCAGAGTTTAAACATTTTAAACATTAAAAAGGTAGAAAAAGAAACGTGAGTCAGAGTTTAAAATTTTTGAACATTAAAAACAAGAATATATACCATTTATTTCATCTCTGAATAAAACATAACTTTCCAAATGTTAAAAAAAAAGCAACAGAATAAATCATGAAGAAAACTATTGACAGATTTGCAACATATAATTTTTTAACACCTGTGCATCTAAAAATATGAAAACAACAATTTGGGAAAAGAGGTGAGTATATTAGACCAAAAAATTGAAAAGACAAACAGCAATGGTCTAGTATTCTTAATATTTTAAAAATCCATATAAAAGGAAATTAAATAGCTGGTAAACTAAATGTTCAACCACCTGAATTACCAAAAAAAGCAAATTAAAACAAGTAAACACAGTTAACAGTAGGTGTCTCAACAGGTGGAAATGCAAATGTCTCTACTGTATTTCATTTACATGGTTTTCTATAATAAGCATGTGTTATTTGGCTAAGAAATAAAGTAAGAAGTCATTTTCCTCTTGTCAGATTGCAGCAGTGTTTCTGCTGCTAGTGGTAGTGCTATCTGTGTGTGTTGTTTTGGGGGTGTTCTATTCTTGTTTTGTCTGTAATAACGGAACCTGGTGCCAGGACCTGGGCAGCTTCACTCCTTGCTGTTTAAGAATATAAATCAGAACAAGCTTTCTAGAAAACAGCTTGGCAATATGTATCAAGAGTCTGTTAAAAATATTCATACCCTTTGACCCAGTAATTCCCTTTCTAGGAATCTATGCTAAGGAAATAGAGATGTAGGTAAAGATTTATATGCAAAGATTTTGTGGCATTGATATTAATAAAGAAAAAACTGGGGGGAAACATGCTCCATTTGGAGGCCCAAACATACATCTCAGATATTTGAACTCAGAACCCAACTATGTTAACAAGAATATGATCAAACAGAGAAGGTGAGATACACTTGAAAATCCTTAAAAGTTCAATGACACTAAGATGGCATTTTTCTTTAGTTAGTTATGATTTTTCTTTTTGGTATATGTCCTAGATTTCAAGCTGTTTTTCTAGAAAAAAAGAATATACAGATCAGAAGTCCCTGAAGAAGAAATGGAAGAGGAGAAAAATTTCCCGGAGAATTTTAGAAGTTACAAAAAAAAAAAAAAAAAAAACACGGAGAAAAAGCCTCCATTCTCCGCTACCCTCCATGTACCAAGAAGCTTTCTGTGAATCTCCCCAATGCTCAGTCAACCAAAAAGTTAATCTAGTGGGTAATAATTATGTGCATTTACTATATACCAGGCACTAAGAAGCAATGTGCATGACCTCACTTAATGCAAGACACTATTATACCCATTTCACAGTGGAAAATGAAGATGAAATTAACAGCTCAAGGTCACATTTTAAATATCTATTTCTATGTTTCTAAATCAACAAAAAAGAGCATTTTGTTTGTTTTTGGGGTTTTTGTTTTTTTTATTTGTTTTTCCCTAATTGGACCAAATCTCAACTTCTGTTTATATTTCATAATATTCATATACTTCAAGAATACTCACAGATATTCCAAATACTTTAAGATTTCATATTTATTTAACATGGCTTCAAATTCTCCTTTAAAAGTTCACATGTAGATTGAAAACATCAAGGTTTCAAAATTTCTTTTAGAAGTATACCTATGGATTGGAAATGTGAAAATAAGCATAGGCATTTTTTGTTTCTACACTGAGGCAGTTTTTACCCTTTCCATTATCTCCACTACAGGTGAACTCAAGGTCCCATATCCAAATTTTAAACTTTTAAACTTCACATCCATAACTGCCAGTGAAAATGACAAGAAAGACACCCTAATTCAGGTGATTTATCTCTTAGCAACTTTCACCAAGTTCCAACTTCCTTCTGTCCAGTCAGGCTAGGCACAGGGCAGTAAAGTCAGTTCTGCTATTAACGGTTGAAAAATGTGAATCTCTTCTGATATGCTAGGGAACAAGTTGATCATAATGCAATTTCACATTTGTTTATGTTTTGGTATGTTACACTTAGTGCCAACAAATGTTATTTGATATAGTTGTGTCCACTTAATATCCTTTCTGCTAATAATTCATTACGATAAAGGAAACAGTTGAATAGAAAGTGTGACTTTGAAGGCCCAGGTTGAGATGACAATTCTTAAGAGTGTGTAACTGTTAGACCTTAAAGAGATTTAAATTTTTAGCCAGAAACTGTTTTCTCCAGTATCTCTAATAACCACTCGGTTTTAAGTCATTTTTACTTCTGCAGTAGTCCAATGGCAGATGTTGAGACGAAACAAAATGCCCAAGGTATCCTTTCCACAGTGAAAGTGAATACTGATAGGGTTACCTGCCCAGCATGCTCCAATCCTTATATAAGAAGTAACTCTTCCCCAGTTTCTTCTGGGACCTGCTCCTCCAGTCACAGCTGCTGGTCCAGGGCAGAACACCTGACTCACCCTGGGCCACTCCTGAGGTGGGTACCAGATTCAAGCCAGGCTAAACTGGAGTCTTTCTCTTATTTCTGTATTTTCACTTTATAGTTTTATTGAGATGCAATATAATAAATTGCACATAAAGTATACAGTTTGATGGGGTTTGACATATGCTGCAGAGACATCTGTGATGCCATCAACACAATAAAGGCAATGAGCATCTAACACCCCCTAGCCTTTCCTCACATTCCCTTAAATTCCAGCCCACCCTCCCTACACCCCTGCCCAGCGCCAGGCCACTGCTCATTTTCTTTTGGTAAGATTCCTTTGCATTTGCTAGAATTTTACATCAATGAGATCATACAACCTGTAGTATGCTTGTAAATTGGTTTTCTCATTTACTAGATCCATAGGAAATCCTTTTCAATAAGCACTTACCATACCTACAATGTGCCAGACAGTGCACAAGGCGCCACATGGAGATTATAAATACAGAGCAATATCACAGGCAGTGGGGAAGACCAACAAACATCACACTGATGTAAGACAGAAGAACTTGGCATGGGGCTGGGCATGCCCCCCCCCGGGAAGAGATAATTCAAGAGTCAGTTTTATTGTGTCTGATAATCTAAGAAGAAACATTCATTTTTCCATTATACATTTTGCATTGTCTCCAAGGAGAAGCAATCCATGACAAATAGAATTACTCATCTGACTAATTAATAATGCACATGACATTTATACTACTCCCACCAAAAGTTAAAATTATACCTTTTATTACCCTGTAAGTAATATCTGTAATTTTGACTACTCCACAGAAATCCATCACACTTCCTGAAGTTACAAAAATAAAACTCCATACAACTACATTTGAAATAAAATTAAATACAGTAATGGTTTAATGACAACCTAGTCTTTAAAAAAAATCTTTAAAAAATCAACAGAACTGATCAGAAAGAAAAGTACATTCAGCTTCAGGGGAAAAAGTCCTTAGAAAAAGAAAATTGTGCACGGCACAGTGGCTCACACTTGTAATCCCAATGCGTTGGGAGGCCAAGGCAGAAGGATGGCTTGAAGCCAGGAGTTCAAGACCAGCCTGCAGAGCAAATCAAAATTCTGTCTCTACAAAAAAATTTTAAAAGTAGCCAGGCACAGGTAGCTAATTGGGAGGCTGAGATAGAAGGATCCCTTGAGCCCAGGAATTCAAGGCTGCAGTGAGCTTGACTGTGCCACTGCACTGTATCCTGGGAAACAGAGCAAGACCCTATCGAATAGAAGAGAGCCACGTCGAATGATCAAAAAATAGGCAAACTCAAAAATTTTTCATTAGAATATACAGGAAGTAGAAAAGAAATATATATGCCTATATAAATGCCATCTGCATGCTGTGCACCGGGTTCTTCTCATTCATCACTTCAATTAATGTCCCAAGAACTCCATGAAGTGAATACTACAATCCCTCATATGCAGATGGGGAAAATAAGGCTAAGCAGCAGCTGGCCCAAAGTCACACAGCCATTAAACATTACAAGGCAGGTCAAATGTTTGGCACAGTGCTTGGCTCAAAGTAGGTGCTTCATAACTGTCAGTCCCTTCTTTTTTCTATTCATTCATTCAACAAATAATTTTTCCTAGATCAGTAGTTACCAGCATAATCTGGGAAACCTCCCCAACCTCCTCTCCAGGGAATCTTTGAGGTCAAAACTATTCTCATAGTAAGATGTGGCAGACAGAATAATGGCTCTCCAAAGATGTCCATGTCCTAATCCCTAGAACCTGTGAATATGTTACCTTACATGGCAAGGGAGAATTAAGGTTGCAGATGGATTAAGATTGGTATCAGCTGACTTTCAAATAACATTATTAGCCTGGATTATCCAGGTGGACCCAATGTAATCACAAGGGTCCTTAAGTGTGGAAAAGGAGGGCAGAAGATTCAGTGTGAGAGGAATGTGATTTGAGAGACTCAGAAATCCATTGCTGGCTCTGAAAATGCAACGGGCTACAAACAATGTGGGGAGTCTCTAGAAACTGAAAAGCTTAAGAAAACTGTCTCCCCCAGAACCTCCAGAAAGAAATGCAGTCCTGCAACACCTTGATTTTACCCCAGTGAGATCTATTTCAGACTTTTAACTTCCAGAACTATGAAGACAATATATTGTACTGTCGTCAATCACTAATTTGTGGTAATTTGTTACAGAAGCAATGAAAATTAAATACAGAGACAATCTGCCTTTTTCACTCTCGCCTCTTTTGCCAGAGGATACTGCAATAGACAGAATTAGATTTGAGAATCTGTCTATTAATCCAGACACCACAGAACTTTGCACAAATATAAAACCATGACATTCTTCTAAATTTCTTTTATTTTGCATAATAGTAATTTTTCATAAAAAGCATGTGATTTATGTTAACAGGTAACAGACTGGTATTTTAAATGAATCAATAAATGCATATGCCCGGACGCGGTGGCTCATGCCTGTAATCCCAGCACTTTGGGAGGCCAAGGTAGGCAGATCACCTGAGGTCAGGAGTTCGAGACCAGCCTGGCCAATATGGTGAAACCCTGTCTCTACTATAAATACAAAAAATTAGCTGGGCGTCGTGGAACACACCTGTAATCCCAGCTACTCGGGAAGCTGAGGCAGGAGAATTGCTTGAACCCAGGAGATGGAGGTTACAGTGAGCTGTGATCATGCCATTGCACTTCAGCCTGGGAGTCAGAGTCAGAATTTTAAATAAATTCAGCCTGGGAATTTATTTAAAAAAAATTAATTAAATGAATCAATAAATACATATCTTAAAAGTCTCTGGGTTTTAATTTCTAATACAATCGCTATCAATATAAGGGCAGAATACATTCTTTAAAAGTCTACTTGAGACTAATCTATAAACCAAAACTCTAGGATCTTCAATAATTTAAAGTGTATAAAAGAGTACTGAGGGCAAAACGTTTGAAATAATTTAAAGGTCTGCTACCTTAGCTAAGGATTAATATTCATTAGTAGTGTTTCTTAAGTAGATTTTTCTGCTCGAATGAGAACAAAATATTACAATCTACACAGAGAGATGCGTCTCTAAATACAAATTAAAATTATATTCAGGTTTATACATCATTATCTTATCAATTAACTTAGCATGAAACAGTTCCTCAAAACCCTAGTAAAGTGAAAAAGTTACTCAGATTAAGGACCAATCCTTTAAAGTATAAAAATTTCCTATAAAACCCAGCTTGATCAATCAGCTAGCCTCTCTTTCTCTCTGCACTCTCCTAGATATAACATGTAGTATTTGACTTTTAAAAAATAATAGAACTCTATCATTGTCTTCTAAGTACTTATTTGCAAAGAAGATTTTTTTAAAGCTTTTGTTTTCCTTCTCTAAAACTACATCATGTCAATACAAGAAGGACAAAGTCAGGATTTGGCTGACCACAAACTGAACACGAATTAACTTTTAAAGTTACAGAAGTACAGTGTTTGTTCACCAAGGAAGAGCCAGTTGCTTCCCTCCACCATGAACCAGTCAGACCACACATGGTCGGGAACAAATGGTTCACTTTCAAAGGGATATTGACAAACTAGAGTGAAAGCAAAGTTGAGCTTCCAAAATGATCAAATCAAAGGCGAGTTGCAGTGATGATGCATGATCACCACCTTCATATTTAAGCAACTATCATATGGAAGGGGAATCAAAAGTACTCTCTGTGACTCAGCCATCCAAAATAAAATGGGCAGCCTTGTGATCACACAACAAGCTCAAACAGATGCCAGATGGCTACTAATAAAGTCTGTGGAAAAAGGGATTCCTTCTTCCAGCAGAGGACTGAACTCTATGACCTCCAGAGGCCCCTCCACTGGCCAGAGTCTTAGGTTCTCCTATTTTAGGCATTTCTTTCCTATCTGAAAATGTGAAAATTATGATGTGGCATGTTTCTCCCTTAAATCTTTTTACTACTTTCTTGTACGACCACAGGATCAACATCATATGCCTAAACTATGGGGAAGACTTTTAAAGAATGTATCCTGCTATTTCTAAGACATAAAGAAAGGTCAAGATAGCCGGGCGCGGTGGCTCAAGCCTGTAATCCCAGCACTTTGGGAGGCGAGGCAGGTGGATCACAAGGTCAGGAGATCGAGACCATCCTGGCTAACATGGTGAAACCTCGTCTCTACTAAAAATACAAAAAATTAGCCGGGCGTGATGGCAGGCGCCTGTAGTCCCAGTTACTCGGAGAGGCTGAGGCAGGAGAATGGCGTGAACCTGGGAGGCGGAGCTTGCAGTGAGCCGAGATCGTGCCACTGCACTCCAGCCTGGGTGACAGAGCAAGACTCCGTCTCAAAAAAAAAAAAAAAAAAAAAAAAAAAAAGGTCAAGATAATACAAAAATACAAAGAACACCCACATCCCTACCATCCAAGTGGGATATAAAATCCCTTCCACCCTCACCTGCAGGCTCCTCCTGCCTCTGACATTACCACTACCCAGATTTCAGTGTTTACCACTCTCTTGCATTTTTTTTTTTTTTTTGGAGACGAAGTCTCACTCTGTTGCCCAGGCTGGAGTGTAGTGGCGTGATCTCAGCTCACTGCAACACTCCGCCACACGGGTTCAAGTGATCCTCCTGCCTTGGCCTCCCAAGTAGCTGGCATTACAGGTATGCACCACCATGCCCGGCTAATTTTTGTATTTTTAGTAGAGACAGGGTTTCACCATGTAGGCCAGGCTGGTCTTGAACTCCTGGCCTCAAGTGATCTCCCCACTTCGGCCTCCAAAGTGCTGGGATTACAAGCGTGAGCCACTGCACCCGGCCTCTCCTGCATTTCTCTAGACTTTTACCACATACATGTGTGTCCCTACAAGTAATCTATAGTATTTTTATGTGTTTTAAAACCTTTTGTAATTGGTATATGCCTGCAACTTGCTTTTTCCTTTTTACTCAAAATTATTCTTGTGAGAGTCACCCATGTAGGTATATTTCTGTAGTTCTAGTTCAGCAGACAATACATGTTTTCTATAAAGGGTCAGTTAGTAAATATTTGGGACTCTGCATATAGTCTCTGTTGCAACTGCTCAGCTCTGACATCCTAGCACAAAAGGAGAACCAGAAACAAATGGGTGTGGCTATGTTCCAATAAAACTTAATATACAAATAGAGACATCAGGCTACAACTGGCCCACGAACTGTGGTTTGCAACCTTTCTTATAGTATGTATTTCCCTTTAATACCATTTCAATATTTGTCTGATGTTAATAACTTGCTGGTTTTCTTTGGTTACCATTTACCCAAGACATCTTTTCCCATTCTATTAATCTCAACCTTTCTACATCTTTGTTTTGGGGTACATCTCTTATAAACAGCATCCAGCTGGACTGTTTCTTGTATCTGATCTGACAATCTGTCTTTTAATCTGAGTTTATCATGATTATTAATATATTTGGAAATATTTCCCCCATCACACTCTATGCTATTTCTTGCTTTTTCTGTGTCTTTTACCTTTTCTCCTACCCACCTTTGGATTGATTTCAACATTTTCCATATTTGTTTAGATTTATTCACATCTCTACCAATTTCTTTTTTCTCCATTTTCACTTCCATCTAAGACCTTTGGGTTGTTTTTTTCTTCCTGACACATATATATCCTTTAGAAGTTCCTCCTTTAGTGAGTTCCTTGATGGTAAAGCTCTTAGCTTTTAATCAAAAAAAAAAAAAAAAAAAAAAAAGATCTCTTTACACTCTTTCTCAAATGATGATCGAGCTAGATATACAATTCTAAACTGACATTTTTCTCTCAGCACTTTGAGGTGATCTACTGTCTCGAAGGGTCTGCTATCATTCTTCAAAAGTCTATCAGTCTCCTAGTCCTTTGTAGTAATAATACCATCAATAATTGTGGTTGACATTTACAAGGAACTTACTACGCAATAGGCGCTATTTTAAAAACTCTACATACATTAACTCATTTAAACCTACCAATCCTCGGAGACAGGTATTATTGTTAGCCCCATTTTACATATAAGGAAACTGAGACACACAGACATCATTTGCCTAAGGTCACATGGCTTATAAATGGTGAAGTTAAGATTTGATCCCAGGTATGTTGCTCCATGGTCTATACTATTAACTACTATGCCTTTGGGTCTTTGTGGCTACTTTTATGATATTCTCTTTGTCTTTTGTATATATTACTTCTTATTCATCCTGCTTGGGATTTGCTTTGCATTCTAAATCTGAGGATTCTGTCTTTCATTTGTTTTGGAAAATTCTCAGCAATTTTTTCTTTGAATATTTTCTCTCCCCCATTTCCCAATCTCTCCTGCTGGAACTCCAATTAGACATGTTTGACATCTCATGCTATCAGTCTGTCAACTGTTTTCATAATATCCATCTCTTTGATTATATTATAGTCTGGGTAATGTTCTCAGAGTTATCGCCCAGACCATTAATTCTTTTTTCTGCTTTTTCTAATCTACCAATTAAAATCATTCCACTAAACTTTTAATTTTAAAGATTAAAATTTTAATTTCTAAAATTTCTATTTGGCTCTTTTTAAAACCTGTCTGATCATTTTAGTAGTTTCATATTCTTTGCTCACATTTTCCATTTCATCTCTTATTTCTCCAAAAGTTTCAAACACTCTTAGATAGCACTACATATATTCTTTACCTAATAATTCCAATATCTTAAGTCCTATTCATGCTAACTGTGCTGTCTGCTGATTCTGCTGGTCCTCCCTTATGGTGGCTTATTTGTGTATTTTTAAATTTTGGATTGTAAGCTCAGATCTAATCTTGAGAATCCTAGGAGGCCTGGGTTTATGGTCTATTTATCCAGAGAGTTTGCACTGACTTCTACCAGGAGTCCCAGATCACTATCGCTCAGTTTCTCAGTTGGGATTGTGATATGGTTTGGCTCTGTGTCCCCACCCAAATCTCATAACCCCCATGTGTCAAGGGCGGGAGCAGGTAACTGAATCATGGGAGCAGCTCCCCCCATGCTCTTCTTGTGATAGTGAGTGAGTCTCATGAGATCTGATGCTTTTATAGGCATCTGGCATTTCCCCTGCTGGCACTCATTCTCTCTCCTGATGCCCTGTGAAGAGGTGCCTTCTGCCACAATTCTAAGTTTCCCAAGGCCTCCCCAGCCATGCGGAACTGTGAGTCAATTAAACCACTTTTCTTTATAAATTACCCGGTCTCAGGTATTTCTTCAAAGCAATGTAAAAGAATGGACTCACACAGATTGCCAGACAATACAAGAAGAATAAATCCAAACCCAAATCCATGTGAAGACAAGCCTGTGATTACAAGGTCATGGGAGACTTCCAAAACCTGCCCCCCAACACACAGAAAAAATATCTAGAGCAAAGGCCAAAAGAGACAAGTTTCTCTATTGTCTCCCTGCACGGAAGGAAGCACTCTGTGGCCACAAGGTTTTATAGGAGAGTCTCCGACAGTGTGTGTGTGTGTGTGTGTGTGTGTGCACTCAATGCCTAGTCTTCCCTCCCAGCAGGCACAACCAATAAAGGCCAACAAATGTTCCCAGAACAGTCACACCTTCAAGGCTGGTCATCATTCTGGTTTCAGCTTCCTCTTTTTTTTTTTTTTTTGAGACAGAATCCCAATCTGTCGCTCAGGCTGGTGTACAGTGGTGTGATCTTGGCTCACTGCAACCTTCATCTCCCAGGTTCAAGCCAATTCTCATGCCTCAGCCTCCCAAGTGGCTGGGATTACAGGCTCATGGCACCTCGCCCAGCTAATTTTTGTATTTTTAGTAGAGACAGGGTTTCACCATGTTGCCCAGGCTGGTCTCAAACTCCTGGCCCCAAGTGATCTGCCCACCTCGGCTTCCCAAAGCTCTGGGATTACAGGTCTGAGCCACCACGCCTGGCCTCGGCTTCCTCTTCATTATTAGTCCTTGAGATTTCTCCAATTTCTCAGAGTTCAGTTGTGACCTCAAGAGAAAGTCCTCTGTATTTTTTTTCAGCATGTGGGTATTCTATACAAAATGGTTTTTAGACGATCTAGTCTGCCAGCCTGCTGAAAGCCAAAGTCCAAAAGAACTCTTGAAGGTTAGAGGACATCTGTTTCCACATGTCTGTAAGAGTTTAATAAAAGATTGGTTTCCAAACCCAGCCTGTAAAAATACAGATTCCCCGGTCTTACCTCCACATTTTAGGAATCAGAATCTCCAGGGTTAGGGCCTCAGAATTTCCATTTTTAAACAAGCTTCCCAGGTGATTCCGACATGCCTATCAGTTTGAGGACTACTGAATTCTTTTTTTTAATTTGTCTTACCTTCAAAAGCTGGCAAAAAAAATTATTTAATCCCCTTTTTGTATTTTTTCTTTCACTTCCTCTTTTCCCTAGCCAGAATTTACACCCTAAAGAAAGGGGAAAATGAACTCTAGCTTTCAACTGGTAGATCAGCCAGCCACCTCCACGACAATTACAGAAAACCGTAACACTCAGCAGCAAAAGTCAGGCCAAAAAATATCATTATTCCAGGCAGGCTTCTTGACCCAGCAGCAAATTTAAATCTAAAAAACAGTCCCCATGCTGAGCTCTGCCTCCATAAGGATCATTGAGCATAACAGCTCAATCCTTCAAACTTTCCTAAAGCGTAACAGAAGAACTAAATGAGCACTGGGTCACCAGAAGACACTAAGATGCCCCTGGAATCCCCTGAAGTTATATACAAAATCATTTGTGTGTGCTCAAGTGTTATGTGTAATACTGCAAATGTGTCTTTTTATAAAGACAAAACACACAGCTTTCTCCAGATTCTCAGTGGGTCCTATGACTCCATTACTCTATATCCCTGCTGCATAGAAAAAGCACATTTCTGGTTGTAAGCATCTTTCAGTATTATCAACATAAGTTCTTATTAGGCATATTATTATAACTTCCCAAGTATATTCTGTAGAGCCTCAAAATAGACTTATCACCTCAAAAAGGGGCCTCCACAGTCAAATTTACTTGGGAAGCACTAAACCTACGCCCCCCATCATTCGCTTTGGAGATTCATTCATTTTAAAGGCTCTGACTCACTGGCTCCGAAGCTAGCTCTGAAAAGCCCGGCTACAAAGAAGCTTCTTTAACATGTGTTTTCTACATCTCTTTAACCACATCTCTCAAAAGATTGTGAAACGGTCTGAGAAGTAGTGGTCTAATTTTAAAATTATCTCGAGTATCTTTAACCCAATGCAGTTCCTTGAGGAACTTATGCTTACTATTACTATTCACTGTATTTAATATTACATATTATATAGAATGATTATTATCCTTGTGTCTTATGCTTATACATGCTAAGCTTACATCATCATGTAGACACAGTCCTCACTAAATACAGTACATAATTTTTGACTGATTAGTAAATGGTCTCCACCCAGAACTTTGAATAAATCTTTCGACACCCTATAAAAGCTTCTAACTAATCCCCATACTTCTTTCCACAACTTAATACAGCCTATAACCCCAGCCAAGTAGTGAAATATTCTAAATAAACCAGGCTCCAAGATTAATTCTAATGAAAAAAAAAAAAAAATCCGTGCGACTAACAAAATATAAGGCTGGAGCAACCCGTCTTGGAGGAGTAGGAAGGCTTCCATTCTGTACCTAACAGGACAGGCCAAGTATCTGACGAGCACACCTGGAAGGTTAGAGCTTGAGTTCAAAGAAGACACACGCAATATAAAGCACAACAGAAGAGACCACACACAGGCATATCCAGCCCTTTCAATTATGATCACACAAAGATTTCTTACAATTCATTTTAGAACGAGGATTCTCAACCTTGGCACTACCAACAGTTGAGGCCAGATAATTCTTTGTTATGAGATATTGTCCTGTGCACTGTAGGATGTTTAGCAGCAACCCTGGCCTCTAGAGGCCAGCAGCACCCCTCTCCCCTGGCTGTGACAGAAAGGTCTCCAGGCATTGCCAAACATCCCCTGGGGGACAAAACTGCCCCCTCCAACTCCCACTGAGAACCACTGCTCCAGGGGAAAATTGCAGCAGCTAACGTTTTTGCTGCAGGTTTAAACCAGTTATTTTTTTTTTCCTAAAAATATAAAGAACCTTTTTTTGAGCTGAGTTTGATACAGGATGCATAAACATTCACACATCCAAAAATCCCAAATTAAAAAAGGAAAAAGGAAAACATTCCAAGTGAGGGACATTCTACAAAGTATGTAACCAGTACTCCTCAAAACTGTAGGTCATCAAAAACAGGAAAAAGTCTGAGAAACTTACAGCCTAAAGAAGCCGAACAGACATGACAATAAAAGTAGTGTGCTATCCTGGATGGTATGCTGGAAGAAAAAAAGGAGGGTAGGTAAATACAAAGGAAATCTGAGTAAACTATGAATAATGTATCAGTATTGGTTCATTAATTGGGACAAATATAGTAATGCGAGAGACTAATAAGGGAAATGGGTGTAGGGCTTATAGAAACTATGTAATTTTTCTGTAAATATCTAAAGCTGATCTAAAAAATAAAGTTTTTTAAAAAACTTTTTAATTAAAATGACAAGAAGGATGAGAGAGAAAGGGTAAAACAAAGCTTTAAAAAGCATCCTTTCCCTGTGCAGGCTTCACTCTGGGAGCCTTTCAAAGGGAAGACACCTGAACAGATTGTTTGGATGAAAGAAAGAGATCAAGTGGCCAGAAAGAAAGAAAATAAAATTATTTTGTCCTCTTGCAACTGGGGGTGGGGAGATCTATATGTTTTAAATGAATTCATCAGTACTTCTTCTGATTGTGCCTTCCTACAAGACACAGCTCAAGGGTCAGCCTCAGAGACACATTTCCTGCATCCCTGAGCCCCTGGGCCTCGCTGCTTGCCTCCCCTGAGGTAGAATGTCACTCATCTGTTTACCAGAATCCTCATCCATGCAACACTGGTCCCCAGCTCTGCACACGCAGTAACTCAGCCACTGCTGAACCCTCCCTATCAGACTCATCCAACTGTGAACCAGCAGCCTTCAAACCCACTGCTGGGTGCTTAATAAATGCTTGTTGGATGAACTCAAGCTGGGCACATAAATTCACACAGACTTCAACAAGAGGAGAGAAGGAATGGTGCAGTTCTGGACAAGACAAAGAAGAAAAAGCCTCACGAATGCCCCCACATTCTCAGGAGTAATAGGGACCACATGCATTTGTGCTGCGGGCATGAAGAGAAGATAGGGTCCACCAAATCCTGTACCCCTAACACGTGAATACTTCTAACACTTAAAAAGACTTGGATATTATTTAGTGCAGTGGCCTCATTTTACAGAGACAGAAACCAAAGCCAGGAGGGATTAGGTGACTTGCTCAAGGCCACAAAGCTAGTTATGGCACTGCCCTAATCACAAGGAGACCCAGACTCTAAAGCTAAATAACCCACCTCCACCTCTTACTAAATGTGCTAAGACTGATAGTTATTTAATAATTAATAATAATAGCTACTATCTACTGAGCATCTGCTGGGTGCCAAGCACACACTGAAAATCTCCACGTTAATCCCATATTGCAATGGAGGAAACTAAGTTCAGAGAGGAAAGTAACATGGCTGTCATACTCCAAAATCCTCCTTGGACTGTCACACATCAAAGCCCAAACTCTGGTCCAATGGCATATCAGTCCATTTTCATGCTGCTGATAAAGACATAATCGAGACTGGGAAGAAAAAAGAGGTTTAACTGGACTTACACTTCCACATGGCTGGGGAGGCCTCAGAATCATGGCAGGAGGTGAAAGACACTTCTTACATGGTGGCAGCAACAGAAAAATGAAGCAGCAGCAAAAGCGGAAACCCCTGATAAGCCTATCAGATCTCGTGAGACTTATTCACTATCATGAGAATAGCATGGGAAAGACTAGCCCCCATGATTCAATTACCTCCCCCTGGGTCCCTCCCACAACACGTGAGAAATGTGGGAGATGCTATTCAAGATGAGATTTGGGTGGGGACACAGAGCCAAACCATATCATTTCGCCCCTGGTCCCTCCAATCTCATGTCCTCACATTTCAAAACCAATCATGCCTTCCCAACAGTCCCCCAAAGTCTTATTTCAGCATTAACTCAAAAGTCCACAGTCCAAAGTCTCATCTGAGACGATAAGTCCCTTCCACCTATGAGCCTGTAAAATCAAAAGCAAGCTAGTTACTTCCCAGATACAATGGCAGTACAGGCATTGGGTAAATAGAGCCATTCCAAATGAGAGAAATTGGCCAGAACAAAGGGGTTACAGGCCCCATGCATGTCCAAAATCCAGCCAGGCAGTCAAATTTTAAAGCTCCAAAATGATCTCCTTTGACTCCAGGTCTCTATATGGACTACATTTAGTTGTCACGTCTGTTCAGCTTCTTTAGGCTAAAACAGTTTCTCAGACTTTTCCCTGTTTTTGATGACCTACAGTTTTGAGGAGTACTGGTTACATACTTTGTAGAAAGTCCCTCAATTGGAATGTTTTCCTTTTTCCTTTTTTAATTTGGGATTTTTGGATGTGTGAATGTTTATGCATCCTGTATTGGCGTGACATCCAGGTCACACTGATGCAAGACTTGGGTTCCCATGCTCTTGGGCTGCTTCACCCCTGTGGCTTTGCAGGGTACAGCCTCCCTCCCAGCTGCTTTCACGGGCGGGTATCGAGTGTCTGTGGCTTCTCCAGGTGCACAGTGCAAGCTGTCGGTGGATCTACTGTTATGGGGTCTGGAGGAGAGTGGCCCTCTTCTCACAGCTCCACTAGGCAGTACCCCACTAGGGACTCTGTGTGGGGGCTCCCACCCCACATTTCCCTTCCGCAATGCCCTAGCAGAGGTTCTACATGAGGGCCCCATCCCTGCAGCAAACTTTTGCCTGGGCATCCAGGTGTTTCCATACATCTTCTGAAATCTAGGCAGAGGTTCCCAAACTCGATTCTTGACTTCAGTGTACCCATAGGCTCAACACAATGTGGAAGCTGACGAGGCTTGGGGCTTCCACCCTCTGAAGCCACAGCCCAAGCTCTACATTGGCCTCTTCCAGCCACAGCTGGAGCAGCTAGGACACAGCGCACACAGCGTGGGGCCTGGGCCCAGCCCACTAAACCACTTTTCCCTCCTGGGCCTCCAAGCATGTAATGGGAGAGACTGCCATGAAGGTCTCTGACATGGCCTAGAGACATTTTCCCCGTGGTCTTGGGAATTAACATTAGGCTCTTTGCTACTTATGCAAATTTCTGCAGGCAGCTTGAAGTTCCCCTCAAAAAATGGGTTTTTCTTTCCTACCGCATCATCAGGCTGCAAATTTTTGGAGCTTTTATGCTCTGTTTCCCTTTTAAAACTGAATGCCTTTAATAGCACCCAAGTCACTTCTTGAATGCTTTGCTGCTTAGAAATTTCTTCCACCAGATACCCTAAATCATCTCTCTCAAGTTCAAAGTTCCACAAATCTCTAGGGCAGGGGCAAAATGCCGCTAATCTCTTTGCTAAAACATAACAAAAGTTACCTTTGCTCCAGTTCCCAACAAGTTCCTCATCTGCATCTGAGACCACTTCAGCCTGGACCTTATTGTTCATATCACTATCAGCATTTTTGTCAAAGCCATTCAACAAGTCTCTAGGAGGCTCCAAACTTTCCCACATTTTCTTGTCTTCTTCTGAGTCCTCCAAACTGTTTCAACCTCTGCCTGATACCCAGTTCCAAAGTCGCTTCCACATTTTCAGGTGTCTTTTCAGCAACACCCCACTCTACTGGTACCAATTTACTGTATCAGTCCATTTTCATGTTGCTAATAAAGACACACCTGGGACTGGGAGGAAAAAGAGGTTTACTTGGACTTACAGTTCCACACGGCTGCGGAGGCCTCAGAATCATGGTGGGAGGTGAAAGGCACTTCTTACATGGCGGCAGCAAGAGAATAATGAGGAAGAAGCAAAAGTGGAAACCCCTGATAAACCCATCAGATCTCATGAGACTTATTCACTATCATGGGAATAGCACAAGAAAGACTATCCCCCATAATTCAATTACCTCCCCCTGGGTCCCTCCCAAAATACGTGGGAATTCTGGGAGATACGATTCAAGTTGAGATTTTGGTGGGGACACAGCCAAACTATATCACGAGGTGATCTTCCCCATCCCATGCTTCAGCTGTCTCATGCGCCAGGCACTGTCCTAAATGCCTTTCATGGATGGACTCGTCCATTCCTCACCTGAACCCTATGATGCTAGTGCTACCTGCAGCCCTATTTTACAGATGAAGAAACTCAAGCCTATTTTGACCTCCCAGTTCTCACAGGGAGCAAGCAACGAACCTTATCCATAAATCAGGATGGCAAAAATTTTGCCTGCAGTTTCTTATAAAACTAAACATGCAATTACCATTTGACCCAGCAATTGTACTATTTGGCATTTAGAGAAATGAAAATGTACATTCACACAAAAACCTGTACACAAATGTTTACAACATCTTTATTTGTAACAGCCAAAGACTGGGAGCAACCCAAATGTCCTTTGAACTATGGGTAAATGGTGCAATGTAGTTAATCTGTGGTTAAACAGTTAAACTGTGTTATGTCCATACCATGAAATAACAGCAAAAAGGAATGCACTATTGATATAATACACATAACACTGGATAAATCTCCAGGAAATTATACTTGGTGAAAAAAAAAAAACTCCAAAAGGTTATATACAGTATGACTCCATCAGAGTAACATTTTTGAAATGACAAAATTTTAGAAATGGAGAACAAATAGTGCTCCAGGGATTGGGGACAAGGGAGAGCATGATGGGGGGAGGTGGGTGGGGCTATAACGACAGAATGAGGGATCTTTACCAGCAACTGTTCAGTCCCTTGACTGTGGTGGTGGATACATGAACCTACATGTGACAAAACTGTACAGAAATACATTTGTGCTCTCATGCATGTGCACACACACAAGTACAAATAAAATGAGGACACTCTGATCTGTGGCCTGTATCAATATATACTGTTGTGATAATGTACTACTGTTTTGCAAAATGTTACCACTGGGAGAAATTGGATAACGTGTATACCAGATCTCCCTCTATTAGTCCTTTTCTGTTTGTTTTTTACACAGGGTCTGGCTCTGCCACCCAGGCTGGAGTGCAGTGTTGCAATCTCAACTCACTGCAGTCTCAACCTTCCAGGCTCAAGCGATCCTCCCCAACTCAGCCTCCCAACTAGCTGGGACCACAGGTGTGAGCCACGAGGCCTGCCTAAATTTTGCATTTTTTGTAGAGACTGGGTTTTCCTTTGTTGCCCAGACTGGTACTGGGCTCAAGAGATCTGCCTGCTTCGGCCTCCCAAAGTGCTGGGATTACAGGCGTGAGCTCACACCTGGCCCCTGTATTAATTCTTAAACTGCATATAAAGATACAATTATCTCCATAAGAATTACAAGTTAAAAAAAAACTTGCCTGCCCAAAAGCTGGGTTAGATAATCTTCTATATTTCTTTCATCTCTTAAGACCTGCAAAATTCCCAATGTCTCCAAAGCCAGTCTTCTTTCCACCATACCACACAACAGCTTCAAAAGCCAAAGCAAAATTAACTCTTGGCAAAGGGAAACTAAGAAAGTAAGCCACCATTTCATAGAATTCTGCATTGCTAGTCATTTTACGTCCCCTCTGAAAATTACTCCAATTTGCTTTTTTCATTAAACTGACTTCTGGCCAAAAAATGGAAAATGTGATCCTATAAAACCATTCTTGCTCACCAAATAATCTCTCCCTATCTATGTGCCACCTCCACAACAAGTAACCAAAGTACAAATTTCGGTTCTGAATCCTCCTTGGAAGCAACAGCGACAATGGATTATTGGTTCCCAAATGGTCAACGGAGCACAGGAAACAGGACACTGGGTTAGGAGCTGAGACAGACCTCCCCTTGGCCAGGTCACTTAAACCTGAGTCTCTTCTTTCCCATCTATAGAATGGGGATGTCGAACCTCCTTCGTAGACTACTGGAACAATTTAGAGATAATCTACCTGCCTGGTAATAGTATTTATTAGTTCATTAGTAGTAACAACCGAGCCAAGCTCATTTTATGTGCACCTGGCCATGAAGTTCCCATTGACAGCCTTAGAATCCCCTCTTCACCAAGGTTAATGGATAACCCAGAACCTTCCCCACCTGGACCTCTCCTCTTTCAAACGCCGCACTGCTCATCTCATCTCATCTCATCTCATCCCATCCCACCCCACCCCACCCCCACCAAAAGGAAAACAGACCAGCCTCGGGATCGGCCACCCGCCCAGCAGCCCCGCTCCTGGGCATCTCTGCGCCAGCCCGACTCGGCTGTTACTATTATTACTATCGATGAATAACAACACCTAACGGTGCGTGGGAGTGGCCGGCTCCCAAGGGAGGCCTGCGGAACCCCCGCCCTGCGCGGCCCAAAGCCCCTCAGACGCAGATTTCGGGCTAAAAATCCCAAGAATATATACAACAGCTTTCCCGACCGAGGAAAGGCGCGAGTTGTGAAGTTTCTAGAGTGCATTTTTCCGCGTTTCCCCGAGTCGCTCCTCAGGGGCGATGCTGCCTGCGGCTGGGGGTGTGGGCACCGGGATCCGCGACTGGAGGCCCTGGAGGTCCGCAGCTGGGCTGGTCCGGGTCCCAGGGGTCCCGCTTCCCAGCTGAGAGCGCAGGAGGTGCCCCAGGCGCCGGGGCGGGGTCGCCGCCTCACTCACCTTCTGTGCTTCTCTTCGCCTCCCGGTAGCGCTCCCACAGGTAGCGCTTCATGTCCGGGGCGGTCCCGCGTGCGGTGCACAAGGGCCGGGCGGGGCCCGCACACGGCCGCCCCCGAGCCGCGGTCCCGCAGCCACCCCGCAAAGCCGCCGCTGTCGCCGCCCTCGTCCCGGCCCCGCGTGCCACCACCGCCGCCGCTGCCATGGTCATGCCTGCTTCCCGCTGCCGCCACCGCCACCGCCGCCGCGCCGCTCTGCGACTGCTGCTGCCCGGCCCAAGCTCTACCCGCGCTCTGACCTGCAGGCGGGCCGCTCCTGCGTCGGAACACGTGGCGGCGCAGGCCTGCCCTCCGGCCGCTGCGGGGCGGGGAGTGGGCGGAGCCGGAGGCGGGGTCTAACGGGGGCGGGGTCTAACGGGGGCGGAGTCGATTGGGAGTGGGCGGGTCTGGGGCGGGGGCGGAGACGGGGCGGGGCCAGGCGCTCCACGCCTAGCCTGCTGCGGTCAATTTCAGAGTGGCGCGGGGGTGGCCGTGTGGTGGCGCAGGGGTGGCCGTGTGGTGGCGCGCAGGCCACATGGGATGGAATGATGAGGTACGACTCCGGAGCCGCCCGCCCAGCTCCGCCGCACCTTCCTCCTGCGTTCTGGGGCTGACCCCCAGCTCTGGCCACACGGACAGCGCCCCTCCCACCCCAGCTGCTCTGGCCCTGGCCCCAGAAGGTGACCTCTCTCCGCATTAATGGCCTCTGGCAGTCTAATTAATGACAGTCTGGACCTCCCCTGGATCGTGGGGCCCCTCTGAGACGTCCCCGATCCCCAGCTTAGATTTATCCAGGACCTGTGAGTGGGTGGCTGGACCGAGCCTCCACTCGTGGGCTGATGTCGGCTAGAGGAGCCCAGCCCCTTAAGACCTCAATAAGTTTGAAGGGCACTCCCATTACACAGCCTGGAAGGCCAATGCCCCCCCACCCCCGATTTCCGCCTGGCGACAGAGGTCCTCGGAACATGGTCACCCAGCTCCTGCCCCTGCCCACGCTAACCGCTTGGTGCACAGGTCTTCTCTCAGACCTGCTAGGCTGCACCCGTCCTGTGCCTGTGGTTCCACTGAAGACAAATGAACCGCAACCTCCCTGCCTGGGAGCAATCCTGTGTGAACTGAGTCAGACAAAGCTTCTGCAGGAAAGACTGATTTGGCCCAGCCAGAACCTTGCTGAAAATCGCTGGACAGCAAGGGCTTCCCAAGCTTTCCTGTGGTTACTTAATTTTGGGCAGGTAGAGTAGGGGGAATAGCCCTCAAGGCTGGCACTCTGCCAAGGAGACCATACTGGCTTGTGTGAAATGAGTGGAACACAGTTTAAGACAAATAACCCAAGGCATCAGTGTACGCTCCAGTTGTGGGATGGAGGGTTCTGGAGGTGTTTCATGGAAAAAGGTGGCATCTGGGTTAAACTACCATTTATTGAAGGCTTGCTGTGTGCAGTATCTCATGTAATCCTCTCAGTAATCCTGAAAAGCAGACTCCATAATTTCTCCAATTTTACAATATAGTCATCCCTCTGTACTTGCCAGGAATTGGTTCCAGAACACCTGCCCCATACATACATACCAAAATCTGCAATGCTCAAGTCCTTTATATAAAATGGCTAGTATTTGCATACACACATACTTCTATATATTTTAAACCATCTTGTTTACTTTTTTTTTTTAAGACAGAGTCTTTCTCTGTCACCCAGGCTGGAGTGCGGTGGTATGATTGCAGTGCACTGCAGCCTCGACCTCCTGTGCTTAAGCGATCCTCCCACCTCAGCCTCCTGAGTAGCTGACATTACAAGTGTGAACCCTCATGACCAGCTAATTTTTGTATTTTTTTGTAGACGGGGTCTCACCACGTTGCCCAGGCTGGTCTCGAACTCCTAGACTCAGGCAATCTGCCCGCCTTGGCCTCCCAAAGCGCTGGGATTACAGGTGGAAGCCAATGCACCAGGCCTCAATTACTTTTCATACCTAATATAATGTAAATGCTCTGTAAATAGTTGTGATACTGTATTTTCTATTTGTATTACTTTTCACTGTTGATTTTTTTTCTAATATTTTTATCCTTGGTTGGTTGAATTCACGAATGCAAACCTGCAGATACAGAGGGCTGACAGTAATGAGGCCAAGAAAGATGAAATAACTTTCCTAAAACCACACAACTGAACCCATTCTTCCATTTGGCTTCCTAACATATAGTATGTAGGATTTAGGTGGGTGATAGGGAAGAAAGTAGCCAATAGGTAATCCTTAACAGTTAATGGTTAATGTTTTACAAATCACTGACAAAATGAGACAATAAAATGTTTAAAACAGATATGATATCAAATACACAGGCTCTGGTACTTTAAACTTACTTTATGGTTTTAGTTTTATGCCAAATTATATATTTTTTAATTCGTGTTTCATAAAAAGGGTTGGTGATAGCAATTGTAAATTTTGTTCATGTGGAAAATTAATTCATAAATTCAAAATAGATAAACTATGGCAATGCAAAAATAATACAATTAGAATTTTAATAACATTGCTTCTGTATACTTTTGGATATGGAACACTATGAGATCAACATTGCTCTAACTACCATAGAAACATGAATCACCTAAAAATTGTTCTCCTTAAATAAAATGAGTTAGAGCCGGGCGCGGTGGCTCACGCTTGTAATCCCAGCACTTTGGGAGGCCGAAGCGGGCGGATCACGAGGTCAGGAGATCAAGACCACGGTGAAACCCCGTCTCTACTAAAAATGCAAAATAGCCGGGCGTGGTCGCCGGCGCCTGTAGTCCCAGCTACTCGGAGAGGCTGAGGCAGGAGAATGGCGTGAACCCGGGAGGCGGAGCTTGCAGTGAGCCGAGATTGCGCCACTGCACTCCAGCCTGGGCGACAGAGCAAGACTCCGTCTCAAAAAAAAAAATAAAATAAAATAAAATAAAATGAGTTAGTGTTTAAGTGCCCAAATAATCATATTTCCAGACCTTGATTATTATCTTTCCTGTGTACTTTAGAACCAAATATCCAATAAAAGAGTTCTAATTAAAAACAAGTGGAAAAAACAGATGCCAAAAAGCCCATGATACATTTTTATTCTTTATTAATATTATTTGAGGTCTTCAAAAGTTTTGTTTCAGTATGAAATCTTCTCTGCAAAAAAGACTTCTGAGATATCGAAATATAATCTGGGCTATGAAAAAGCCACTTTTCTGATATGAGCTCAGATTCCCAAGGGTTTTTTGTGCTGAGAGGCCATGGCAGGGGCTGGCGGTAAATGGTGGTGATTTTGCCTTCTCCACTCTCGCTTTTAGCTAACAAAATTCTTTGCCTTGAAAGCTTTATTAAACCATTCATTTTACCCAAAGATAAAATGTTAGAGGAATAGTCTTTTTCTTTGAGGCTTCCTTTCCTGAGCCATTCCATATTTCAGCATTATTTTGTGTCTTCCATTGTATCTTTTCCTTGGCAGATATGCAAATAATGGGTTTCTTTTTCCCTTTTCCAGAAGCACATTTTGATTTATCTGAAACTGTCTGAGGTGCCAAGTCCATTCTTCTAGCCCTGTGTAATTTATCTGCATTCATGCACATCGCAGAGCTCACTGTATGAGAACTCGGAGCACTGTGGTAGTTTAATTTAAGCAAGTGTTCCCAAAATGAGAAGCGATTCCTAGAACCCTCAGAATGTTGCTGGCTCATACCTTGAGGCCAACATCTCCAGCTCTGGATCCACTCAATTTCTCTCAGAAGGCTGCAAAAGATCAAAAGTTGTCAAGAGGTCACATATATAACATGAATAACCAGAAGCATATTTCTGTTTGGAACATGAAACAGAAACTCACTGCAGGATTCCATGGGTTGATGAATGAGAAGATCCCAGGTGGATCACCCCTAAATCAAGTGATCTGTACAAATAGCCTACTGCCTCAATCATGACGTGATGACAAGAGTCACTTGCCAATAACTGACCTGCTAGATATTTGAAAATAAGATTATTAGACTTTTTATTACTCCTGGCTTCACACATTTAAAAGAGAAAGATAAGAAACATTTATAAAAGGTGGCATTGGAACATAACTTATTTGTAATACTCTGCCAAAAATATTTAACCTGAGTCTCATCATAAAGAAACAATCAGGCTGGGTGCAGTGGCTCATGCCTGTAATCCCAGCATTTTGGAAGGCTGAGACATGTAGATTACTTGAGCCCAGGAGTTCAAGACCAACCTGGGCAACATGGCAAAACTCCATCTCTACAAAAAATACAAAAATTAGCTGGACATGGTAGCACATGACTATAGTCCTAGCTACTTGAGAGACTGAGGTGGGAGGATTGCTTGAGACCAGGAGGCAGAAGTTGCAGCGAGCCAAGATTACGCTACTGCATTCCAGCCTGGACAACAGAGTGAGACCCTGTCTCAAAAAAATAGAAAGAAAGAATCAGACAGATACAAACTGAAGGACATTGGGGTAGGGATGGGAGGATGGAACCTGACTTCAACTCTTCAAAATAGTCAATGTCATAATGACAAAACAAAGGTACTTAAATCTAGACTAAAACAGACAAATGCAGTGCAAGATCCTCAGTAAGTTAACAGGTATAGAGGACATTACTAGATACTTGGGGAAATTTAAATATGGACGATAGTTTGATAATAGTCTTAGGTAATAGTTAAATTTCCTGAGTTTGACTTTTGTGGTTATATGGGGGAATGTCCTTGTACTCAGAAGACATATGCTGAAGTACAGTATTTAGAGACAAAAGTGTCATGTTTGCAACTAACTTTCAAATGGTTCAGAAAAAAAATATATGTATGTATGTGTCTGTGCCTGTATATGAAAGAGAGAACACAAATGTGGCAAAATCTTAACAATTGGTGGGCCAGGTGCGGTGGGTGGCTCATGCCTGTAATCCCAGCCCTCTGGGAGGCTGAGGAGGTAGGATTGCTTGAGCCCAGCAGTTTGAGACCAGCCTGGGAAACAGAGGGAGACCCTGTCTCTATAAAAAATAATAATAACAATTTAAAAAAACAATTGATGAAGATAGGTGAAGGTTATATGACCTTTCACTATACTATTCTTGAAATTTCTCTGAAGGTTTGAAATTTTTCAAAATAAAAAAATTGAGAAAAAATTTTCAAACTGCCACAGTCAGTAATTGAATTCTCGGCCTGGCGCAGTGGCTTATGCCTGTAATCCCAGCACTTTGGGAGGCCAAGGTGGGCAGATCACTTGAGGTCAGGAATTCAAGACCAGCCTGGCCAACATGGCGAAACCCTGTCTCTACTAAAAACACAAAAATTAGCTGGGCGTGGTGGCACGCACCTGTAATCCCAACTACTTGGGAGGCTGAGGCAGGAGAATCACTTGAATCCGGGAGGCGGAGGTTGCAGTGAGCCAAGATCATGCCACTGCACTGCAGCCTGGGCGACAGAGCGAGACTCCATCTTAAATAATAATAATAATAATAATAATAATAATAATAATAATAATAAAATTGAATTCTCTAAAATTTGTTAAAATAAAAACAATCCATTTTACAATCTAACTTGCAGATGGTACTTATTTACTCATTTTACCCATTTACAAGACTGCTTTTAAGGGGCTGAACTTATACCATTGATTATAAACATAACGTAAGGCTGGTGTGTGTAAGGCACTGGCTTAGAAATGTGATAAAGAGACTGCTGCCTGTGTAAAGGCTAAAAACACTGACAGATGACCCAGTCAGTGTTCCTGTGTTAACAACAATAACAGCAAATATATATAAATACCATCTGTCAGGACTGTGTAATCTTATAAGGTATAAATTATCATCACCTGTCCACCTGGTTCAAAAATGAAAATGTATCAAACTGTAAAGTGAAAAGTGTCTTTCCCTTCTCTGTCCCCATCTGTGCAGTCTTCTAAAATGGAATCACTGACGTTAGTTTCTAATGTGTCCTTCCAGAGAATTTTTAGTGCATGTTTCATTTTACTTGTCTTTTAAAGATGAGCATGCTGGATGAGGTTAAGGAACTTGTTCTAGTTCATGGAAGAACAGTCCTGGGTCAGCCTCGTCCCCAAGTCCGTGCCCTGCACTGCTACACTAGGCTGCCTCTTCCCCATTCTGGATTGTGCTTCTGAATATCAGCCGTGGCTTCTGCTCGCAGAGATGTTCTCTCTCTGTGGCTCTGCTTCATGGATCAGACCCTGTATCTCACATTGCCTGCAGCTTTCTCTGGAAATCCTATAGAAAATTTCAGCTGCTGTCTCTGCTTAGCGATCTGTGACTGTTTCTTCTTTTTGAACTATTTTCATGACTCCCTGTGATGTTCCCAGGTGCCTCAGTGTAGCTCAGCAGAAGACACTTGTGAATTACCCTGTTCTTGACGAACAAGTTGCATTGGACTTAAAAGGAAAAGTGGAGAAAAATAGAAGCTGGATGTGTCATGTGGTGGCAAACACAGAACCCATCCTCAGAGATTCTCTGGGCACCAATAACCAGATTCACAGGTGTGACTGACTCTCTTCATTCTGCCCAAGTCCCCTGAAGAGAATCTGACTTGCTATGGGATTGATATTTTCATGCGGACGAGTTTCTGGTGCCCTCTGCATACACTACTTCATGCCTTTGCTACCCGCCTCTCTCTTGGCCACACACAACTCCTCATGCCCCTTTTCCCTGGTGACCCATTCTAGACCTGACCTATAGCTTTGACCTCAGAACTTTCTGGGATGCAATCTGACTCAGGCAGCAAGCAAGCCAGGGAAAGGACATTCTTGCCTCATCCCCACCCCCAGTTTATTCCATTTTTCTTGGAGCTGGTACCAGTTGGGTCAACCTGGTCAGTTCTCCCAACCCAGGAAAGAGGAAAGACCAGAACGGGTGAATTTAAAATGGAGAGATGTCACTGAGCCTCTTCCCACCTCAGACCTTTGCCCTGGATGGGGAGGGAACCTAACATTTAATTTTGTACTCTATTGGCGGTTCTGCATATATTATATCATTAAATCTTCACAATTACCCTATAGGTAGGCTATATTATACCCCACTCAATTGGTAAGAAAATTGAGACTCAGAGAGGTTATGTCCACAAGCCAAGAAGGTAGCAGAACTGGGATTCCAACTCAGGTCCCTAGGATCCAGGACCATAACTTCTAGAAGTGAGGAAAGAGAACACTATTCTTCCTGTTTTGTTCGTTCCAGGGAAGATTTTCCATAAAAATACATCTAGAAAGAAAGCATCCGTTACCTTTTCTATGTTGTACTTACGGACAGAGCCGCACCCATCTTATTTCCAGTGGAATGTGAATTGGGGGTGAGGAAGGGGGGAAGGTCCAAGGAATGCTCTTACGAATCTGTTCTCAGATTTTAAGTAGTAAGTTTTCCTAGTCTCCCCACTTTATTTTCAGTGCCTAACATTAAAAAGATGGTGGAATATTTATTATTTCCTTAGAAAAACAAAACAAGATATTTCATCCAAAGATAGTCCTCTATCCTATTAAGCACTCTTCTAAAGCACAATTTTTCCTAATTTTTATTCTACTGAAATTAAAATTAAGTCCTGTTCCTCTTGCTTCATATAATATTTGCTGTCACCTAACAGGTGGATTTTTGCAATGCCAGTCCAGTGTGAGAGATGTTTACTTTTTTCCCAGGCCGACAGCAACAATCCAGGCAGTTGTCTCCAGGTAACAGTGAAATCTCTCCAGTGTTGACAGAGGTCTCGGGAAGTTTCCCTGAATGAATAACTCAGTGGATGAACCACCCCTGGGAGGGGTAGTTCATTACTAGGCAGCATCCACTGAGTTATTCTGTGCTGGGAGCAAATGGGATTAAGAAGTGAGGACAATCACAGCCCATAGTCTGTGTCTAGATTCTAGAAGATGGGCTGCAGTTGTAAAAAGGAAGGAAGGTTTGGCACTATTTAAAGGCTCTTTGTTGAATGTTTCTTTTTGTTTGATAATTAGGCTGTGTCTAAAGTTTCTTTGTCCAAAATCCTTAAGTTTGAGAAACTAAGTGTGTTTGCTCATTCTTTTTTTTTTTAAAACTATGAACTTAACCTAGAAGTGTTTGCTTATTCTTTCCATAAATGTATGTATCTATAAACAGGTTAGGGAGAAAGCTGTGTATCATTGTCCCAAATAAAGTAAAAGGTTGCAATTGGATATCTCCATGGGCCCTCAATTTCTGCTCCAAAGAAAACAATAAAAGAGGTTAAGGGGTCCTTTCCCCTACCCCTCTCCATTGAAACCATGGCCTAGTCTGGCCCAAAAGGACCTGGTTGCAGATGGCAAGTAGCGTCCTCTGTTGTCTTCCCCCAGTTCTGCATGAACTCACTGCACCAATTAAAGGAGACGGGCCTGTGCAGGAGCCCCACCTTTAAGCAGAGGGAACAGATTGTTCTCTCTTAAACAGGGTTTTGTCTCTACCACCAAAATTGAACACTCCCTGTGATCTCTGTGTTGCTAAACACAGCGGTCCGTTCTCAATCTGGTGGTCAGTTCTCAACACTCTCCTCTCTTGGCTTCAATGATTTGACTGCTTCTCGGCCTGCCTCTGGAGCCATTCTTCATCTTTTACTACAGCCCTTTCCTCTTCTCACCCCTTAAATACTGGCATTCTTCCAAGTTCTATCTCTGGCCATTGTCTTGTCTTACATTCTTCTTGCTTCTTTCAACCATTCTACTGGGTTGAGCCAGCAAGTATACACTAAGGACTCCCAAATGTTTTCTCTAGCTCAGTCTTCAAGCTCTTAAGCACCAGACTCATATGTCCTACTGCCTACCGAATGTCTCTACTTGGATAGAAAATTCAAACTCAACAGGCCCCAAATTAGCTCACTGTGGCTCCCACCCCACCCTACCAAACTATGCTCCCTCTCTTGCAATGCCAACAGCATCATGCACCCAGGTGCACTGACCTATGATATAGTCGTAAACTGGGAAATGCTTTTGGCTTTCTCTCACCTCCCACATCCAATCAAGCACCGAGCCTGTTGGATTTACTAAGTCTCAAATCTGACACTCTCTCTCTATTTCTACCATCCCCTCTGAGTTTACCAATTCCATCCCCCATTTGGTCGCAAGATTGTTATATCTTAAACACAAACTTACTCATGCCCCTTAGTGCTGGAAATCCTACAGCAGCTTCCCTGTCAAGCCCTTGAGCCTGGTAAACCTTGCTGATTCCTCCAACATCATTCCCCAACTCTCCCCATTCCAGAGTTTCAAACCACCCAAGTTCTCCCTTCCTTGACATTGTTCATGCCGATTTTCCTCACCTAAAATGCTCCTCGTGAACTTCTTCACCAGGCACCTGTCAGAACTCACAGCCCAAGCCACTGTCTCTGGAAAGTCTTCCTTCTTGCCTCATTTCTGTGCATCCCTGTGCCCTCTCCAATGTCCGTCACAGTACATGACATATTGGATTGCACTTCTCTTCATGTGCTTGTCACCCCAACAAGACCACAAACTCCTAGAGTTCACAAGCAGCAGGAAGGGCTTGGGACTGGGGTCAGAGAAATGGATGCCAAGTCTTAGGTCTACTTACTAACTGTGCCTGGTCTTTGTGAGCCTCTATGATTATAATATCTAATCCATAGAATTCTCTGATCAAATGTACTGGGGCAGGTCATGTGATGTATCTGCTATTCCCTCAGCTTTAAAATTAGTTCAGTGACCTCTAGAGCCCTTTCCAGGTTTAAAAGTTTTCTAAGTTTATAAGGCCTGCTTGACATTTTTTTTGCAGCCAATAGGGTTTACAAATATATAAACTATTAAAAATGATTAAGCCTACACAAATAAAAAGTAAGCTCTGTTAACACACATAAACTGGTTTGCTGGATTAACCAGGGTTCTCCATTTCTTCTATAAAACATACTCCCCAGTGTCCAGGTAACACTAAATGCCTGCAACTGGCAGGCTTATCTCTACTTTGCTGGCATACTTTTTCCCAACAGTTGGGTGCTGGTATACCCCAGAGTCAACTGAGTATGTCAATCTAATTAGGTAATTTAATTGACTGCAATACAGACTAATAAGATATGAATATGAGATAAAAAGGAGTTGTTTTCTCTGAAAACCAGATTGAATTCTTGGGAAAGGCTCAATACCCTGAGGTGCTAAGAAAAATAAGTCCAAATTGTGAGTGGACAAGACAACTGCAAAAGATTGAGGGGGGAAAAGGCAGTAACTTAGAAGAATACTGCACACAGACTGCATCACAATTGTTGTCACCCTTCAGAAACCAAAACTAGAAATGGAGGGTGATGCATTTTGAGAAGATGACATCTAATTCCAATCAGAGGACCCATTAAAGAGAGAGAAAGAGAAAGAGAGAGAGATATTTTAATTATACATGTGAAAGTCTGGAGAAAGAATGGATTTATATTTAAGTTAAAATGTAAGATTTGTCTGTATCATTTATCTGACTTGGATTAAGAGACCAACTGCTATAGTTGAAGAGGGTTCTGGCTGAGCTGGGGATTTTAAAATGAAACAAAGAGAAGGGACTGAGAGAGAATTTAAAAATGAAACAAAGAGAAGGGACCGACTCTCAGCGGGGCTGAGAGTCACCCACTAGACACTAGAGCCTTTGTTTAATTTCTTCCTTCTAAATTTGACTAAGACGGTTGGCATTTCTTTTAAAAAGAACCCCAGGGAGAGAGAAGTAACATAATGTTCATCTACCACACTTCATCCAAAACAAACAGTTCAGTACAGAACACTCAGCTTGATATAATGGAACATGAAAAAGCCACATTTCTGTTCTTTTCTCCCACTTGTGTGGTGTCTCAATAGCCAAATGTAAAACACTCATCAAAGGAGAGCAATGAGATTGCTCTGTGTCAGAGGTAGCTTGGAACATTAATCACAAAAACCTTCATTTTATAGTTAGGGTTCCTACTAAACTCTCTAGAATTAACAGTCTTATTAGGTTGACATTTGTACTTGGAACTGGATTTGTCACCCTCTCACAAATCTGTCATCTTAATATGTGCTTACTATAATCTCATATATAAAAATGTGATTTTAAAATTAAAATCTTAATTATCAAAAATTGCTGGAAGCCCACTATTTTCATACCCCTTGGAAGATTACACTGTATTATACATGTTGCTCAAATATAATAATACAGCCTGGTCACATAGCGAGACCTCATTTCTACAAAAAATGTTTTAAAAATAGGCATAGTGGCGCATGCCTGTAGTCCTAGTTACTTGGGAGGCTGAGACCAGAGAATTACTTGAGCTTAGAAGTTTGAGATGACAATGAGCTATGATCACACCACTGCACTCCAGAGCCTATGTGACAGAGACTGTCCCCCCAAAAAAAGTAAAATAATAAAAGATCAAGAAAGGTGTCACGACATTCAAGCTAGCAATTATCATTAAACTGAACTCTAAAATGAAATCTAAAAAGTCAGCTAAAGATCATTGTTTTCCATAGATAAAAGTACAGTTGGGTTGTTTCTTTCAATACTGTTAGCCTGGAGCACAGCCATCATTTCTGTTGGATAACCCAAGACAAATTGCCCAGAAAGAACCTGCTTATCCACTTCTCAGCCTACCTACAGTGTCAGAGCACCCATCTACGTACAGCTAGCGCTGTTTCTGATGTTTTGAAGATGGAAAGAATACATGATAAGGCCCCTGCCCTCAGGAGTTCACAGTCTGTTTGAGAGGTTAAAATATGCATCTCAGAAAGGAAGAGAAAACAAGTGTCACAAACATGTCCTTTGTGCTCTTTCATGGATTCTGGATTCACAAAATGATCTTAGAATATAATATTAGACAGCTCTTGTGAAGATTATGCTAGAGGAAATGCTCTGGGTTCCTCACACTTACCTACTTTGCAGAAATCCTGTACTGGTTTCAGCTGCTCTTACGGTAACACCCCAGATCTTTGACTGGGCCTGAGAGGCCTGTGACCCAGCCCGCCCAACACCTCTCCAATATCCTCCTCATGCACCTCCTTCCCCACATTGCTCTCTGCACTCCGGGCCCTTAAAACTCCTCCCAGCCTCGAAAATTCTGTTCCTACTGCCTGGATGACTCTTCTCCTCCCTCTCTCCCACTACTAGTGAGCCACCCCTCATCCTGCAGATCCAATTTCAGCATCACTTCCTGAGATGCATCCCCAACCCACGCCCCTCCATCTGACAGATCAAGGTCACCTGTTAGTACTTGTATTTTCCCATGATAGCACTTTCCCCAACTGTAGTTAAGCCATTGTGTATTTAGTTGTCTAACTGCTGTCTCCATGGTAACGCTTTCCACAATTGCAGTTAAATTGTGTGTTTAAGTTGCCTGACAGCCTTCTCCCCCAATGTAAGCTCAGGGAAGGCAGTGTTGGTCTCTATGGGTCTGGTTCATTGTTATCCTCCCAGGAACTAACATAGAGATTGTCACTTAATAGGTGCAGTAAATATTATAATTAATAAATGAATGATAAGAATGTAAGTAATTAACATTCAAATGCCCTTAATAATCAATACTTGCACTTCTAAAGTGGGAAGGTACATCTGAATTAGCTAAGGCATTTCCTCCATCCTACATTCATTCACTTGGCTAGTGTTTATTGAGTACCTGCTAAGTGCCACCCACTGTTCTAAGAGCATGGTATACAATGGTGGAGAAGACAGATCATGTCTCTTCTTTATAGCAAAAGAGATGAAAAAAAAAACCCTAGTGAACAGATAAATATATAACTTCAAGTAGTAAAGTACAGGTTGAGTATCCCTTATCCAAAATGCTTGGGACCAGAAGGGTTTCAGGTTTCTGACTTTTTTAGATTTCGTAATATCTGCATCACGCTTACCAGCTGAGCATCCCTAATCCCAGAACTCCAAAATCTCAAATGCTCCAATGAGCATTTCCTTTTTGCATCACGTCAGCACTCAAAAAGTTTTAGATTTTGGACTTTTGGATTAAGTATGCTCAACCTGTGCTATTTACTTTAGTACCTCAGAGGGTGACAAGGGTAAGAGTTAAATTCCATAAGATAGACAGGGAACTCTTCACTGCACATTTGTGGACAGACTTTAGACAGCCTCGATGAGCTCTAAATAATTTTCAAGAGTTTCCAAAACAATTTCCTAAATAGAACAAGCCCATTAGAGGGTCACTGGCCCCCAAGCCTTCCTCAGTCTTAGGTCTCCACTTCCCTAAAGGAGAGAATTTCCTTCAGATCAGCACACCGACTCAACTCTCCCACCACTCCCTGTTCTTCTTGTTTATCTCCCACTCCACACACCTCCTCTGTCCCAATGCTTCCTCATAGCCCCTCTTGACAGCTCTCAGTTGATCCCCTTCACATCTTATTTATTCCTACCTTTGTTCCCGTAGTTCTCCCACCTAGAATTGCCCCCTTTCTCTGACAATCTATGCCCTCCACTTCCTAAAGGATCCCTTTCAAGAGATTTTCCTTGAACATCCTCTTGCTACTGATCATGGTCTTCCTTTATACTTAGGCATGGAATATTAACCCTGTGTTGAGGACCTTAAAGAATGCAACACCCTTATTTTACATATGGGGCCCAGGGACAGACTTGGGCCAGAGGCATTGTGACTTGCTGCAGGTCACACAGCTGATTATGGCCAAGATAAAACCAAAACCCAGTTCAATCCCCTCCAGCCAGGCTATGCTTTAAATCTTTAATGTGCTATATTTTTTATTATAGGTTTATATTGCCACCTAACAACAAAAAATTAAGTTGCTTGAAGTTGAAGACAGAAGTTATCTTCTTTGTTTTTGTATCCTGCAGAGCACTTAGTACAATCCTTTGAGCATGGGCAACCTAGTGTCCATCTATTTGTCTCTTTATCTGTTACTGCATCCAGAAAAGACAAAGAGAGATTTTTACCAAATTTAGAAGGTATGTTTGGGATGAATTAAAATACAAGCTACGTGGCATTCATAAAAGTCACATTGGATAATCTAGGAGACCACTTCAAAGTGATGGGTATCTCCCCTGCAGGGCACCCAAGGATCTGCCCCACAATGGAGACAAGCTACAGACAAAGGAAGAAAATATTAATAGTAGTTTCATATATGAGCCACAATCCAAAGTCACAAAGGCAGATGCAAGCAATCATTTCCGTTGCCTTCATGTGGGTGGCTTCATGCTATGTACATCAAGTGGGTGGTTGGGGGTCGGGGGTATGGATTGTTTTTCTTTTCTTTTTTTTTTTTTTGAAACAGGATCTCACTTTGTCACTCAGGCTGAAGTGCAATGGCAGGATCTTGGCTCACTGCAGCCTTGACCTCCCTAGCTCAAGTGATCCTCCCATCGTAGCCTCCCGAGTAGCTAGGACTACAGGTGCGAGCCACCATGCCCAGCTAATGTTTTGTATATGTTGTAAGGATGGGGATTTGCCATGTTGCTCAGAGGCTGGTCTCAACTCCTGGGCTCAAGCAGTTCTCCCACCTAGGCCTCCCAAAGTGCTGGGATTACAGGCGCGAGCCAGCACACCCAGTTGAATTGTTTTCCTTTATAGGGTAAATTATTCTCCCAAACCACCCCAGATCAACAATCCAGTTGGGTAAGATAATACCACCATATCACTCTGATATGCATTACAAGGTATAAAGTACTTAAAGACTTGCTGAATAAATGCAGTGTAATTATATGCATACCATAGTATGCATAATTACACATGCATATTATATTATACATAATATAATATAATCCAACTCCCATGAAAAATACATAGCTGTTGACATCAAAGTGAACTGCTTTGATGACTAATGTTTGGTAACACTTTTTACTGCAGAGGGCCTAAGACATCTTTAAAAATGATTAATACTGAGGAGTCCCAACAATTTGCGGCTCTGGCTTACTTCTTATTTTACGGAGTCTACTCAGGCACATTTCCATTTAGATAGAAAATTTCCATTGAAGGTAGGAAAACTAAAAATACTTGTTACATGTTGAAGGACAGCTGGTTCAGAGGTCTCCATAAACAGACTACTTTCCCTCCCTCACTCTTGCCTTTGTGTACCGAAGATATTGATTTGCTCTCACCATTCACCGATTGAAACCACAGCACACAAATGTCACATTAGCAGTTGGATTAACCATCTACAATGTTCCTGTGGGCCGGAAGTGGGCCTTATATTAAAGGAATCAACTTCAATCAACAGCAGGAGATAACGGCAAGAAATAGCAGCAAGAGATGACTCCTCACATAAAAATGCTTGGTCTAACCACCGTGAGTATTGACTGAAAAACTGAAATGTAGACTTATTTAAGAAGTCACAAAAAAAAAAAAAAAACACTGCAATTGCTACTATTACAGATGCCTTCATAGCTGAAAGTAAATGCATATATTATCCTTCCATCACAGACCAGACACGAAAACTGTTACATAACAGAATATTATATGAAACAATCAGATTAAATATACTAGTTCTTTGTCCATAAACTTTCTCTAAATTTGCATCTGTATTTTCTGTTTGTAAAACTGCTTCAGCGTAGAAATATTTAGTGAAAAAAAATGCACACACACATTCCCAAATCTACACATTAAAAATATTCTTTCCTACAGATATCAGGCATTTAAAGCTTTTTTCCTCCTCAGCAAGTGACTGCCCTGAAAGCAATCATGTTTTCTTGTAAAACAGATGATAACCACACAAGCTGGGAAAGGTAGCTGGTTTAGGTCAGGGTTTCTCAACCTCAGCACTACTGACATTTGAGGGTGGATAACTTTTTGTTGTGAGGAGCTTTCCTGGGCATTGTAAAATGTTCAGCCACATCCCAGGCCTCCAACCACTAAATGACAGTAGCACTCCCATCTCCCAACCTCTCCCCCAGCTCCAGTCATGACAATCAAGAATTTCTCCAGACTTTTGGTCTGGGGGGCAAAATCACCCCGGTTGAAAATTACTTGTTTTGGTTGAAGTACAGATAATGCCCTGTGGCAATGAGATGTCAGGACCCCTGATAGTGTTTTGTTTTGTTTTGTTTTTTTGAGATGGAGTCTCACTCTGTTGCCCAGGATGGAGTGCAGTGGCGCAATCTTGACTCACCACAACCTCCGCCTCCCGGTTCAAGCAATTCTCCTGCCTCAGCCTCCTGACTAGCTGGGACTACAGGTGTGTGCCACCATGCCTGGCTAATTTTTGTATTTTTAGAGAAACAGGCTTTCACCATGTTGGCCAGGCTGGTCTCAAACTCCTGGCCTCAAGTGACCTTCTCGCCTCGGCCTCCCAAAGTGCTCGGATTATAGGCATGAGCCACTGCACACAGCCAAGATCTATGTCTTACAGCTAAAATCAAGGGTGGGCCCTTGTGAAAAGCTGTCTCGTTATTTCTGGTCACATGTTACTTTAGCATCACAGATGAAAAGGTATGGAAAGCTATTCATATACAGTAGAAACAATGTCTTAGGACAGAAGTGGAAGAAAGGTGGGAACCTACACTGATGGGGAAGGAGTGTGGTCAAGCAAGGAGCTCAGCCTGCAAAAGAATGAAAAACGGGATGGAAACGATTTTAAGAGATACCTTTCCTACTAGAAGAACATAAGTAGGTAGCAAAAATAGTTTAAAGTTTGTGAAGCAGGAGTTGCTTGTTTCAAAAATGGAGACTTTTTAAAAATAAGCAAAGTATGAGGTGAATCAAAGGTAAAAGTCACCTGCTTATAACAAATAGATGGGCGTGATTACCTAATTTACACAACGTGTCGCTGAGGCTGATGCTCAGCTGCTTCCTGAGGAGTGAGGACTTGGCCAGAGTTTCTGCATTTTCCTTTATTTTTATCACTTGTTTATAATATTTAAGTACTTGCTTCCTTTGGGATCTAGAAAAGAGAAATTTAATTAAAGTTTGCATCGAAGAGGGCTGGCATGCATTCATTCATTCATTCAACAAACATTTACAGAATGCCGGTGCTAGGGCTGGGGAGCAAAGATGAGTATGACTAACACTTGCCCTCTGAGAATTTCTTTGAGGTAGGAGGGGAGACTGGAGAGTGAAGCAGGAGTCCACCCACAAAGGACCTTGAGTGCAAACCTGAGGATTTTGACTTTAACAGTGAAGAGTTTTCATTAAGAGCCTGATATGATCAAATGCACATTTTAGAATCTGCCTGGGCAGAAGTGTGGAGAACACACTGAAACAGGTGAGGCCACAGACAGGGAGACCAGTTAGGCTGAAGGAAGAAGATCGATGAAGGTCTGAGCTGACACAGTGGCCACAGGTGCAAAGGGAGATTTGCTAGTACGTGGTGTCGCACTGGATGTGGTGGTGCTGATGCTGGGGGTGCTAGGGGGCTGCTATATGTGCAGAGAGTGATGTGGTTAAGAGCTCAAGTTCTCAAGTCAGGCAGATGTGGTGGTGGGCCACAGTGGTTAGGCTCAAGGGCTCTTCAATCAGACTTCCCAGGTGCTAACCCTGGCCCTGCCACCTAAGAGCTGGGTAGCAAGCATCTCAGCCTCCTAAGCCTCAACTTTCTCATGTTCAAAAGGGGGATAATAGGCTGGGCGCAGTACTTCATGCCTGTAATCCCAACACATTGGAAGGCCAAGGCGGGAAGATCACTTGAGGCCAGGAGTTCAAGGCTGCAGTGAGCTATGATCACACCACCACACTCCCACCTGGTTAAGACAGCAAGACTCTGTCTCAAAAAAAAAAAAAAAAAAAACACAGATAACAGAGTTGTTATGGGGATTAAATGAGAAAATCAGTGTAATGTGACTGCACAGTGACTGATTATTAACATTGCTAGGATGTATCGTTAAGATGATGCCATGGTGTCTGCACCAAGTGAGGTGGGAGAAGGAGAATTCCGTTAGGAGGTGAGGGTGTATGTGTCCAGTCTTGAGCACATTGACTCTGGAGTGCCAGTGGAATATTCAAGTGAAGATGTCCAGTAAACAAGGCTGGGCACGGTGGCTCACGCCTGTAATCCCAGCAATTTGGGAGGCCGAGCCGGGCGGATCACGAGATCAGGAGATCAAGACCACCTTGGCTAACACGGTGAAACCCCGTCTCTACTAAAAATAAAAAAAAAAATTAGTCAGGCACGGTGGTGGGTGCCTGTAATCCCAGCTACTCAGGAGGCTGAGGCAGGAGAATGGCATGAACCTGGGAGGCGGAGCTTGCAGTGAGCCGAGATAGTGCCACTGCAGTCCAGCCTGGACAAAAGAGCGAGACTCTGTCTCAAAAAAAAAAAAAAAAAAAAAAAGATGTCCAGTAAAGAGACGGAAGCATATGGCTGCTGCTGCTAACAGAGGCCTGGGAAGATGGAGACAAAGAGAGCTCACCTTACGGAACAGCAGCTGAAGGCCTGGGTCCTGGTGGGGTTGATGTGCTCCATCTGAGACTAGCATAGAGCCCAGGAACCAAACTCAAGAGGATGCTGATGTTTGGGCAAGAGGCAGGGAGAGAAAAGGAACCCACAAAAGAAGCTGAGCCGGCTTGATCACCCAGGAGAGTACAGTTTCAACTCTGTCAAATGCTTGGGAGGAGAGGGCCAACAAGGTCAAAAGTGCAGAGGACTTTTGGGGTTGTTTCTGATGACTTTCATAAGAGGAGACAAAACGGAGCTGGGTAAGGGAAGAAGTTCCTGGGCTCTATGCTCATCTCAGATTGAGCGCATTAGCCCCACCAGGGCCCAGTGCTTCAGCTGCCATTCCATAAAGTGACTGTGCCAAGGATGCTGACTGAAGGATAACTACAGATGGATGGGCAAATGGTTGGGGGAAAGTAGATGACAATCATTTCACTAAGAATCTGTCACTGTTCCTCTTAAAACATCTTGTTCACTCTTCTCTGATCTGCTTTCTTAACTTTAATTTTTTAATTTGACCTCATTTGTCCAGCCCTACCCAGACCCCTTCTACAAAGCCCTCAGGATCCCATGGATCACTTCTGTGGTGCATGAGTGCTGTCTTGAGGGCCCCTGGCCACCGGGGCAAAGAGTCTACAC
This sequence comes from Symphalangus syndactylus, assembly GCF_028878055.3. NCBI lineage: Eukaryota > Metazoa > Chordata > Mammalia > Primates > Hylobatidae > Symphalangus > Symphalangus syndactylus. Next base: position 99,384,208 of record NC_072435.2, read on the forward strand.
GTGCTTGAGAGGTGAGTCAAGTTACACAATAAAATGTCTCCTGGTTTGAACCAACATGAAAGACACAGTCACCTAAGGATAACCTTCAACAAGGAGATGGCTGGCTACTCCGTTGTTTCGAAGGTTGGCTGTTGACAGTGAGGCCTAGAGGAAGCCATCCATGTATGGTCATCAAGGCTGGCCTTGCGGAATGGCCCAGCAGTACTCAGTGTCTCATGATTTGGGGTGGGGCAGCCAGGCAGGAGAGATGACTCAGTCAGTATGCTATGTGTTTAGATTTTCTTTTACGAGGCAACGGTTCTACAGTCAAGCTTTTTGCTTCTGTAAAGAAAGTCCTGTGCTCTGCTCACAGTGCTGGTCTTAATATGAGTAAAAGGAGGCGTATGTGGTGTCAAGTGCCTCAAAAAACACCTGCTGGGGAGCAAAATAATAAAATACAAATGACTCAATTTATCAAACTCTTTTAGTGTGTGCCAGGTTTTCTGCTAAGCTCTTTACATATAGGATCTCTTAATCCTCACAAAGATCCTGCCAGGAAGACACTGTTACTTCCTTCATTTTACCAAGGAGGAAATGAATGAGATACCAAGATGTTAAGTGCTTGACCTTAACAGTAACTTCTCATTGTTACTAAGTGGCAGAAATGAAAGGTGAACTCAGGCAATCAGACTCCACAGCCCACCATCTCACCACTACTATATAGCACCCACTGTTGTACCCTTAGGTCCTCCCTTAATTGGGCTACTCTTTAAAAGGTAGTTACCCTTTAAATGCCTTTTAGAAAGGGTTAATACTGATTTGCACTCAAGTGTTAAGAGGTGACCAATATCCTAGTCTTCCTAGAAGCAAAAGCAGCAAGAGGTCACCTGCCTGGTGGGAGGAAAATGACTTGGAGGAACATGGAAAATGGAAATGGAAAAGCAAGCCAGGGAACAGGGAACCCTCATCTTATGGAACAGCAGCTGAAGCCCTGGGCCCTGATGGGGCTGATGTGCTCAGTCTGAGACAAACATAGAGCCCAGGAAACGAACTCAGGGACAGTAGGGAAGAGGGGCTACCAAAACAAAACTTCCCAACTTCAAAATGTAGCCTAGAGCATCCCTAACCATCCAGGCAGCTAAATCGGCTATGGAAGCAAGGGCGTGCATGGCTCTCTGTGGGTTCACAAAGAACCTTCTCTCATAGCAACCTGCCAAGAGAAGTAGCTGTCAGCCCTGGCAGATGCTCACACTCAGTCGGTCTGGAGGGTGGCACCTACAAGTGTGTTTTAAACGGAGATGTCTTGTGTGAGGCACTGAGGGGAACCCTGCACATTATAGGAGAATAAGAGGACTCCCTGAGCAAGGAGAGGTGGCTGGTGAACATGACCTGAGGCATTGGAGGCTCTGGCCTAGGTCTTGCAGAAGAGAGAGCAGGATGGTGTAGTACCATAGACAACGGCCATGGCTGAGGGCTGCATAGAGACCCAGAAGTAAGAGCATCTTCCTCACAAGGCCTGTGAGTGGCACTGGGAACCACTCACAACCACATTGTACTCCTATGTCCTTTCTCTACTGCCGGAACCTCCACACCACTTGTGAGCCAAGAGCTCCTTTTCCTTTTTTTTTTTTTTGAAACAGGAGTCTTGCTCTGTTGCCCAGGCTGGAGTGCAGTGGCACGATCTCAGCTCACTGCAACTCCACCTCCCAGGTTGAAGTAATTATCCTGCCTCAGCCTCCCAAGTAGCTGGGACCACAGGTGCACGCCACCATGCCCAGCTAATCTTTGTATTTTTAGTAGAGATGGGATTTCACCATGTTGACCAGGCTGGTCTCAAACTCCTGACCTCAAGTGATCCGCCTGCCTCAGCCTCACAAAGTGCTGGGATTAACAGGTGTGAGCCACCATGCCCAGCCCAAGAGTTCCTTTTGAATAATTTATGGTGGGGTGAATCCCCAGGCTTCTGAGCAGGGCTGGAGCCAAAGAAGTATTACAAGAGTTACCCCTGATGGGTAACCCCAGACCTCCCTGCCACTGGTAGGGGCACTTTTGGCAGGGAGACAGGAAGACACTTCTAGAAACATTTCATAAAAACTTACTTTTTACTATCTCTCTGGGGAAAAAATAGCAAATCTGCTAAAAATTCCGTAACTTCTCCAACCAGCATGTTTTTCTTGCCAAACAAGCTTTTCCTGATATTTAAGCACTCTTGAAGTTTCATTTTTGCAAGAGAGGTATTTCCAGCAATGAACCTAAAAATAAAAACACATGTGCGTTTTTTACTGGGCATGTTGGTTATATTCATTGTGCAATCAAACATAATTCTCATAAACATATTGGATTTTATATAAAAAATCTGTCCTGGAAAATATAAAAAAGAGCAATTTATAATAGCAGCGAGGCAAGAGCTTCAAAGTGATTTATAAGAAATTTGTACATCTTTATAAAGAAACTAGAGAGCTGGGTTTGGTGGCTGTTGCCTGTAATCCCAGTTACTCGGGAGGCTGATGCTTGAGTCCAGGAGTTCAAGATTAGCCTGGGCAACATAGCAAGACCCCATCTCTAAAAAAATAATAAATAAATAAATAAGCCAGGCATGGTAGTGCATACCTGTAGTCCCAGCTACTCGGGAGGCTAAGGCAAGAGGATCGCTTGAGCCCCGTTCAGTGAGCTATGATTGCACCACTGCACACAAGCCTGGGTGACAGAGCAAGATCCCTGACTCTTAAAAAAACATTTAAAAACTAGAGCACTATTTTCACCCTCAGCACTACTGACATTTAGGCCGGATAAATCTTTGTTGTGGGGGGCTGCCCTGTGCATTGTGTGATGTTTAGCAGCATCCCTGGCCCCTACATACTAGATGCTAATAATAATCCCCCAAGACATGACAACAAAAATGTCTGCAGGCATTGCCAAAAGTCCCCTAGGTGGGGAAGGGCCCAAAATTGCCCCTGGCTGAGAACCACTAAGCTAGAGAATAAAAACGTTAACCATCAGCATTTCTTAACTAAATCAGTTAGGAAATGGATGAACACGTATAGGTTAAATATCTTAATTGAAAGAATAAAAGCTAGTACAGAAAACAAAAAAAAAAATTTAATACATGTTTACATTAGAACACCTTTGATGTATTTCATGGTAGCTTGATCACGGGGATTGTTATCCAGTAAGTTGGAAATTTCAGTTGCATATTCCAAAATGTGGTTTTCTTTTAAGTATTCTTCAGATGCTGACTTTGCCAGGTTGTTCAAAACTCCGACTGCAGGGAATAAATTGGCAAAGAATATGATGCTTAAGGGTTTTCTTTTTTCCACAAAAGAATTAAGATGTCAATAGGCATGGCATTTAATATCATTTCATCACTGGCAATAGGCAGGATTTTCTTAATAAATCCACTACTGACATATACTGCATGGAGGTTGGTTTTCATGCGACATGTTTGTGTTTGCACAGCAGTTTTAGAGCCAAGGAGCCAAGACAATAGATTGAAACCTAATTCTGAGTTTGTTTGCAAATGAACAGGTCAGAAATAGAGTGAAAATATGGATACAATGAAGCCAAGGTAACTGAGCCCTACAGAAGACAGCCAGTACGGTCCTGCAATAAGACACAATAAAACTATACAGCCTTATAATAAGAAGCACACGAATGAGTCTCACAAACCCAATTAATAAATAAGGGGTTGTACCTAGATATGCACTGCCTTGGGAATGCACTGTCTGCAAAGGCCCCGTAATTTTGTTCCTTTATTGAGAGTTAAATATTTTGACAATAATACAGACTCCTAAAGAGTAGAAAATGGTTTTTAAGCCACACTTTGTTATGGGAAGAGAAAAAAAAATAATTGTTTGGGTTGAATTGAGTTCCCCCAAAATTTGTATGTTGAAGTCCTAACCCCTAGTATCTCAGAATGTGATAATATTTGCAAATAAGGTCCTTGAAGAAGTAAGTTAAAATGAGGTCATTAGAGTGGGCCCTAATCCAATATGATGGGTGTCCTTAGAAGAAAAGGAGATAAGGATGGACACACACACACATACATATGCCGAGAAAAAACTGTGTGAGGACACAGGGAGAAGGCAGTCATCTGCAAGCCAAAGAGAGAGGTCTCAGGAGATAAACAAAACAAAACAAAAAAAACCCTGCTGACACCTTGACCTTGGACTTCTAGCCTCCAGAACTTTGAGAAATGAGTTGCTATTGTTTATGCCACCCAGGCTGCAGTCCACTGATTGTTATGGCAGCTCTAGCAGACTCACAGAATAATGTTCCAAGAAGGTGTTATTAGAGCATTGCTGGCAGCATAGAAGAGCAGATTTAACTCCTTGTGCTATGGAATTCAGGCTTCATTAAGAAGGATTAGCATTAAGCTATCAAGTAGCATCTCTTGCCATCATCAGTAGTGCCTAATTCATTGTCCAGTGCCCACTGTAGGCTTCTCTGTCTTCCTCCACCCAAGGCCTCACGACTTGCACTTGGACACCAGGGCAGGACAGTCACGTAACTGTTCTCTCTGTGTCCACTCTTACCCAACATGTAATCCATTCTCCATGCAGCAGCAAAAGTGATCTCAAGACAGAAATTAGAGGTGTCATCCCCACCCTAAGTCCCTGCAATGGCTTCCCTTTGCATTTAGAATAAAATCTAAATGCCTGCCCGAGGCCCAAGGCCCAAAGCCCAAGACCCTGCACAATCGGGATCCAGCTGCCTCCTGCTCTTTGGTCACTGAGGCTTCCTTCCACTTCTAGGACAGGCCCAGCCCTCTCCCATCTCATGCTCTTCCCTCTACCAGGACTGCCCCCTCTCTCACCACATGTGGCTCCAGTAGTCCACTGGGTCTCAGCTTCACTGTCCCCTCCCCAAAGAGGCATCTTGATCTGCCTTTCACAAATATTCCCCCCACCAACACACACACACACGCCAATGCTCTAGCTCTATTTCTTGTTTGCATTTATGACAGCTTGCAATCATTTCATGGGTTGGCTCACTTATATTTTCTGTAGCACCTCCTTTAGAGGGTAGAGTTGGTGCTCCTGCCTAGACCACTTTTCTGGACTCAGCATAGCACCTGGTGCATGCAGGCACTCGGTAAACAGCTCTTGAGTGTGTGAATGCTGGTCAGGGTGGAATCCTCACTCCCACCTCTTCATCTGCTTGCTCAAGCCATAAGCCCACACCTAACCCTTGTCAGGGGACCAGAACTACAGCATGCTCCTATCAAAGCTGCCACAAATGACTTCCTGGCATCCCATTTCACCAGGCCCCCGCTCCCCTACCCCTGCTGATTTGGTCTCCTTGGAAAATTAACACTTGTATATACCAAGCCATGGTGGCCTGACCCCTTGGAACTCTGCATTTTGGACTCTTCAGCTGCCTCTGGAGGGCCAGGCCCAGCTCCCACATAAGTGGCCCTGATTGCCACTGTGCCATATACGTGGCCCTGATTGCCACCAAGGTCCCAGCATACCTGTGACCAGGCTTGCCTGCATTAGGACAACAACTTGGAAGCTAGACTCTATATACCAAGGATTAGAGCTTCATAAATGTCTAGAAGAAATTCTGTACAACAAGGAGTTGCCCAGACATGCTCTGGTGTCAGACAGCCTAGCTTGGACTCTCAGCTTCAGATTGATAGCTGCAGGAGCTGATGTAGTTTAAGTTATTTAATCTCTCTGACATTCAGCTATACATGCTGTATGAGGTATGTTTGAGGATAAAAGAAATCATCAGCATAAAGCACACAGTAAGCACTCAACAAATGATAACTATCACTACCAAAGTGAACTTGCAGATGAGAACCTTAGAGAGGGTAAGTAGCTTGCCCAAGGCGACCTTTGATCTTCTAGCCATGGGGCAGAATTGCCTGAGGCGACCTTTGATCTTCTAGCCATGGGGCAGATTTCAGAAACAGCTGCAATTCTCTACACTAGTCTTTACTCAACTACCTTTTGCCATGCTATGCTACTCTGTACTTCCTCCTATCAAGAGGTGGACACAGCCTGATGACTTGCTTTGGCCAAATGAATGTGGTGGAAAGAGGCATTGTACCAGTTCTGAGCCTAAGTCTAGGCTTCTGCTCTCCCTCTTGGAATCCTGTGAGCTGCCAAGGGAAGAGGACCAGGCTGTCCTCCTGGAGGATGACGAACACATGGTCCAGCCACCACTGTCATCTCAGCCAGACAACCACCAGACAACTAAGTAAGGTGGGACCAGCCAGCCCCATCAGCCCTGCCAGCTGACCTCAGATGCTTGCCCGGGCCAAGCCCAAATCTGTTGAGCCCACCCTGGACCAGTGGAATCCCCCAGCTGACCTACAGGCTCATGGCAAATATAAACATTGATTTAGGCCACAGAGTTTTGGGATGGTTATGCAACAAAAGCTAATTGATACAGCCATGTAAGTGTGACACATGTCTAGAGACCTCTAGTCTGTAAATGAGTGAGCCAAAATTTCTTAATACCTTAATCCACTAAACATTCTTTGTCTCTGCTATATCAGTGGTATCACAGTGGCCTCAGGCATCAAATACTGGAGAATAAAACATTGGCTGCCATTCATCAATTAGTACCTACTTATGTGCCAGGCACCATTCTCTGTGCTTTCCAGCCTCCTAACGCTTTTAGTCTCACGACAATATGCAATGTGGATGCTATTTTTATCCTTACCTTGTAAACATAAAAACTGTGACCCAGAAAGTTTAAGTAATGTCTCTAAAGGCACACAGAGCTAATAAGTGAAGAAATGGGGTTTAAACCCAGAAAAGCTGGTTTCAGAGTTGAACCATGATGCCCCCACCTTACTGCTTGAAGCTTCCTTCTCTGAAGCTCACCCTAACAGACAATGACATTCTAATAGGGTGGTCCATCAGAATCAGGAACACTTTATGTTCAATCCTCACATACCCAGCAGCCCTCCAAAAACACCAAGTAGACTGGGCACTGTGGCTCACGCCTGTAATCCCAGCACTTTGGGAGGCCAAGGCAGGCAGATCACCTGAGGACAGGAGTTTGAAACCAGCCTGGCCAACATGGCGAAACCCCATCTATACTAAAACTACAAAAATTAGCCGGGCATAGTGGTGGGCGCCGGTAATCCCAGCTACTTGGGAGGCTGAGGCAGGAGAATCTCTTGAACCCAGAAGGCAGAGGTTGCAGTGAGCCAAGATTGCACCACTGCGCTCCAGCCTCGGTGACAGAGCGAGACTCCGTCTCCAAAACTAAACAAAACAAGACAAAAACACCAAGTAAACAAAACACACGCATTCATTTCCTTTTTCTCACAGGTGGGAATAGTCCAGGAGGAGATTGACTCTGTGACACACGAGAGGCTGTTCCCTCTGCATGTGTCCACCATACCTTTCTGCTTCACCAAGTCCTGGCTGTCTTCTAAGTCACTGAGTGAAAGACCCAGCATGCTTGACCACGCTTTCTGGAAATACTGGAACTCTTCCTGAGTCATTGCAGTTTCAAGACACAGTTTTCCAATAGCATTCTGTACTTTGAGAAGCATGTCTGTCATAGACTGGCTCTGTACAAAATGAAAAGGGAACCATCCCTGAGAAAACACAGCATTAGGATACATACAGATACCAGATACCTACCCAACAAAGGCTTATTCATAATGACATTGAAAAAGACTGTATGCTTTACATCATTTCTTAGGAAATTCTAAATATATATATAAGATAATGGTTATGGTAAAAGATGTATTGGGAGGCATTGCAAACCCAGTTAATGTTTGTATTTTTAGTAGAGACAGGGTTTCACTGTGGTTGGCCAGGCTAGTATCGAACTCCTGACCTCAAGTGATACGCCCGCCTCGGCCTCCCAAAGTGCTGGGATTACAGGCATGAGCCACTGCGCCCAGTGGAAATAAAAAGTTTTAAAGAATAACGTGACAATGTCTTGCATATGTTAAAGATTTCAGAGGAGGTGGTATCCAGAATTCAAATGAACAGCTGTGAACGCTGCTTGAATTCAAATGTGACCAGAGAGCAGCTAACTTTATGTTTGACACATTTGTGCACAGAGACTTGAATTTAAATTCCCCTTACTGGTCTAGCATATTTATTTCAGGATGTAGGGGCCAAGGAAAAACTTATCCTTTACCCTCTGAAGTTTCGCCGAAAAAATCAACTGACAAAAGGCAGATTAATAGGAGAAATGGCATACACATTTGTTAGCACGCACAGGGGGGAATTACAGAATACAAACATTTTTATACCCTACCTCTTAGGAGAAGGGAGATGGGGAAGTAAAGATAATTTTAGGGGGTATAGTAAATTATTTTTAGGGGAATTCAATGACCCAACGCACCACCATGCCCAGTTAATTTTTGTACTTTTAGTAGAGATGGGGTTTCACCATGTTGGCCAGGCTGGTCTTGAACTCCTGACCTCAAGTGATCCATCCACCTCAGCCTCCCTAAGTGCTGGGATTACAGGCATAAGCCACCACACCCAGCCCCAGAGATCACTTTTTAATAAACATATCACCTAAATCAGGGTTTCCCAACCTGGGCACCACTGGCATTTTGGGCAGGATAACCCTGCACTGTGAGGAACTATGCTCTATGGGATGTTCAGCAGCACCTCTGGCCTACCCACTGGATGCCAGTAGCAACTCTCTCCCAAGCTATGACAACCAAAAATGTCTCCAGGCTTGCCAAATGTTCCCTGGGGACCAAAATTGTACCCTAGTTGAAAACCGCTGGATTAAATTTTAAAATGACCTTATCTGAAGAGGTACAGTACAGTACAGAATGCATATATCACAAATAACAAGATCTTTTCCCTCAAGAATGTTAGTTTGCTATAACAAGCGACGACCACCCAAAAAGAATGTCAGGTACGTAACAATGCATTCTCAGAACAGATTTCTGTTGTTAAGTGATTTATGACTGTATTTACATAGCATTAATATTATTTACTAGCTCTTAAGACAGTTTGTAATTATATATTGATTTGAATAATCATTGGACTAATGTCTTATTAATAGTTATTTCTCCCAAATGACTGTGAGCTGCCTGAGGGGAGAAATCATGTTTGATTCTTGCTATTGTATCCCTGGAGCTGGGTTATGTATGATGAAGCCTCTATAAATATTTTGATCTCCATTTACACAGCATTAGAGTGGTTCAGTTACCACTTCAAAAGCAAAGTAATGATAAAAATGAAATATGCCAAACTTGATTTATATTAAAAATAACCTGTTAGAAACCAAAAACAAAAATGTCAGGCACATATTTCAAAGAAGTTGTTATTGCCCAAAATAGTCATAAAACCTCTTTTGGAAGTGCCTTCGGAACCTAAAAACATTCTTTTAATAGTCTTCATGGTGGCTAGTCCCAAAGAACTGCTGCAAAAATATTTTGAAGATAGAATCATAAGATTGATGCCTCCAGAAGGAGCACTCTGAAGTGGGAAGTTCTCTTAAAAGCTTAAATCAAACTCCCTTATATTTCCCACCTAGGCCTCATTTGCTTCATTACACAAAGACAGTAATAACAAAATAGCTACCATACTTAAGATCTTGCTGTGTGTCAGACATTATGCGAAGTGCTTTATGCACCTTCTTACTTGGCCGTGTTAACAGTCCCTTGAGATAGATATTAGAATCCTCAAAAATGAGAACTCACCAGAGCGCAGGTTAAAATTCCTACCAAGATCACACAAGCAGAAAGTGGCAAAACTAGGATTGAAATCTGGGTCAGTCTGAAAACAGCCCATGCTCTATTCACAATTGCATGCCACCTTCTAAGGGCATGGAGGAACCTGTCAGTTCAAATTGATTTATAGATTCACTTCTAATAGTTATTAAGCACCCACAGGCTATAATATGCCATGGAGGAACACAAATTGGTAAACAAACATGGTCTCTGCCATGAAAGGACTTTCATTGCTGAGTCTTTTAAGTCTCTTTACTAGAAAGAACTCCTTCTAGAAAGACGTATGTTGATGGCGACGAGGGCAGTGTTTTATGAAAGTTTAAAGGTCTTTGTTTTAAAATAAAAACAGCTGTGTCTTGAGTTAGACTACCCTAAACCCACAAATTCTACTAAAATCAGTGAAAGTTAATACTTAAAAAAAAAAATAGCAGTTAGGCCAGGAGTGGTGACTCACACCTATAATCCTAGCACTTTGGAAGGCCAAGATGGGAGGATCGCTTGAGTTCAGAAGTTTGAGACCAGCCTAAGCAACGTAGCAAAATCCTGTCTCTACAAAAAAATTAAAAAACTAGCCAGGTGTGGTAGGGCACCCCTGTGGTCCCAGCTACTTGGGAGACTGAGGTGGGATGATTGATTAAGCCAGGAAGGTTGAGGCTGTAGTGAGCCATGATCACATCACTGCACTCCAGCCTGGATGACAGAGCAAGACCCTGTCCCCCCAAAAAATAAACTTACATTAAATAAAATAGTCATTAAATGTCATCATAAGCACATGGTTGTTATGAGTTATGTTATGTTATGTTATGTTATGAGTTATGTTATGAGTCATGCTTTCATTGTAGTCAACAAAGCCAAACGTTCATATTTCAGAAAAAGCAAATCAATATAGGGCCAAGACATCAATCAACCTTCTCCAATATCTCTTTTTTTTTTTAGATGGAGTCTTGCTTTGTCGCCAGGCTGGAGTGCAGTGGAGCGATCTCAGCTCACTGCAACCTCCGCCTCCCAGGTTCAGGTTCAAGCGATTCTCCTTGCTTCAGCCTCCCGAGTAACTGGAACTACAGGCACGCACCACCATGCCCAGCTAATTTTTGTATTTTTAGTAGAGATGGGGTTTCACCATGTTGGCCAGGATGGTCTCAATCTCTTGACCTCATGATCCGCCTACCTTGGCCCCCCAAAATGTTCGGATTACAAGCGTGAGCCACCGTGCCTGGCCTCCCAACATCTTTATGAAACTTATAACCAAGTCTTTGGCTAGTCTTTTATTAATTCATTTCAATCTACCACTGTATTTCCATTTTTGCTTCATGAACATTTTTTTTCCAAAGTGTCACCTATCAGTACTCATTCATTCTATAATGATTCCTATCTACTTATTGTTTGTTGTCATTAATGTGTAGTTGGGGCATGGGTTAAAATCATAGCTTCCTCACTGGTGAACAAAATGGATTCCTCTATTGCATTAAATTACTTTTACATGAACAAAGGTAAATAATATCTGAAAATATCTAACACAAAAGGAATAAAGTTTGAAGGATTTAAAATATACTCTCAGTTTACCTATACTAACATGTCCTCAACACTCAAGAACAACTCTTCTGCTTCATTGGTCTTGCCCATAAACTTCAAAAAACTCCCAATAAGGAACATTAATCGATATTTGTCAGGGACAGTAAGTTCAATAAGCCTGCATTGCAGCACTAGAATGGAAAGAAAAGTAAATAATCTCACAGCATATTTGGAAAAGAACAAAGAATACCCATTGCTTAATCTTAATATTGATATAGAATTTAAATGCCTTAGCATTCAGGTTCTCTCTCAAGGGTTCAGCACTTTGCTTGTATTAAGATTTACATATAATGCCAAACAGTTTATACTATGACATGAAAAATAACTAATAATCTTTGTATGTAAATGTTGAAAACTAGTCAAAAAAGAGTATTTATAGCTCAATCCATGCATTGCTCTAATTTGTATTTTGGGGTGATTTTCAGATAAGAAGAAAAAGATATTTAAATTTCTTACACCATTCTGCCCTCTGTTACAACTATCTTGAACTGCTGGCTTTAACCGAAAGAAAATCCTAAAAGAACAAAATAAGGAGACATACAGTGTGTGTGTGTGTGTGTGTAGTTATACCTTATACACATATGAAAACAGAATTTTTTTAACTTAAAGACCCAATTAAATGCATGGTGCTGCAAAGCTTCATTTTTAGAATTTCCTTTTCCATATGTTCCAGTATCTAAATGTCTACATTTGTTCATTTGTTAAAATTGTGGCATTTAATATGTTTGACATAAATATATTCTTTGCTCCTCATCCGTTCCTTTGCTCACGTTGAAGTCACCTCAGCCTTGACTATCCTCCTGCTTTCTTTCCGCCTGTTTTTCCATGGATCACATTCCACAACCCTCAGTTTTGTAGGGAGGCTGGAGCTATGGTGCTTCAAGTCAAAAAGCAAAAACTAAAACACAGACAAGGGAGACAGAATGCTGAGAGCCAGAGTCCAAGATGTTTGTGCGAAGTGGCTATTCAAGCAATGGGGCCTGGGGTGGGAATGAGAACTTAGAGGAAGAAGCAAGAGACAGGGAGCCTCAGAGTCAGGAGGAGCTGCTTGGAGCAGGCAAACAAGGATGCCTGGACAAACAGTGCAGGGATGGGCTCCTGCCCAGGGTGAGGCTTCTGCACATCCAGGAGGACTTTGCTTCCAGATTCCTGACAACGGCTCAGGTTGAAACGGATGGTGTCCATCACTGTATTTAATACTCAATTCAACAATCTCCTTTGCCTTAAGAAACCCTTATTCATAAACCCTTCCTCCTACCCTACCACATGCTCACATTCACTGACTTAGCACCAATGTAGAGTCTGAGAAGACAAACATAATTTTTCTCATTATAAAACTAAATATATATATTATAGAAAACTCAGAAAATATAGAAAACTGTAATTAAGAAATTTAAAAACCTATAATTGCATCAAAGATAATCTTTGTTAAGATATTGCTGTATGACTTCTAATCTTTTGTGTGTACCATATAACACACACACACACACACATATACACCTTTTTAAAATTAAAATTGGAATCATCCTACTCCTAATGTGGATGTGCTAGATACTGGATATATATCAAACATAATACAATCAATCATTTCTGCTCTCATGGAACTTAAAATCTATCAAAAACATGATGTGAACAATTTTCCATATCCTTAAATATTCTTTGAAAGCATACATATTTAAGACCAGATTTTGTTTCATTTACAGATTATCATTAGTCAATTTTTCACTATTATAAGATGCTATCTAATGAGAATTATTCACAGAAATGTTTGTAAACACCCCTGATTATTTCCTTAGAACAATTTTTAGAAATTGAAAATCACAGTAGATTCATATTTTTAAGGCTTTGATATATATTGCCAAATTACTCCCCAGAAAGATTGTCCCAATATAAATTCTTACCTGTATCATGTAAAAGTACCTATTTTCTCACATCTTTACAAATATTATTATTGTTTATAAAAATCCTTGCAAAAAAATAATTGCCAGTTTGGTACCTGAAAATATAGCATCCTACTGTTGTTGGGGTTTTTGTTTGTTTGTTTTTTGGAGACAGAGTCTCACTCTGTTGCCCAGGCTGGAGTGCAGTGGCACAATCTCAGCTCATTGCAACCTCCACCTCCCAGGTTCAAGCAATTCTCCTGCCTCAACATCCTGAGTAGCTGGGACTACTGGTGCACACCGCCATGCCCAGCTAATTTTTTGTATTTTAGTAGAGATGGAGTTTCACCATGTTGCTCAGGCTGGTCTCGAACTCCTGAGCTCAGGGAATCCGCCCACCTGGGCCTCCAAAAGTGCTAGGATTACAGACGTGAGCCACTGCGCCCGGCCCGTACTGTTGTTTTAATTTGCATTTATTTGGTTACTAGTGAAACAGAATATTTTAACATATTTATTAACAATTTATACTGTTTTTCATCGACTCTAACATGCCTCAATTGCAAGATGCATCCTTACTTCAGAAATGTTTAGTTTGAGAAAGTATGCATCTTAGAACCAATAGAATCTGCTATTTCTTCTTTAGTGAATTCATTTCTTCAGCAATCATTTCCTGAGCACCATGGGCACTTGTCAAGGCAGAGTCCTGGGGGGAGTAGACAAAGGAGGAGTCCAAGCAGGCCCAGGCCCTGCCTTTTGGGCTGTCAAAATAATAAGGAAGACAGACCATCTCATAATCATACAAGTAGATACAAAATTAAAACTATGAAAATAATCCTGAATGAGATGGTAATATGAACTGGGGAAGGTTTCTCCAGAAAAGTGACAATTCAACTGAGCATTAAAGAAAGAACAGAGGCCGGGCGCGGTGGCTCACGCTTGTAATCCCAGCACTTTGGGAGGCCGAGGCGGGCGGATCACGAGGTCAGGAGATCGAGACCATGGTGAAACCCTGTCTCTACTAAATGTATAAAAAAAAAATAAGCCGGGCGCGGTGGCGGGCGCCTGTAGTCCCAGCTACTCGGAGAGGCTGAGGCAGGAGAATGGCGTGAACCCGGGAGGCGGAGCTTGCAGTGAGCCGAGACTGCGCCACTGCACTCCAGCCTGGGCGACAGAGCAAGACTCCGTCTCAAAAAAAAAAAAAAAAAAAAAAAAGAAAGAACAGAAGGTTTTGAAGCAAAATGGTGAAGGAGAATGTGGGAAATTCTGGGCAGAGAGAACAGCATGTCCAAAGGCTCTAGGGCAGGAAAAAGTGTGGAGTCTAGAAAATTGAAAGGAGGAGACTGAAGAGTAGAGACGACAAGGGCATTTGATTCAAGGGAAGGATAGAGATATAGAAAGATGCCAGTCAGCACCCACCCCATGCCCAGTGCTGCTCCAGACACAGGAGACATGGCGATAAACCTGAGAGGAAGGGTCCTCCTCTCAAGGACCTGATTGCCAGTGGCTGGAAGGCCTACAGGCAGGGAAGGAGGAGCAGATATATTTTTTTTTAAGTAAAGAAGACAATGTCAGGTAGCAGTAAAAGTTACACAAAAAATTAAAATACATTAGCATGATCAAGAATGGTTAAATGTAACATTATATTGAGGAAGCCACTGTGAGAAAGTCATGCTTCAGCTCAGATCTGAATAACCAGAAAAAACTCGTGCTACAAATATCAATAACACAAAGAGCATTTTTGGCAGAAGCAACAGTGGGTGCCAAGGCCCAAAGGGAAATGTACTTGAAGGACAAAAAGAAGGCCAGTGTGGCTGGCATCTAGAGGTCAAGAGGAAGAATCGTAAAAGGTGATGTTACCCAGGCATGCAGGGGCCAAGTTATATAAGGTATTGTAGGTCAGGCTGAGAAGTTAAATTGTATCATAAGCACAACTGCAGTCCATTGGAGTGGCCTTAATCTGGGAAGTGACATGATCTGGTCTATATTCTTAAGACCTAATTCTGGCTATTGTACAGAAAATACACTTTACAGGAACAAAAACTAAAGTAGGAAGACCAGTAAGTAGGCTGTTACAATAGGCCAGGTGAGAGATAATAATAGTGGCATGGGCTCACTAGAGTGATGCCAGTGAAAGGGATATCCCTTCTCACCACTCCTATTTAGTATCATACTAGGAGTCCTACCTAGTGCAATAAGACAAGAAAAGGAAACAAAAGGTATACATAGTGAGAAGGAAGAAATAAAACTGTCTTTGTTCACAAATGCTGTAATTGTTTATGTAGAAAATCCCAAAGAATCAACAACTCCTTGAAATAACAAGTAATTTATAGTAGGGTTGCAAGATTCAAGGTTAACATACAAGTCAATTGCTTTCCAATACACCAGCAATAAACACTGGAATTAGAAATTAAAAACACAATGCCATTTGTAATAGCACCAAAAGAAAATAAAATGGGTATAAATCTAACAAATTTAGAATCTATATGCAGAAAACCACAAAACTCTAATGAAAGAAGCCAAAGAAGATCTAAAGAAATGAATAAGTATTCCACGGTGATGGACTGAACACTTAATATTGTTAAGATGACAATTCTGCACTTGACCTATAGATTCAATGCACTGCCAATCAAAATCTCAGCAAGCTATTATGTAAATACTGACAAATTAATTCTAATGTCTATAAGAAAAGGCAAAAGACCCCTCATGGCTATGTTAGCTCCCTAGGACTGCTATAAGAAATTACCACAAACAGGGTGGCTTAAAATAGCAGATTATTCTCTTACAGTTCTGGAGGCTAGAAGTCCAAAACCAAGGTATTAGCAAAGCCATGCTCTCTCTGAAGGCTTCAGGGAAGAATCCTTCCTTGCCTCTCTCCAGCTTCTGGTGACTCTGTGAAATCCTTGGTGTTCCTTGGCTTGTAGATGCATTACTCCAATCTCCACCCTTGTCTTAATGTGGTGCTCTCTTCTCTGTGTGCCTCTGTCCAAAATTCTCTCTCTTATAAGGACTCTAGTCATTGGATTAGGGACCATCATAACCCAGTGTGATTTAATCTTAACTTGATTAGATCTGAAAATACCCTATTTCCAAATAAGGTTAGATTCCAAATAAGGTTAAATAAGGAGGTTAGGAATTGAATATATCTTTTTTGGAAGACACAACTCTATCCACTACAATAGTCAGCATGGTACTGAAAAAGAATAAAATTAAAACATGACTACTATCCAACCTCAAAACTTACTACATAGCTACACTAACAAAGATAGCATGGTATTAGTGTAAAAAATAGATACATCAACCAATGGAACAGAATAGAGAGCCCAGAAATAAAGCCACACACATACCACCATCTGATCTTCGACAAAGTTGATGAAAACATGTAATGGGAAAAGGATTCCCTAGTCAATAAATGGTGCTGGGATAACTGACTAGCCATATGCAGAAGATTGAAACTGGACCCCTTCCGGAAAACATATACAAAAATCAACTCAAGATAGATTAAAGACTTAAATGTAAAACCTAAAAGTATAAAAGCCCTAGAAGAAAACCTAGGAAATACCATTCTGGACATAGGCTCTGGCAAAGATTTCATGATGAAGACACCAAAAGCAATTGTAATAAAAACAAAAATTGACAGTGGGAACTAGTTAAACTAAAGATCTCTTACGCAGCAAAAGAAACTATCAACAGAATAAAGAGACAACATACAGAATAAGAGGAAATATTTGCAAACTCTGCATCTGACAAAGGTCCAATATCCAGAATCTATAAGGCACTTACACAAATTAACAAGCAAAAAACAAACAACCCCATTAAAATGTGGGCAAAGGATCGGAACAGACAATTTCCAAAAGAAGACATACATGCAGCCAACAAACATATGAAAAAATGCTCATCATCACTAATCACTAGAGAAATGCAAATCAAAACTACAATGAGATATCACAGTCAGAATGGCTATAAAAGTCAAAAAGTAACAGATGGTGGCAAGGTTGCAGAGAAAAGGGAAGGCTCATACATTGCTGGTGGGAGTGTATATTAGTTCAGCCATTGTGGAAAGCAGTTTGGCAATTTCTCAAAGAACTTAGAATTACCATTTGACCCAGCAATCCCATTATTGAGTATATCCCAAAGGAATATAAATCATTCTACATAAAGACACATGCACGCATATGTTCACTGCAGCACTATTCACAATAGCAAAGACATGAAATCAACCTAAATGCTCATCAATGGTAGGCTAGATAAAGAAAATATGGGTCTGGACACAGTGGCTCATCCCTGTAATCCCAGCACTTTGGGAGGCTGAGGCAAATGGGTCACTTGAGGTCAGGAATTCGAGACCACCCTGGCCAACATGGCAAAACCCCATCTGTACTAAAAATACAAAAATTAGCTGAGTGTGGTGGTGCACACCTATAGTCCCAGCTGCTCAGGAGGCTGAGGCATGAGAATCACTTGAACCCAGGAGGGGAAGATTCCAGTGAGCCAAGATCACGCCACTGCACTCCAACCTGGGCAACAGAGCAAGACGCGGTCTCAAAAAGAAAAAGAAAATATGCTATATATACAATTTGGAATATAATGCAGCCATAAAAAAGGAACAAGATCGGCCGGGCGTGGTGGCTCATGCTTGTAATCCCAGCACTTTGGGAGGCTGAGGCATGCAGATCACAAGGTCAGGAGATCGAGACCACGGTGAAACCCCGTCTCTACTAAAAATACAAAAAAAAAATTAGCCGGGCGTGGTGGCGGGCACCTGTAGTCCCAGCTACTCGGAGAGGCTGAGGCAGGAGAATGGTGTGAACCCGGGAGGTGGAGCTTGCAGTGAGCCGAGATCGCGTCACTGCACTCCAGCCTGGGCGACAGAGCGAGACTCCATCTCAAAAAAAAAAAAAAAAAAGGAACAAGATCATGTCCTTTGCAGGAACATGGAGGGAAGTGGAGTTCATTATGCTAAGCGAACTAATGCAGGAACAGAAAACCAAATACTGCATGTTCTCACTTATAAGTGGGAGCTAAACACTGAGTACACATGCACACAATGGATGCACACACAATGAACAACAGACACTGGGGCCTACTGAAGTGTGGGAGGAGGGCGAAGATCAAAAAACTACCTATTAAATACTATGCTTATTACCTGGGGCATGAAATAATCTGTACATCAAACCCCATGACATGCAATTTACCTATATAACAAACTGCGCATGTACCTCTGAACTTAAAGTTTATTTTAAAATGGTAAAAAGATTTGAACAGACAATTCACCAAAAAAGATATACAGGTAGCAAGTAAGTATACGTAAAGATGCCCAACATCATTTGTTACTAGGCAATTGCATATTAAACCAGTAATGAGATACCACTATACACCTATTAGAATGGCCCAAATCCAAAAAACTGACAAAACCAAATGCCAATGAGGATGCAGAGTAACAGGAACTCTCATTCATTCCTGGTGAAAATGTAAAATTTTGCAGCCATTGTGAAAGACAATTTGACAGTTTCTTACAAAACTAAGTATATTCTTACCATATGATCCAGCAATTGTACTCCCAGATATTTACCCAATTGATTTGAAAGCTTGTGGCCACACAAAAACTTGCATGTAAATGTTTATAGCAGGTTTATTCATAATCACCAATAACTGAAATTATCCAAAATGTCCTTCAACAAGTGAATGAATAAACAAAACTGTGGTAAATCCATACAATGGAATATTATTCAACAATAAAAATAAATGAAGTCTAAACCACGAAAAGACACAGAGGAACCTTAAATGCATATTAGTAATCTTCACAACTGTATGTGGCTTCCCTGATGATAGCTTAGAGAAGGACAGTGGTGGCAGAGATGGAGAAGTGAACAACTTTGAAAAACAGGAAGTAAAGAATGTCAGGGCTCATTGATGAAATAGATTTGGAGATGAGGTAAAGGAGAGGAAGGTGACTAGGATGACTCCAAGGTGGGAATTTCAGAGACAGTTCCTGGGAAAGAACCTGCTTTTGGAAGGATGTTCACAAGTTCAGTCTTAGATATGTTAGGTCTAAGATGTTTTTGAGACCATATCCAAGTGCAGA
Organism: Symphalangus syndactylus; assembly: GCF_028878055.3. Taxonomy (NCBI): domain Eukaryota; kingdom Metazoa; phylum Chordata; class Mammalia; order Primates; family Hylobatidae; genus Symphalangus; species Symphalangus syndactylus. The sequence continues at coordinate 99,403,391 of NC_072435.2, forward strand.
CTTACGTAGGCAGTGGGATACATAGGCATCATGTCTCTGAGCACCTCCATCGCTTGCTTGCACATGCCATATCTGCTTCTAGTCTGTCTCTTCTTGTCTTTGACACAGTCCAGAAATGCAACTTCAGCTAGAATTGGATTTTCTTCACCTTGATGTGGCCCAGGGCTCCCGCCAAAAACAAGAGTATCATGCCACAGGAAGTCTATAAAAACTGCTTCCTTCCTTCCTTCCTTCCTTCCTTCCTTCCTTCCTTCCTTCCTTCCTTCCTTCCTTTCTTTCTTTCTTTCTTTCTTTCCCTCTCTGGCCCAGGCTTCTTTCTTTCTTTCTTTCTTTCCCTCTCTGGCCCAGGCTACAATCTACTCGGCTTGCTGCTGCCCGCGCCGCGGACTGCCTGGGACTGCCGGCGCCCGCCACCGCTGCCTGTCTTTTCTCCTTTGGATGCAGGCACGCATTCGCCATCTTGGCCACGCTGGTCGCCAGCTCCTGACGCCGAGTGCTCTGCCCGCCTCAGCCTCCCGAGGTACTGGGACTACAGACGGAGTCTCGCTCACCCAGTGCTCGGTGTTGCCCGGGCTGGAGGGCGGTGGCGTGGTCTGGCCTCGCGGCAGCCTCTACCCCCCGGCCGCCTGCCTTGGCCTGCCAGGGTGCTGGGATTGCAGCCCCTGCCCGGCCGCCGCCCCATCTGGAAGGTGGGGAGCGCCTCTGCCCGGCCGCCCCGTCTGGGAGGTGAGGAGCGCCTCTGCCCGGCCGCCCCGTCTGGGAGGTGAGGAGCGCCTCTGCCCGGCCGCCCCGTCTGGGAGGTGAGGAGCGCCTCTGCCCGGCCGCCCCGTCTGGGAGGTGAGGAGCGCCTCTGCCCGGCCACCCACCGTCTGGGAAGTGAGGAGCGCCTCTGCCCGGCCACCCACCGTCTGGGAAGTGAGGAGCGCCTCTGCCCGGCCACCCACCGTCTGGGAAGTGAGGAACCCCTCTGCCCGGCCACCCACCGTCTGGGAAGTGAGGAGCGCCTCTGCCCGGCCACCCACCGTCTGGGAAGTGAGGAGCGCCTCTGCCCGGCCACCCACGGTCTGGGAAGTGAGGAGCGCCTCTGCCCGGCCACCCACCGTCTGGGAAGTGAGGAGCGCCTCTGCCCGGCCGCCCCGTCTGGGAAGTGAGGAGCGCCTCTGCCCGGCCGCCCCGTCTGGGAAGTGAGGAGCGCCTCTGCCCGGCCGCCCCGTCTGGGAAGTGAGGAGCGCCTCTGCCCGGCCACCCACCGTCTGGGAAGTGAGGAGCGCCTCTGCCCGGCCACGCATCGTCTGGGAAGTGAGGAGCGCCTCTGCCCGGCCGCCCTGTCCGGGAAGAAGTGAGGAGCGCCTCTGCCCGGCCGCCCCGTCCGGGAAGAAGTGAGGAGCGCCTCTGCCCGGCCGCCCCGCCCGGGAAGAAGTGAGGAGCGCCTCTGCCCGGCCGCCCCGTCCGGGAAGAAGTGAGGAGCGCCTCTGCCCGGCCGCCTCGTCCGGGAAGAAGTGAGGAGCGCCTCTGCCCGGCCGCCCCCGTCCGGGAAGAAGTGAGAAGCGCCTCTGCCCGGCCACCCATCGTCTGGGAAGTGAGGAGCGCCTCTGCCCGGCCACCCACCGTCTGGGAAGTGAGGAGCGCCTCTGCCCGGCCGCCCCGTCTGGGAAGTGAGGAGCGCCTCTGCCCGGCCGCCCCGTCTGGGAAGTGAGGAGTGCCTCTACCCGGCCGCTCCGTCTGGGAAGTGAGCAGCGCCTCTGCCCGGCCGCCCCGTCTGGGAAGTGAGGAGCGCCTCTGCCCGGCCACCCACCGTCTGGGAAGTGAGGAGCGCCTCTGCCCGGCCACCCACCGTCTGGGAAGTGAGGAGCGCCTCTGCCCGGCCACCCACCGTCTGGGAAGTGAGGAACCCCTCTGCCCGGCCACCCACCGTCTGGGAAGTGAGGAGCGCCTCTGCCCGGCCACCCACCGTCTGGGAAGTGAGGAGCGCCTCTGCCCGGCCACCCATGGTCTGGGAAGTGAGGAGCGCCTCTGCCCGGCCACCCACCGTCTGGGAAGTGAGGAGCGCCTCTGCCCGGCCGCCCCGTCTGGGAAGTGAGGAGCGCCTCTGCCCGGCCGCCCCGTCTGGGAAGTGAGGAGCGCCTCTGCCCGGCCACCCACCGTCTGGGAAGTGAGGAGCGCCTCTGCCCGGCCACCCATCGTCTGGGAAGTGAGGAGCGCCTCTGCCCGGCCGCCCCGCCCGGGAAGAAGTGAGGAGCGCCTCTGCCCGGCCGCCCCGCCCGGGAAGAAGTGAGGAGCGCCTCTGCCCGGCCGCCCCGTCCGGGAAGAAGTGAGGAGCGCCTCTGCCCGGCCGCCTCGTCCGGGAAGAAGTGAGGAGCGCCTCTGCCCGGCCGCCCCCGTCCGGGAAGAAGTGAGAAGCGCCTCTGCCCGGCCACCCACCGTCTGGGAAGTGAGGAGCGCCTCTGCCCGGCCGCCCCGTCTGGGAAGTGAGGAGCGCCTCTGCCCGGCCGCCCCGTCTGGGAAGTGAGGAGTGCCTCTACCCGGCCGCTCCGTCTGGGAAGTGAGCAGCGCCTCTGCCCGGCCGCCCCGTCTGGGAAGTGAGGAGCGCCTCTGCCCGGCCACCCACCGTCTGGGAAGTGAGGAGCGCCTCTGCCCGGCCACCCACCGTCTGGGAAGTGAGGAGCGCCTCTGCCCGGCCACCCACCGTCTGGGAAGTGAGGAACCCCTCTGCCCGGCCACCCACCGTCTGGGAAGTGAGGAGCGCCTCTGCCCGGCCACCCACCATCTGGGAAGTGAGGAGCGCCTCTGCCCGGCCACCCATGGTCTGGGAAGTGAGGAGCGCCTCTGCCCGGCCACCCACCGTCTGGGAAGTGAGGAGCGCCTCTGCCCGGCCGCCCCGTCTGGGAAGTGAGGAGCGCCTCTGCCCGGCCGCCCCGTCTGGGAAGTGAGGAGCGCCTCTGCCCGGCCACCCACCGTCTGGGAAGTGAGGAGCGCCTCTGCCCGGTCACCCATCGTCTGGGAAGTGAGGAGCGCCTCTGCCCGGCCGCCCCGCCCGGGAAGAAGTGAGGAGCGCCTCTGCCCGGCCGCCCCGCCCGGGAAGAAGTGAGGAGCGCCTCTGCCCGGCCGCCCCGTCCGGGAAGAAGTGAGGAGCGCCTCTGCCCGGCCGCCTCGTCTGGGAAGTGAGGAGCGCCTCTGCCCGGCCACCCACCGTCTGGGAAGTGAGGAGCGCCTCTGCCCGGCCGCCCCGTCTGGGAAGTGAGGAGCGCCTCTGCCCGGCCGCCCCGTCTGGGAAGTGAGGAGTGCCTCTACCCGGCCGCCCCGTCTGGGAAGTGAGCAGCGCCTCTGCCCGGCTGCCCCGTCTGGGAAGTGAGGAGCGCCTCTGCCCGGCCACCCACTGTCTGGGAAGTGAGGAGCGCCTCTGCCCGGCCACCCACCGTCTGGGAAGTGAGGAGCGCCTCTGCCCGGCCACCCACCGTCTGGGAAGTGAGGAGTGCCTCTGCCCGGCCACCCACCGTCTGGGAAGTGAGGAGCCCCTCTGCCCGGCCACCCACCGTCTGGGAAGTGAGGAGCGCCTCTGCCCGGCCAGCCACCGTCTGGGAAGTGAGGAGCGCCTCTGCCCGGCCACCCACCGTCTGGGAAGTGAGGAGCGCCTCTGCCCGGCCACCCGTCTGGGAAGTGAGGAGTGCCTCCGCCCGGCCGCCCCGTCCGGGAAGAAGTGAGGAGCGCCTCTGCCCGGCCGCCCCGCCCGGGAAGAAGTGAGGAGCGCCTCTGCCCGGCCGCCTCGTCCGGGAAGAAGTGAGGAGCGCCTCTGCCCGGGCGCCCCGTCCGGGAAGAAGTGAGGAGCGCCTCTGCCCGGCCGCCCCATCCGGGAAGAAGTGAGGAGCGCCTCTGCCCGGCCACCCATCGTCTGGGAAGTGAGGAGCGCCTCTGCCCGGCCACCCACCGTCTGGGAAGTGAGGAGCGCCTCTGCCCGGCCGCCCCGTCTGGGAAGTGAGGAGTGCCCCTACCCGGCCGCCCCGTCTGGGAAGTGAGCAGCGCCTCTGCCCGGCCGCCCCGTCCGGGAAGAAGTGAGGAGCGCCTCTGCCCGGCCGCCCCGTCCGGGAGGAAGTGAGGAGCGCCTCTGCCCGGCCGCCCCGTCCGGGAAGAAGTGAGGAGCGCCTCTGCCCGGGCGCCCCGTCCGGGAAGAAGTGAGGAGCGCCTCTGCCCGGCCGCCCCGTCCGGGAAGAAGTGAGGAGCGCCTCTGCCCGGCCGCCCCGACCGGGAAGAAGTGAGGAGCGCCTCTGCCCGGCCGCCCCGTCCGGGAAGAAGTGAGGAGCGCCTCTGCCCGGCCGCCCCGTCTGGGAAGTGAGGAGCGCCTCTGCCCGGCCGCCCCGTCCGGGAAGAAATGAGGAGCGCCTCTGCCCGGGCGCCCCGTCCGGGAAGAAGTGAGGAGCGCCTCTGCCCGGCCGCCCCGCCCGGGAAGAAGTGAGGAGCGCCTCTGCCCGGCCGCCCCGCCCGGGAAGAAGTGAGGAGCGCCTCTGCCCGGCCGCCCCGTCCGGGAAGAAGTGAGGAGCGCCTCTGCCCGGCCGCCTCGTCCGGGAAGAAGTGAGGAGCGCCTCTGCCCGGCCGCCCCCGTCCGGGAAGAAGTGAGAAGCGCCTCTGCCCGGCCACCCATCGTCTGGGAAGTGAGGAGCGCCTCTGCCCGGCCACCCACCGTCTGGGAAGTGAGGAGCGCCTCTGCCCGGCCGCCCCGTCTGGGAAGTGAGGAGCGCCTCTGCCCGGCCGCCCCGTCTGGGAAGTGAGGAGTGCCTCTACCCGGCCGCCCCGTCTGGGAAGTGAGCAGCGCCTCTGCCCGGCCGCCCCGTCTGGGAAGTGAGGAGCGCCTCTGCCCGGCCACCCACCGTCTGGGAAGTGAGGAGCGCCTCTGCCCGGCCACCCACCGTCTGGGAAGTGAGGAGCGCCTCTGCCCGGCCACCCACCGTCTGGGAAGTGAGGAGTGCCTCTGCCCGGCCACCCACCGTCTGGGAAGTGAGGAGCCCCTCTGCCCGGCCACCCACCGTCTGGGAAGTGAGGAGCGCCTCTGCCCGGCCAGCCACCGTCTGGGAAGTGAGGAGCGCCTCTGCCCGGCCACCCACCGTCTGGGAAGTGAGGAGCGCCTCTGCCCGGCCACCCGTCTGGGAAGTGAGGAGTGCCTCCGCCCGGCCGCCCCGTCCGGGAAGAAGTGAGGAGCGCCTCTGCCCGGCCGCCCCGCCCGGGAAGAAGTGAGGAGCGCCTCTGCCCGGCCGCCTCGTCCGGGAAGAAGTGAGGAGCGCCTCTGCCCGGGCGCCCCGTCCGGGAAGAAGTGAGGAGCGCCTCTGCCCGGCCGCCCCATCCGGGAAGAAGTGAGGAGCGCCTCTGCCCGGCCACCCATCGTCTGGGAAGTGAGGAGCGCCTCTGCCCGGCCACCCACCGTCTGGGAAGTGAGGAGCGCCTCTGCCCGGCCGCCCCGTCTGGGAAGTGAGGAGTGCCCCTACCCGGCCGCCCCGTCTGGGAAGTGAGCAGCGCCTCTGCCCGGCCGCCCCGTCCGGGAAGAAGTGAGGAGCGCCTCTGCCCGGCCGCCCCGTCCGGGAGGAAGTGAGGAGCGCCTCTGCCCGGCCGCCCCGTCCGGGAAGAAGTGAGGAGCGCCTCTGCCCGGGCGCCCCATCCGGGAAGAAGTGAGGAGCGCCTCTGCCCGGCCGCCCCGTCCGGGAAGAAGTGAGGAGCGCCTCTGCCCGGCCGCCCCGTCTGGGAAGTGAGGAGCGCCTCTGCCCGGCCGCCCCGTCCGGGAAGAAATGAGGAGCACCTCTGCCCGGGCGCCCCATCCGGGAAGAAGTGAGGAGCGCCTCTGCACAGCCACCCATCGTCTGGGAAGTGAGGAGCGCCTCTGCCCGGCCACCCACCGTCTGGGAAGTGAGGAGCGCCTCTGCCCGGCCGCCCCGTCCGGGAAGAAGTGAGGAGCGCCTCTGCCCGGCCGCCCCGTCCGGGAAGAAGTGAGGAGCGCCTCTGCCCGGCCGCCCCGTCCGGGAAGAAGTGAGGAGCGCCTCTGCCCGGCCGCCCCGTCTGGGAGGTGAGGAGCGCCTCTGCCCGGCCACCCATCGTCTGGGAGGTGAGGAGCGCCTCTGCCAGGCCACCCATCGTCTGGGAGGTGAGGAGCGCCTCTGCCCGGCCACCCATCATCTGGAAAGTGAGGAGCGCCTCTGCCCGGCTGCCCCATCTGGGAAGTGAGGAGTGCCTCTGCCCGGACACCCATCGTCTGGGAGATGAGGAGCGCCTCTGCCCGGCCGCCCATCGTCTGGGAAGTGAGGAGCGCCTCTGCCCGGCCACCCATCGTCTGGGAAGTGAGGAGCGCCTCTGCCCGGCCACCCATCGTCTGGGAAGTGAGGAGCGCCTCTGCCCGGCCACCTATCGTCTGGGAAGAAGTGAGGAGCGTCTCTGCCCGGCCACCTATCGTCTGGGAAGAAGTGAGGAGCGTCTCTGCCTGGCCGCCCCGTCTGGGAAGTGAGGAGCCCCTCTGCCCGGCCGCCCCGTGTCTGGGTAGAAGTGAGGAGCTCCTCTGCCTGGCCGCTCCGTCTGGGAGGTCTACCACGGAGACCAGAAGCAATGTGGGGGCTGGACGTGGTGGCTCACGCCTGTGGTCCCGGCACTCTAGGGGGCGAGGCGGGTTGATCACTTCGGACTAGGAGTTCGAGACCAGTCTGGCCAACTTGGCGAAACATGAAGAATACAACAGACAAACCAACCAACCAACTCAATGACAACAAAACAGGTCTACCCTGGAGTCATACTCTAATTTTTTCTATTTTCCTCCCTTTCTGATCCTTTATCCCACTTTCTTTTTCTTCCTCTTCCTTCTCCCTCTTCTTTGTCAAATAGAGGATTGAGTTATTATCACTGATCCATATAAAGTCCCTCTCTCATTTATTTTAACTCCCACCCCCATTTCTATTCCCCGACTTCCCATGTGCAACCTTCCTAATATGTTTGATACGCATCTTTTTGTTTGTATGTATTTTTAGAAAATGTTTATTGTTTTTGTATGCAAAAAAAATTAATAAAAAAAAATAATAATAATAATAATAATAATAATAATAAAAACTGACCCAAGCCTAGAAGCTGTCCTCTAGGCTCAAAGCCCTCTCTACCGGTCATCAATCAGAGATGCAGCTTCCCTAGATGAGTGCCGCAAGGAAGGACAAACCTAGGCACCAAGTAGACTGGGCAAGAAGCACCCAAGGAGATTAAGTTCAAGACTCCAAACTGCACATAATTTCCCACCAACCTGTTAGGTTTGTCATTCTCACACCACCAGAGGGAGTCAAACTTCAAGGTCCAGAGGGAAGAACTAGGAGAGAGGTGTGCACTCCATCCCCCAGCAGCAGCAACGAGGAGCCAGGAGGGGGAGAGACATCAGACACTCTTCCAGTCCCCCAGCCAACTAATGAGACTGAGGCACCCTTAGAAAACTCTGGGATTTTAAAGAACTTTCCAGAAGCAGGCAGCGGTCAAAAGTATAAGTAGCCTATTTATCTCTCAAAGCAGCAGGGGATAATGAAGAATGAGACCCTAAAAGGGGATCCTTAGTCATTTCCTGCATGGGGAGAGAGGCTAGGCAAGGAATTGGAGCTCTCTTTCTGCTTTGAAGCATGCCTGCCTGGAAAGTTCTTCTCCACCCAATAGTGGGATCTGGCCCTCCCCTCCTCAAGCCTCTTCTTCCCACTAGTGGGTTTGGGGGAAAGGAGTTTTTGTCCTACATCCCCTTCCCCATCTGTCTGGCTTCAGTGGTGATGCCTGACTCTACCTGATGCTCCAGACCCTAAACTCCTGCCCCAACCTGGGCCCCCAAGTCCCAGCTGGATTTGCACTTCCTGAGGCTGCTTGCTGTCCCCTCTCTGATCCACAGTCTTCAAATGTAGAACACGATGGATTCTCCTTTATTTTCCCCAAACCATTTGTTTGTAACAAACTTTTACTAAAAATGTCAAGTATCAGAGTAGGGCTTCAACACAGCATAGAGAAGATGGTAACTCAAAATGGAATCTGAAGATATTTAATGAAATTAATTTAGTTGACATCCATCCTCCCTCGGGGGAATTTCAAACTCTCAGTCCAGTTTTCCTCCTGACTCTCTAACCCCTCCTTCTTCCCCTTGCTGCTTCCTTCTCCCCTGCTCACCCCTTGGAATTTTGTCCCAGGCCCACCTCTCTTCTCCCCTTCCCTGACAATCTCCTTCCCTCTCCTGGCTTCCATCCAGAAACAGGTATGCATCTCTGGCCTGGCTCTGTTTCTGAGCCCAGTGATTACCCCCTCCTGGCTTTCTACAGTGACTCCAAACTCCACATGGGTTCTGTCCCCCAACCCCCTCCTTTGGGAGTGTGTCCTGTTTGGGTCCATGGCCGTGTCATCTACCCAGTCATTCAAGTCAGAGCCGTGGGAGTCATCTCTGACTCCCCCATTTCTTTGCACCCAATTGATGACTGCGTCCTGCGGATTCTATTTTCAAACCTTCCACCCCACCTTCTAAGCCAACATTGCCTGCCATCTGGGTTATTACTACTAGTAGCTCTTCATGACACTACACTTGCCCCTTTTTGTTTCATTCTTTACACAACACCCAAGGTGACCTTTTAAAACCAAACCTGTTACCATCTTGCTTAAATCCCTCATAGCTGCCCATGGATGCTTGGATAAAGGCTGACTCCTTAGCATGACCTTGGTACTTGGGCTCCTGCCTGCCTCTGCAGCCTCAGGGCTCCCTTCACTGTCCACCCTCTCTTATAGCCATGCTGGACTCTTCAATTCTTCAGATTCACTAAGCTCCCTCTCAACTCTGGATCTTCGACCATGCTGTTCCCTCTCCCTGGAATTCTTTCCCTTTGGCACTTTGTCAGATTCAAGACAAGGAGGCACCTCCCTGCTCTATGTTCCATGCCACCACCACTTTGAACGTCTCTTCTCAGGCCAAATTGCTTTTTAATGTCTGTCATTTACACCTGACCATAAGCCGCCTTAAGGCAGGGACCGTGTCTGTCTTATTGCTGTATCCTTGGCATCTAGCACCACGCATGGCACAAGCAGGCCCTCAGTTAGTAGTGTCAAATTAATTTGGAGGAATGCCAGCATTTGCCCAGACCTCTTTATTACAAAAGGAGGGCAGGATTGAACTGGCAGGCAGCTCCCAGGATGGCACACTATACAACAGGATTTCTCCCCGAATTCTTTGAAAAAAGAAAATAGTCCTGTTAAGGGTCTTACCTCCAGCAGCATCCCAGGAGGGCGAATTGATTCAGGGCTGTGTGTGGCTACATAATCATGATAAGAAAACATGTTTGGGGAGGCCCAGACAGCTGACCAGACCACTGTAATACCTCCTATGGCTATGATATGAGATTCCTGCTGTAATTAAATCTTGTTCTGATGAATATAACAAATTTTTCTATTGCTTTGGTGATAAGTACTTAAGCTTGTGACTTCTACTTTTAGCAACCCACAAAGAGAGAAAAGTAAGCCCATACAGTCCTGGAAGGACTTTGGGAAGAACTCCCCCAAATGGCCATGGGCTGACTCTCCCAGCCAGGGTGGGAGGTAAGGTAAGACAGTGAACAACCACAATAAGTAGAGTAGCTGGATCACAGCCTTGCTTTATGAAACTGGTCCAGACAGACAAAAGGAAGCCCTGGCGGAGATGAGAGAATGGATGCCAGAGGTTTCATGCAAGTAAATTCTACAGGACTTGGCCATGATTTAATCTGATGTATGTGAGAGGCAATTATGGAGGCCAGGACTACCTGCTGAGAGGCCCCTGGGGGTCCAGAATAACACAGACACTAACCAGCAGGACCTTAGATGTTGATACAGGTGACATCATGTTTACAGAATCACCAGGAGAGCTCTACGACGTTCCCCACCTAATTCTAACTTGGCTCATTTACATCCAGGAAATCTTCACACGCTGAAATATTAGGTGATTTCCTCCCAGTTTCAACTCTCATCCCCTCACCCCTTACATCACCATAACAACCACGCTATGATAAGCAGTTGTGGCATTGTCTGGAAGGACTTTTACGCTCTGTTAGAGGTTTAGTCTTCCTCTGGTTAGTGTTCAGCTTCCTGTGACAAACGGAAACGTCCCCTCCTGCCCCCTTCCCTCCACTCCACTGCCCCGCCTCCCTAAGCACTGACACACTTCCAGATAGATCCATGTCCAGACAGATCCTGGCTGCATTCCACACACGAGTATCCTTATGAAGATTGCCTGGGTTCTTCCACCTGGATGATTGCTGGGTCAGACCAATTCCGAAATTAAGTCATACAGAACAATAAGAATCAAGGCAAAGTCTAGATGTTCAAGGATCAAAAGGGGTACAAATGCGGTAAAGCCCAAATCTATTCCTGTCTGGGAGACCTCAAGCAACTTACCTGTCTGAGACTCAGTTTCCTTAATTTCAATCAAGATATTACTAGTATTATAGCAATTTTATGAGAATTAAACAAAATGACACATATAAAGTACTTAACTCAAAGCCAGGCATATAACAAATGCTCAAAATCTGTTATGATCACTGAACTGTAAAGCACAGAAGGATTTCATTTCCTTGTTCATTGCTGTGTCAGTGAGTCCATGAGTTCATGGTCCATGGAAGGCGCTGAATTAATACTTGTTAAAAGAATGAATGAAGGTTATTATTCTATTTAATAAGCCAGGAAATGCAGGATGAAAGAGACAGAGTGAGAGGACAGAGGGCAGGCAAAGGGGCTTGCTTATGGAGAACAAAGGGAAGAAATATTAACCAAAGTGCTGTCCAAACCCAAGCCACAGAAGCAGAAGGTCAAAGAATAGCTGCCCTCATTTTGATTGAGGCCACCTTGAAGTAGTGTTGTCAATACTGAGTGATGGAAAAAGTTGCTGCTACCATCAGCAGGCAGAGGGATCATGGAAAAGCAATTTGGGAGAGAAAATCCTGAAATAATGTAGGTTTTCACCTATTTAATTTGAAGTGTTAATTGCTCACTCAGGAAAGTTGTTAATCAAGCAATAATACTCTTACTAGCTCTCATAAAAGAGGGGATGTACCTGGTACTCCAAAAAGAGGTTCAAGCTGGAAAGACAGGAGGTATTAAGGCTGTGGTTGAAGCCACGAAAAAGTGGAGAGACAGAAAGAATGTTAAGGACAAACCCCTAAAAAAGAGTCACTGTGGCCAGGCGCACTGGCTCACGCCTGTAATCCCAGCACTTTGGAAGGCTGAAGCAGGTGGATCATGAGGTCAAAAGATCGAGACCATCCTAGCCAACACAGTGAAACCCCACCTCTACTAAAAATACAAAAATTAGCTGGGTGTGGTGGCACGTGCCTGTAGTCTCAGCTACTCGGGAGGCTGAGGCAGGAGAATCACTTGAACCCGGGAGGCGGAGGTTGCAGTGAGCCGAGATCTCACCACTGCACTCCAGCCTGATGACAGAGCAAGACACCATCTCAAAAAAAAATAAAATAAAAAATAAAAGATATAAAAAAAGAGTCACTGCAAGAAGACAAAGAGAAGCCATTTCAAAATTAACACTTTTTCCTGATTTCTTGTCTTCAAAACTTGTTGGCTTCAATTGCAGAAAGGAGTAGTCAGGGAGGTCTGTTGGATTGATCAGAATTATGTGAGGAAACAGGAGAATCATAACTTTGGCCACTCTATATCCCAGCAAAATGGACTACTGGAACATTGCAACTCATATACCTGAGAGTGTACCACTCTTCCTCATTATAAGGCACTGATCTGCTTTCATCTTGGCCACTGAAAGTAAATAAGCCTCAGAGATATCATCATAGCCGGCCTCCAATAATACATTCCAGAAGTCAATGAGGTGCAGCCTTGTCCAGAAGCCCGGGCTTTGGATTTTTGACATAAAATCTGTGATACTTGTGACACAATGTATTAATTGATATCATTTTAGTATTTCAGGCCTTAAAGGAAGCTCTTCTACTTACCACATTTCAGTAGCCTATTCATAAACATCTTACCTAACATATCTTTTGGAGATCACCAGATAAATATGAGCCTTTCACTCTTCAGCAGTCAAAGCCAATTCTCCTGATCCACCCAGGAAGCCCCCTCCTCTGAGAAGGCTCCCTGGGTCTACCAGGCAGAGTACCAGCCCCTCCCTCTTCTGTGCTTGCAACAGTTCATTGCATCATTGCTCTAGCGAGGCATTACCACCATGTACAGTAATTCTCTGGCTCCACATCTTCCCCCACTAGATGGAAAGGACCTACAGGCTTAGAGCTGTATCTATTCACTTCTGCACCCTCAGGGCCTAGCAGGTTGTGGGAGGCAGGATGGGTCATAAATAGATGTTTGCTGAATTAATGAGTCAGAGGAAAAGAAGAGAGAGACAAGGAAGGGAACGGAGGTGGGTGGGAAGGAGTAAGAGGGAAGGGGAAGTAGTATAGGGAAAAGAAGGGAATGGAAGGGAAGCAGATAGGAGGGTCTAGCAGAGATTGCCCAGTCTTCTACCTTTTCCAGCTCTCATCCTTGCCCTCCTCTCTCTGGAATGCCACTTAACTTTGAGAGGACTCCACATCGAGTGAAGAGGAGAAATGAACACTCTGCAGAGCCAGACAGACCAAGGGGAGTAACCCTGGAGATCCAGCAACCACAGAAGTTGATGCCAGAGGATGGTTCCATCTGAATGAATGAAGGTACTTGAATAGATAAATGAATGATACAACTTGTTCAAGGGAACCATGGGTATCTAAACACAGCACCAGTAAAAGGGAAAGCTAAATCTGCCTGAATACAATGATATAAAAACGGCAAGACTCACTGAGGGCTTGAGAGAAAGCTGCACAACCCCCGCAAGCATCCACTCATTTTCGTATGCCATGGCAATTCTTGATACACCCTCCAGAAAGAGGTTTGCCGCTGGAAGTAACTGATCAACACTTGGTGAAAATGTGTTTTCTTGTGATTCATTGGGCTCTGAAATGAACATGGACTGCTTTCTCTGACAGGAGTGATTACACCTATTTTAAAATCAATTACAGTTTAATGCCTCTGACTTTTTAGTACATGAAAATACTACAGCAAAAATATGACAACTCTGTGGCTGTAATTAGAGAAATAAAAGTCAGTATAACTGGAAAAAAATTGTATCTTACACATCAGTCTGAATTTACCAAAGAATCTGTTCTAGTTACGCTCACTGACCTAGAGTTGGAGAAGTTTGTGGGCATGTTGATTTTCCATGTTAAGTCATTCCCCTCCCCCAAGGAAACATTTGTAACCTACTTTTCTACTTTAAATATACACTATGGTTACTGCTTAAATAAGCACTTTTGAACATTTCATAGTGTGCATTTTGGAGAAGTTAAGCCATTGCCTGGATCTCATATGAACCAAGGGGTAGCTGGCAAACAAATGGCAAATTTAATATTGGAGCCAGGACTACTATATCTTCATTTCCGAAGAGAAATGGTTCCAGCAGATCATACAACCCAGACATAAGCTTCTCAAAAACAAAAGGGTTTGTTTAACTAAATCCTGGTGATCTCTATCCTTGAAAACTAAAATAGAAGTATTTTTAACTTTTCTGCTTGTCACTTTTTCTTGCAAGATAATGGAACACACAGCTAGGTGGCACACCAAGCCCAGCTCTTCGTAAGAACTCTAACAAAAGGGGAACTCATTGTTTAAACAACTGTTCTTCATTTCCACTTACATGATTTCCAGGTCACCCACCCATATGGAGAGACCCCATGCTATCTGGTCTAAAGGGCGCAGATGTGCCCAGATGGCAAGTGCAGTGCCTAACGAGCCCCTGCAAGAAAAAAAAAACTCCCCTCCTCCACTGTGTATGGCAAAACTATGTGTATGGTTATAAATCGGGAAAGTGGGGTGGGAATGAGGGAGAAAAAGAACTGGCATAAATAGTACCTGGGTTCAAGATCTAGAGAGTTAAACACAATACATAAAGTATGCAAAACATTTTCATAGAAAATGCAGCATTTAATTTAAAATAACCTCATGAGGAGGATATAGATATGCATCCGCATTTGACAAAATCAGAGAGACAGGTGACTTACCCCTGGTCACCACATGACCAGTAACTGCAGAAATAGCATTCCAACCTTCTGGTTTAATGCCACTGCTCCTCCAACTACACATATGATGTGAGGAATGGTTTGACCCCAGCATCATCTTTATACACATTGCCGCACTCAATGATAGACTGAATGGCCAATGTTTATGTAGTGCTAGATTGGTGGGCTAGATTATGCTGTACTGAAAGACAACCCCCAAATCTCAGTAGCTTAAAAGAGCAAAGGTTTATTATGTCCATCACAGGTTGGAGACTGGGAACTCCAATCCAGCTCTCCTCCCTGTGGGACTGACAGAGCAGCTGCCATCTTGAACGTTGCCAGTGGCCACTGAGTCACAAGGCCCCACCCAACAACGGGGCCAGGAAGTGTTTTCCATGGTGGGAGGGGGAGGGTGGGCTAGAAATTTTGGCATTTGGCTCAAATGGCCACCATTAGTGCTTATTGTAGTGCCAGATGCTATACCTTACATGAATTAGTATTTTAATACCCTCAAGGCAAATACTGTTATCCCTACATTGCAGGTGAAAAACTGAGTCTTAGGGAGGTAAGTAAGCACCTCGCATCAGGTCACACCAGTTCTATCCAAGCCCAAAGCCATTGCTCTCCACGAGAAATCATTTCTAGTAAGATGCCATGGTGATTTCCAGAAGGAGGGAAGATGGGTTCTGTTTGCCAAACAGCATGCAGACCTGAGCATGAGATGAGGACAGGGACAGGGAGCAATGAGGCTGCTCATGTTCCAAAGACCATGGTGCTGTGTACAGGTGGCTCACACCTTCTCTCTTGTGCTCAGCCCTCCAGCTCCTGATTCCAGGCAGATACTGGAGGCTGAGGTTTAGTACTGACCCTCAAAACAACAGAGATCGAAGCTGCTAGAAACAGCAGATCCAAAAAACCAGCAGCCAAGCATACCTGCACATTCATTCAGCAAACATCTATTCAATGAAACTGGAATGGGTCTCAGGGAATTCAGACTTGCTTGAGGGTGCCTGATGAAACAGAATAATCTTTAGGCCCACAGAAGTCAAGATCACCAGTTGATTTGCATGGGCCATCCTGGGAAAAGTGGTGGGTAGGAGGCCATAGAGAAGATTCATGAAGAAAACGAAGCAGTTAATAGTGGCTGACATTTCTTGAGACTTTACTATGCACCAGGCACTATGCTAACTGCTTTACAGAACTTACATTACTGAATGCTCACAAGAACTGTATGAAGGTGGTACTTTATTTTATTAATGAGGCATCTGGGACACAAAGTGGTAAAATAATGTGGCCAAGGTCATTAACTAGCAAGTGCGAAATCAGGGCTCACCCTGAGTCCAGCATTGAGATCCCACTTTTAACCACTATGCTATATAAATTCCTTCTACTCAACAGAGGTGGAAAAAATGGGCTCCATAGACTGGATTTTTTTGGGAACTCTTATGGGGTGCAGCATTACAAGAAGAAATGAAAGAGGCTCTTTCCAGGAAGGGCTCCCTGAGAGCCTGAGAAGGGTGGGGTTTGCCAGAGAAGGGCATGCAATGTGCTCGGATCTCCCAGGAGATGCCTGCCCCTACTTCTGATGGAAACCAGCACTACCCCAGCACCTCAAGATCTGGCTGCTTTAAGACCAAAGAAGAGGGAGGGACCCCTGGCATGAAGTCTGGTTTTCTCATGGTGAAAAACACCAGCAGGGACAGTTGTGAGGCACCTACATTGCTAAGCAGAAACCAGAAGAGACTCTTTGGTGACTACAGCCAACAAACAGATGAGTGAGCACAGGTGACACTGCCATGGACTCAGGAACACCTGAGGCAGGTGAGGACTTTCCAGGGTGCTGGTGGGAAGTGACCTAGTCTAGTCTGAGAATGTTCTCGTTGCATCAGAAATAATTAAAATAATATATAAGTGCCTGGCACAGTGAAAACACTGAAAAAAAATGTGGCTGTCTTTCATTTAATTATTGGTGATTACACTATCTTTCTTCTATGCTTGTGTACTGAACTATGTCCAGAATCAAGTTCAAGTAGATCCTGAACAATGTTAGGATAACATGACTGGTATTTATCACATTTATTTAAAAATTTGCAGCCGGCCGAGGTGGCTCATGCCTGTAATCCTAACACTTTGGGAGGCCAAGGCGGATGGATTACCTGAGGTCAGGAGTTCGAGACCAGCCTGACCAATATGGAGAAACCCCGTCTCTACTAAAAATACAAAATTAGCCGGGAGTGGTGCACATGCCTAAAATCCCAGCTACTCAGGAGGCTGAGCAGGCACTTGAACCCGGGAGGTGGAGGTTGCGGTGAGCCGAGATCGCGCCATTGCACTCCAGCCTGGGTGACAAGAGTGAAACTCTGTCCCAAAAAAAAAAAAAAAAATTTGCATCTGAACACTTCAAAGCTGGCAATGTGGATTGGTTTGACAACCACTGCTTGATCCTTACAATTAAATTTTGTAACTAAAAACAAATGTGGCTATCATGATCAGTATTAACAAGACATAATGGCCTATAGGCAACAGAGGAGCATTTCTCAGCTTTGCAGCTCTCCTTTGCCCTATTCCTTTGCAGCCACACTAATATGCATGCATATGTGTATGCACACACATGTGTGCAACATACAAAGTATATAAGACCAAACGATCCTCAGTTTTAGTAACAGAAGAGAAAAGAGGCTGCTCCATCACAGCCTAGAGGTCAAAGGGTCTCTCTAGGTTAGACAATTTATGGTAGGAGTAATTTAGGTTACAAATTGAATATAATGCTAGATAGGGCATTAATTTCACAGGCAAGATGCACACAGATGCATGTGACTAAGAGAGACCAGCTTACCTCAAAATGACTGATATGACATTTGGACAAGAGTCAATAAAGAGAGCCCTTTACAACAACAACAACAACAACAACAACAAAAACCAACATAGTGGATTCAAGTACTACAGCTTTGGCTTTTGGATCTTTCCCATCCTTGGAAGATGGGCTTATTTCTCCTGCCTAGGCCACATGGAGGTGAATTACTGCTATTACAATTCCTGATGCTACTCACAGCCTGATTCTGCAGCATGACAATTTTTTTTTTCCTGACAGTGGTGAATACTGTCAGCAGTGCTTTATGTGTCGGTAGACAGTGCAGCAAATGGGGTGCAATACACACCTGGAATTTTAACAGCCACACCATGACACTTTAGTCCCTGCACCACCAAGGGTGTTACTGCTCTCAGGGAAATGGAGAAATTGAGCGCATTGCAAACCATCACACAGCAAGTGAACAGAAGAGCATACATAAATCTAAGAGCATCCTCATTCCTAAGCCTGCTCTCTCCTCCACATCACATAACTTGAGATAATGGGAATGATTACAATGTAGGAGGGAAACAGTATAAAGGATTTACCTTGTTAAAAAGGAAAGTAAAACAGAACATAGTAAAGTTAAAAGGAAATTTGCGTGAGCTTGGAATCTTCCTGGTGACTGTGATTTAAAGACTTTTCAAGTCCTTAGACCTGAAGCGCTCTAGGCAAAAACAAACAGTGCTCTGCTCCTAGGTCAGGTGCGTGTGACTGCCAAAGTTTCCTGGGTGCAGCCCTGCAGTCCTTTTCAGCACGGGATACGAATTCGATTTCAGAATTAGAGAAGAGTTGAGAGGCTGAGACGGGCAGATCACCTGAGGTCAGGAGTTCGAGACCAGCCTGGCCAACATGGCCAAACAAAAGTTTGCCAGGCATTGTGGGTGCCTGTAATCCCAGCTACTGGAGAAGCTGAGGCGGGAGAACCGTTTGAAGCCAGGAGGCAGAGGTTGCAGTGAGCTGAGATCACAACATTGCACTCCAGCTTGGGCAACAAGAGCGAGACTCAGAAAAAAAATAAAAAAAAAGAAAAGAAAAGAATTAGAGCAGAGACAGAATCTATTTACCTCTTCTTTGTTAGTGTCAGAACACCACCTTGATTTGGGGTAGCAATGCACCAAGTCGAAACCTCCATCCCCAGCTTCCCTCATATCTAGCTGTAGCCAACTAATGAATTTCTGAGTCAAAGACACTTAAGTGGAAATGTTGGTATGAAACTTCCAGAAAAGCTCATTAAAAGAAAGTGGCAAGCCCTTCTTCCTCCCTTCCTCCTTCCTGATGGCTGGAGCTCCAGCAGCCATCCGATGAGATGGCCTTGAGAATGCACGCAATGTAGTGAATCAGGGACACAGAAGGAGCTGGGACCCAGGTGACTCTGTGGAGCCAACAGAGCAGCTCCGGACTGCCTGTTCTCAGAAGTCTATTATAGGAGAGAACAAACCCCAGCCATTGAAGTCAGGTCTCAGTTACTCATAATCAAGTACAAACCCTAACATATAACCATTTTCATACATGTCTATGGATTTGTTTCTATGGGAAATATCCCAACTACAAGGCTTCCCTTGCATGTGGCTCCTGCGTTTCCTTAACCCCTTAACCAGCAGGTATTTCCACAGACTCAAGCCTTACTTACCAAGAAGCTTGTGCTCCACTGCACTTCACAGGGACTGGTGCCAGAAATACAGAAGGCCATTGGGCTTCTCCTGGACCCACTGTTTGGTGGCGTTGCGGAAGGCAGCCCAGTGCAAGGTGGTCACTTTGTAATGATTCCTGTAGCCCAGCATGTCCAAAAGCTCAAGTAGCTCATCCTCAGCCAAGCCACCATGCAACAGGCACAGTAAGCACCGACTGTCGGCCACCCAGCCATCCAGTCCTGCACAGGCAACATGATGATGACAAGAATAAGAGCTAACATGAGCCAGGTATCTTTCTAAACGTTTTATATGATTCAACAACCTTCTTTTTCAATCATCGTATAGGAAATACTCTTATAGCCCCTGTCAAATGAGGAAAATGGAGCACAGAGAAGTGAAATAACTTACCCAAGGTCACACAGAAATAAATGCAGAACTGGGATTTGAACCCAGATAGCCTGGCTGCAGAGCCCATACATACTGTTAACCATTAAGCTATCATCCATAGTCACAACGAACACATCCAGAGCTCTGGTTACACACTGGAAAGCTTGCTGATGATTACACCGCGCATTTCTGCCTAGCAGTCTGTATTAAGGTTTTCCAACACCTAATTTGCATTTATGGCTGTGAGTGGTTTTCCTGTGTGATTGTTCCCCTGTCACACAGTCACAGATACCACTTAAGCCAGCTCTTCAGTACCCACCTGACCCTTAGATTTTTCCACCATAGCTGGACCTCCTTCTGGCTTTATGATCAGCCGACTATAAAGAGATCCTTCAGACCATTCAGAGAAATGGTAACACACAGTCTACCACTCTGACTTTATCTCCTATGCTAGGACGGGGGAATGAGCCCAAATCACCTGCAATCTTGAAGCAAAGGCAGAGCTGTGCAACCCCAGTCAGCCAAGCTTCCCTGAGGTTGGCCTCAGCATTTTTTTTTTTTTAGACAAGGTCTCACTCTGTCACCCAGGCTGGAGTGCAGTGGCACAACTACGGTTCACTGCAACCTCGACCTCCTGGGCTCAGGCAATCCTCCCACCTCAGCCTCCCTAGTAGCTGGGACTATAGGTGCATGCCACCATGTCTGACTGATATTTTGTATATTTTGTAGAGACAGGGTTTCGCCATGTTGCCCAGGCTGGTCTCAAACTCCTGGGCTCAAGTGATCCACCCACCATGGTCTCCCAAAATGCTGGAATTAGAGGTGTGAGCCACTGTACCCAGCTGGCCTCAGCTTAACCAAGCTCTTCCTGCACCTGTGGCTGAGCTCCCTGGGCCTCAGTGGCAGTGGCTGGGCAGAGCTAGCGGGTGGAGCAGTCTTTGGTGAGGAGGAGACCTGGGCTTTCCTGCACAGACCTGGAGATGGAGGGCAACACAGCCACAGGTCACTTTGCCTCAGTGACTCTTCTAAGGGCACGGAGAACTAGTTTCCACCTCCTTGTAGGTGCAGGAGGGCGCAGTAAATTTGAAGTCAATTTTCTTTACAGAAATGCAAATTGTAGAGCAAAAAAACAGGGCAGGATGATTTGTTGCACCAATCAATGTGTCTTTCTTTCTTTCTTTCTTTCTTTTCTTTCTTTCTTTCTTTTTTTTTTTTTTAAAGAAGGCGTCCCTCTGTGTCGCCCAGGCTGGAGTGCAGTGGCACTATCTTGGCTCACTACAACCTCCATCTCCCGGGTTAAAGTGATTCTCCTGCCTCAGCCTCCCAAGTAACTGAGATTACAGGCACGTGCCACCACATCCAGCTAATTTTTGTATTTTCAGTAGAGACAGGGTTTTGCCATGTTGCCCACGCTGGTCTCAAATTCCTGACCTCAAGTGATCAACCCATCTCAGAATCCCAAAGTGTTGGAATTACAGGCATGAAACACCATGCCCAGCTGTGTCTTTCATTCCAAGTATTTTCTACTTCTCACCCCCACTTCCCCATCCCTGCTCCATTTTAAATTCACTGCCCTTAAGAGAAGACTGTTATAGCAGAGAAAAACTCAAGTTTCAAAATAGACTTTTGAAGTTCATGGTAGGGACAATGGCTTGAGGGAACAAATTTTGACTCTCAAAAGCCTGATTGTTGAATATCATAAAACACATTCCTGGAGCCAGGTGAGGTGGCGGCACACTTGTAATCTCAGCTACTCAGGAGGCTGAGGCAGGAGGATCCCTTAAGTTGGAGGCCAGCCTGGGCAACATAGTGAGACCCTAGCTTAAAAAAAAAACAGAAAACAAACTCCTGACTAATACATGGAATAAATTTTTTTTATGACAAACAATAAACTCAGATAAGTTCAGGGTCATCTAAAGAGGATTTTTTCCCCCACTCAGGAGGAAAAGCATTTGTGGAACTGAGAAAGTATAGGAGAGAATCAGAGAGGAGAACAAGACTCAAGCAGAGCACAGAAGTTGGCTGAGGAGAGAGGACCCTCTGTTAGGATGTGGCCCCCGTCAGCTGGGAGCCACAGAGATGCAGTGACTTGAGAACAGATGGGCACACGTGTGTCCTAGAGGAAGCCAGAAGTGCAGAGAAGTCAACATCTGTGGACCATGGAGACCATGGCCACCTAGGTAGAAGATGGCAGGGACAGAGAACAACCAAGGCCACCCAGCACCCAGGTCCTTGGATCTCAGATCAACCCAAAGGAGATATGGGAAGGCCACAAATCCTCGCCCCACTGAGAAAATCCTGAGCTCACTAAAAACAAACCATATTGATGGAATTAACCTGAATTGACTAGATGAGGTGTCTGCCAACAGCAGGCTTGTGGGCTCAGAAGAGAGATACATTGACTTATAGAAATAAGAAAGCTCCATTTCTTAGATTCTTGAAAAATGTGACGGAAATTTATGTCTAATACAGTTCTCCTTACAGCCAACACACAGAGTCCTTTAAACTTAGCAAATAAAAATACAGGATGCTCAGTAAAATATAAATTTCAGATAAACAATAAATTAATTTTTGGTGTTGAGTATGTCCTGTGTAATATTTGGGACATTCTTATACTGAGAATTATTTGTTATTTATCTGTAATTCAAATAATTGTTAGCATAGGTATGTCCCATGCAATATCTGAGACATACTTCTACTAAAGATTATTTGTTGTTTATCTGAAATTCAAATTTCATTGGGCAGGCCAGGCATGGTGGCTTATGCCTGTAATCCCAACATTTTGGGAGGGCGAGGCCGGTGGATCACCTGAGGTCAACAGTATGAGACCAGACTGGCCAACGTGGTGAAACTCTGTCTCTACTAAAAATACAAAAAATTAGCTGGGTGTGGTGGCGGGTGCCTGTAATCCCAGCTACTCGGGAGGCTAGGACAGGAGAATCTCATGAACCCAGCAGGCGGAGGTTGCAGTGAACCAAGATCATGCCACTGCACTCCAGCCTAGGCAGCAGAGTGAGACTCCGTCTCAAAAAGAAAGAAAAATTTCACTGGGCATCCTGTGTTTTCTCTGACAACCCTGTCCCTAGAGCCCCCTTCCCTGCACAGGAGTCCACCACACATCTTTCTCCCTATGGACTCCCACAAAGCTGTCAACAGTGGCCAAGGCCTACCTTCTCCTGAAGCCAGTGTCTGAATTTGCCCTTTTGGGTTGAAAAGTCCAACTGTAGTCTTCAATCCAGTGTTTGAGAACCAATTCCCAGGGCTCCTGAACAGAGACGGCCTCCAAGTACTCCTTCATACACTGAAACTCATTGCAGTAGATTCTGCATTCTTTCAATTCATTGGCTAGGATTGTGAGTTTTAAAGGACTCAGGTCTGGTTTTTTCCTCAATGCCTGTGTGCTCTGTTGGAAGGGGTCCATCATGGGAATGGAGAGATGCTTTCTAAAGATGTTTAATTTTGTTTCTTCATCTCCTGTGCTAATGAGTTCCACTGTCCTCACATCCGGGTGGGCACACAACAACTTGTAGGACAGGCTGGAAGAGACAGTGCTCATGATAAAATTGCAATGAGGGGAGAGTGAGTGTGGCAGCCAGGAAAAATCTTTCGCCTGATGGAGAGAATCAAAGACATTTGAAAACATTAAAGACTTTAAAATTACTTTGTTGATGGTTTTTCAACTTAGAGTAGGTACGATATAGGGAGTAAGTATAGAATAAGGGTTGGAGTGAAGGTTATTCATAGTAACTTGAATTGTAAGCATTATGGTGCTAAGAAAATATCAAGTCACACTCAGTAGAACTGTATTTGACTCGTGTCAGGTATGAATTTGATTGTGCAAATGTGAACTCTAAAAAGAGGTTCCTAGGAGCAAGTAATTTAATAATATCACATAATTCTGAAGAATGACCTACAGGAATAACCAGAGGAAACTGGAGAGTGCAATTGGAAACATTCAGTTGAAAAAGAGGATGTTATTTTATGCTGAGAAGTTGTCACTTTGTGCAGCAATACTATCATGAGTTAAATCATTTTATTTTGGAACAAAATAAATACCTAATAAGATCAATCTTTTCTCGATTCCTTTAATAGCCTTTCCCACAATACGTCTTTGCCTAATAACACCAAACATCACATACTCACTCTGAGCCAGGCACTGTGTTGAATGTGTCTGTAGGTACTAACTGTATTAATTACGGTTTTTAATTTCTGCATCTTAGGATGATTTAACATTCCTCAGGACCTTACAGACCCAGCCCTTCCCAAGGCTAGCTAACTACTGGGGGTGGTGGACAGCCTGCCTGGAATCTGCCTTTAGCGTGCAGATCTAACTCACACAACAACCCTTCCCTAAATCAACCCAGGGCCAGGTACCAGAAAACTAGAGGTAGCCTCTGTGCCCAAAGCCCATCAAAATTATTCAAATTAAGCCTGGGCAACATACAGAGAACTCATCTCCACAAAAACATTTTTTTTTTTAGTTATCTGGGCATGATGGCTCATACCCCCAGCCTGCGGTCCCAGCTACTTAGGAGGCTGAGGTGGGAGGACGGCCTGAGCCTGGGAGGAAAAGGCTATGATTGCCACGATTGCGCCACTGCACTCCAGCCTTAACTACAGAGCGAGATGCCGTCTCAAAAAAAACAAAAAAATTCAAATTAGCCAACCCTAAACTGTTTACCTGCCCTGCCTTGCCATTCCTATAGAAACTCCAATAAAGACTCTGGCTTCAGTTTCCCCTTGTTCCTGTCCTCTGCCTCCTGACCACCCTTCCCCTGGGTGCCTAAGCAGCATGTCCCCTTCTCTCAGGAAACATAAGTAACGACTTCGTCTTTCAGTGGTACCGGCCTGTCCATGTGGTCGCCCAACCATACCTCTGTAAATTAAATCCTGGGCATAATTTTAATACATGAACTCATTCTATCCTAATGACAACACTCCAGAAAGGCAGAGAAAGAAACTCAAGGATAGAGGAGCTACATGCCTTATCTAATTCATTCTGCTAGCTTAAGTGGCAGAGCTGGGATTCAAACCAAGAGTCTGGCACCAGAGGCAGCCTCCTAATCGCTACCCTAAACTGCTTCAGGTAACTGTCTGGCCATCCTTCCTCCTTCTAAAGAGCTCTGCCTCAAGTCCTTCTTCCAGAAAGCCATCCCTTCATGAGAGGCTGTCACAATACTACATACCAATCTGTACCTCGCACATGTCACAGTTGCAATTTATATTTATGTGAGTGATATGACTTCATTAATGTCTGCCATTCCCCACTCGAATGAAAGCTCCATTTCTTTGCAGGGACTATGTCTGTCTGTCTTTGCTAATAGTGCTTTGCCTACAGTAAGTGCTCATGATAGATATACAATTTTTTTTTGAGATGGAGTCTCCCTCTATCACCCAGGCTGGAGTGCCGTGGTGTCATCTCAGCTCACTGCAACCTCCACCTCCTGGGTTAAAGCAATTCTCCTGTCTCAGCCTCCCAAGTAGCTGAGATTACAGGTGTGCACCACCATGCCTGCCTAATTTTTTGTATTTTTTTTTGTAGTAGAGATGGGGTTTCACCATGTTGGTCAGGCTAGTTTCGAAATCCTGACCTCAAGTGATCTCCCTGCCTTGGCCTCCTAAAGTGCTGGGATTATAGGCATGAGCTACCGCCCCCAGCATTGTGATATATTAAATTAAAAAGCAGGTTAAGAAACAATGTGGTGTGTAACTTCTTTACATAAATATGCATATGTATATATATAGAGAGAGATAGATATCCATAGGAAAAAGGGTATACAGCAGCAAAATAGTTACCAGTGGTGAGACTATGAGTGTATTTAATTTCCTATTTTCTTCTTTTTTATCGTATTTTCTGTGAGAAACAGATCTTATTCACGTAATTGATTGATTACGTATAGTTTTAAGTTTTAAAGAAGCTGCTTCCCCAAGTAATAACTAGTGCCAAGTATTAGTAGAGGTTCCACTGATCCAGTATTATCTCAAACAGGAGAAAAACTGAAGATGACAACCCATGAATGCAATTTTGTATGTGTAAAACCAGTGAAGATGAGGTAGACCAAACTATACAACATAAAAGACAGTCAGACTGATCAAAGTACAAAATAGGGGGCAGATATGTGCATGGGGAAAGGCCCCAGTGGCTGGAACCAGAATGCCCATGTCTGAATTCTGAGTCCACCACTTAACCATCTTAGGACCTTAGACAAGCTACCTACCATCTCTGTGCTCAGTTTGCCTTGTGTAAATAGGGAAGATGAGCACAGTCTCTTCCTAATATGGTCGTTGTATGAATTAAATGCATTAATATTCTTTTTTGTTTTTGTTTTTGTTTTTTTGGAGATGGAGTTTCACTCTTGTTGCCCAGACTGGAGTGCAATGGTACAACCTTGGCTCACTGCAACCTCTGCCTCCGGGGTTCAAGAGATTCTCCTGCCTCAGCCTCCCAAGTAGCTGGGATTACAGGTACCTGCCGCCACGCCCAGCTAATTTTTGTATTTTTAGTAGAGATGGGGTTTCACCATGTTGGCCAGGCTGGTCTTGAACTCCTGACCTCAGGTGGTCCGCCCGCCTTGGCCTCCCAAAGTGCTGGGATTACAGGCCTGAGCCACCGTGCCCAGCCAAATGCATTAATGTTCTTAAAGTTCCTAAAATGGTGCCTGGCCCATTGTAAATACATTATAGAAGTATTTGTTCAATAAAATATAGAGCAGGGCTGGGTGCAGTGGCGCACACCTGTAATCCCAGCACTTTGGAAGGCAGGCTGGGAAGCTCACTTGAGCCCAGGAGTTCAGGATCAGACTGGGCAACATAGCAAAACCTCATCTCTACAAAAGGTTGAAAAAATTAGCCAGGCATGGTGGTGTGTGCCTGCAGTCTGGAGGCTGAGGCAAGAGGATGGCTTGAGCCCAGGAGGTGGAGGTTACAGTGAGCTATGATCATCCCACTGCATTCCAGCTTGGGCGACACAGCAAGACCCTGTCTCTTAATTAATTAAAATATAAAGCAGTAACTAAAAGCAGTGTTGGCTAAAACCAGAGATGTGTGATGCAATGGAAAGGTGTTATATATAATACATCCTAAATAATGAAGTTTTTATTCTTTGTATTTCTTTTTTTAAGTTGTTTTATTTTTATAAAGTTGTGATAAAATAGGGGTTATTTTAAAAAGATGTTACCTTCTGACCTGAAATCCCATAAATGCCAATCAGTTCTTCAATTCCATCTAATACAAGTATGCATGGCTTTAAACTGATGGAAGCAATGAATACTTCCACAAGAAGTGAAAAGACCAAACCATTTGAGTCTTCATTAAGAATATCTGTTTCAAGCTGAGTACCTACAGCATAGAAATTGGTTCAAATTAGGTGGAAATGATTCCATCATTGCTAAAACATGTTTATGGGCTGGGGAAGCAGAAGAGGTTGGGAAAAATGAGTGCTACTCACAGCTATACGTCTAACACACATATGTATACATGTGATTACCATCTTCAAAATATTCAACCCAGAAGAGATAATAGCGATGGTTTACCACCAGATTGTCTCCAATACGTTTTCAGGATTTGATATAAAAAATATTTTTGTGTGATCCAAAACATTACTCTCATCTTCCAAAATGCAAAAACAGGTCATGTTACAAAGAGTTGGATACGAAGAGAAGCCCTGTGATCCGTGAAGTTTCTGACACTCCTTAACATTGGGTGCGTGCTTAGGGTCACAGCCACCACCCTGGGCTCTTCCAGTAATGCTCAAATATAGAGACTCCCACCCACTGTCTTGTTTCCTTGGCCCTAGCCCATCTTAAACTTGACAGAAATAATCCCAAACTCCACCCACACTATTGGGCCCTAGACTTTGGGTTCTGGAAAGTATACATTCTTAGAAAGAACTAAGCTATGAACCCCCAAAAGGCAAAGGAAGTCATTAGAGATGATTGACTTTCAGACTGTGATAAAGTGACCTAGTAGCAGCAACCCCAAGTTGTAATCAACTACCTAATACCCTAAGAACATTTTACTGCAAATTCCGTCTTGCTTTTATTTTTCAAAAGCAATATTTTCCACAGAAATTTAAGCACATTGAGGTCTGGAAAATCGAGTCACATGTAGAAGCTTTAATGGATTAGGTCTCTCAGATGCATTAAGATTTTGTTAGAGTCGTTGAGAGTAATTATGTTTAGCAAATATTTATCAGTTGCCTATTATGTGACGGTTCCATGCTAGATGCCGAGAGGAGATAAAATGATTCATATATGAAGTCAACCACCTAAAGGAAGTGGAAATTGGTTCTGTATAGAAATGGCCAAATTTCAAGGCAGAATATGAGTCTGGAGGCTACTGAAGCTTGATGTAGAACCATCACAATAAAGAAAAGCTCTGTGTGAAAGACACTTCAAATAAGCCTTTAAGGGTACACAGGCAGAGACAAGAAGAAGGGCATATCATCAAGACAGCACAGCCAAAGACTGGGACATAGGAAGGTACCATGAACAGTTGAAAAACAGGACATTGCTTAGAGTAGTGGTTCTTAACAGGAGAGGTTCCAGGGTTTTGAGACATCCTACAACACAGGACAGTCACATCCAATGAAGCTTTGTCCCCAGGTCTACCCGACTTTCAGATATTTCAATAATCATGTAAGGGGGAGAAAAAAACTGATAATGACCTAACCTAGAAACCAGCTCCATTTTACATACAAACACAAACTATTTTTGTATGGTTTTAAAACACATTGAATTTTCTAGAATGTAACACCACATAAATTGATGAAAGATTATACATTGTTTTGTCTAAAATGACACCAAGATTTAGTCAACATTTCAGAAAATCACCACCCAAAAGCAATATTGCCTATGATGTTTGAGTCTCTTTTTTTCTTTTCTTTTTTTTTTTTTTTTGTTTTTTTTTTGTTTTTGAGATGGAGTCTCACTCTGTCGCCCAGGCTGGAGTACAGTGGCATGATCTTGGCTCACGGCAACCTCTGCCTCCCAGGTTCAAACGATTCTCCTGCCTCAGCCTCTTGAGTAGCTGGTACTACAGGCGCACGCCACCAAGCCTGGCTAATTTTTTGTATTTTTAGTAGAGATGGATTTTCACCATGTTGGCCAGGCTGGTCTCGAACTCCCAACCTCAGATGATCCTGCCTGCCTCGGCCTCCCAAAATGCTGGGATTACAGACGTGAGCCACCATGTCCGGCCAATGTTTGAGTCTTTAATATGACACACCCATGTCAACCTATATTTATAGACTGAAACTTACTGCTTTTATGGTGATTTTCTATACAGAGGCACTATGTCTTTGATTCAAGTCTGAGCATTTACACGTTCAAATATACATTGTTTTATAATAAGTTACTTTCTCTATATTCATCTTTTTATAGTATAGTAGTGTTAACTTTTAAAGAGATTTTTATAACACGAAATGATCATAAAATCAGTTACTTGAAACTTTTTTTGTGAATGTGAGACATTAAGAAAGTGAAGGTGTCAGAAAAGATAGAGATTGAGCTTATGTCAAACAATGAAAAATGATTTTCGAGAAAGGGAAGAGAAAGAAATTCAGCTTGATGATTCATCCCTTGAGTTCTTATTTAAAAACCTTTAAAATTATGGACATCATTGAGATTGCAGAACTGAAACGACAGAATTTTAGAGCAGAAGGGGTTCTTGGAAATCATCGAGCCTAGTCCAGACCCTTCATTTTGTAGATGAGGAAACTGAGGTCCAGAGAGGTGAAGGGAATGTGAACACACAGATCATCAGGAGCTTTTAAAACACTATTTTTTCTAAAGGTTTGTTTTCAAGCCATGTGTGGCCCCCATTTCTTAGTGTAGATGGCTCAGAAGCAGCCCCTGTCAGAGCCCACAGAGGTGTGGATCCTCTGCCTCTTCCACAAGGTTGGCATAGAGTGTAAGTGACAAGGTGAATGTGAATGAACCTCAGGAAGTATATACCACCTGACAATCACAGAGCATAGAGCACTAATATAATCAGCAAAAATTAATCCTAAGCAAAAAAAAAATACTCATGGCTGATGCTTATAGATTTATATCTTTGTATATGAAGGAAAATATATATGTTGAGTGGTTTTAAAACCACATTTTTGGTGCTTACAATTATTTTTTCTGAAAATAATGTTGACAATAAAGTCAGCGTTACTAGTATTGGAAAATGATTCTAAACATTTCTACTTATTTTGGCAGGAACAATCTGTCTCTACTAAATGACAATGGCCAATTGCCTCATTTAAATGGTAACAGCTCACGTGTTGAAACAGCCACCTAGGGATTGACAAACTCATGTGCTTTTTAGCAGTGTTATCTCTCATCATTCAACATAGGTTTATTGAGAAGCTTCTGTGTCTGTGTCAGGCACTGGGTATGACAATGGCCAATAAAATAGATATGATTCTTGCACTCACGGAACTTACACAGGGAGACAAGCAATAAGACAGATCACAAGATCATTTATAATTCACCTGAGGGACCTAGGGAGGCAAGCTCACAGTGCCTGGAGGGAGACACTTGTGTAAACTAAGATGCAGTGGGACTGGGGATCCTGTGCCGTGTGGTCAAAGTTAGGGCTGAGGGACAGAGGTACCCATCAGCCCCTCTTATGGAGGGGGTGACCTTTGAATAGGGCCATAAAGGATGAGAAGGATTCCACTGCCCTGAGACAAGGGAAGGGGCATTTTAGGAGAAGAGAACTGCATGGGCAAAGGCATGGAGGGATGGAAGTGACTGGTGTGATCCAAGGAGATCAAACCTGTGGGGCAAAGGGAAAGAGATCAGGCTGGGAAGTCAACAGGGTCCAAGGCAAAAAGCTTGGCAAGCTCTGCCATGGATTTCTGTCCATTCCACATCACCAACTTGAGCAGAGACTTTCCCGATGCTGGGAGAGGAGACTGATAAAAAGCAACCACAGGAGGGAAATTTTCCTTTGCTGGCTCAAGGAGGATGGCAGTGTAGTGATGAGGACTAGGGGCTTCGATCCCAACAGAGACCTGAGTTTGCACTCCCTGCTATGCCCTTGCTTAGCTGTGTGGCTCTGACATTCTGAGCCCCATTCTTCCAATGTGGGATGATAATTCTATGGGTGGACCATTGAGAGCATTAAACGAGATGCTGATAAAGCCCTTAGCACTGCTACATAGAAAGCCTTCAATAAATGGAACTTATTCAAACCTGCCCTCAGATTCCATGGGGTCACATGGTGAGGAAACATGCAAATATGAAAATCAGTGACCATGCTGAGCATGGTAGCACACACCTGTCATTACAGCACTTTGGGAAGCTGAGGTTGGAGGATTGCTTGAGCCCAGGAGTTCAAGACCAGCCTGGGCAACATGGCAAGACCCTGTCTGTACAAAAAATTAAAAAATTAGCCAGGCATGGTGGCACACTCCTGAGGTTCCAGCTACCAGGAGGGCTGAGGTGGGAAGATCACTTGAGCCCAGGAGGTCAAGGCTGTAGTGAGCCGTGATCACACCACTGCACTCTAGCCTGGATAACAGAGCAAGACCCTGTCTCAAAAGAGAAAAACAAAAGAAAAAAGTCAGTGACTACTCTGACCTTCCGTGAAGTGTGTCTTCTGTGACACCAATTGCCCGTAAGGCAGGCAAAGCGTGTAGGAGTCAGTAGAGCTGGCTACAGGCAGTTCCCGTCTACAAGATCCCTTTATCCTGGCAAGCAGGGATTGAGGACAGAAGAGCAGAAATATGAGTGTCATTGGGTGTGATTAGGTGCCCTAGATAGAAAGGGTCCCTGGCTCACAGCCCAGGCAGGATCTGCAGCTTCAGACAGCTGAGGCGGGCTACAGAAAAGTGCTCTCTGCAAAGAGGCTGAATCCGCTCCGAGCACCTGGCCTCTTAGGCTGACTGTGTTCGCAGCAGCAGCTCTTCCTCCTCTGCCCACATCCAGCTCACCCAGGTGAAACCAGGTCTCAGCAAAGGCAGCCACAATAAATGACTCTGGGGCCAGCCTTCTCCGCTGGCCTGCAGGCTTTCTAGGCTGCAGAAGCGATAGCTGCAAACTCTCTTGTCTTGCAGTCCTTCCTCTCCCTACTCAGCTAATGAACAAGAATGTCTTGTTTCCCCTAGCAGCCCCCACACCCTGCTTCTTTCTCTAGCTCAGAAAGGAATAATAACAACAACAATAATAAATAATAACAACAACAACAATAATAGCAGCTGTGTGCCATGAACTACTTTAAATTCCTTACTTGTATTTTGTATTATGTTTTTTGGGGTTTTTTTAACGCAGTTTTTTTTAAATTTTGTATTATGTTTTAATTCTCACACAGCCTTATGAGGTTAGTACTATGAACCCCATTCTCATTTTACAGATGAGAAATTGGGGAACAGAGAGCTTAAGTAAACTGCCCAAGATCACACAGCTAATAAGTGACAGAGCCAGAACTGTGGGCCAAGTCCAGGACCAGCCCTTCCTCTTGTTAATGAGGAGGGGTGTTCTCTCAGGGTTAGAAAGTGTCAAATATTCGTAGGCTGTTCCTGAGCTTATTCTAATGTTGTCAGCCTAAAAATCTGGGTTTTTTTTGAAAGACAGCAGCTGTTTTTATTAGGAGTTCTTTGCATCCAAACACACGTTCATTAAAATAACAATTCACTTTGGGAATAAAATCGTAATTGAGTGTGTAGCACGGAGTTTACATCATCAGCCTGGCCAGACTGAACACCTTTGGGATGTGCCAGAATAGGATTAGTCGCTGTGTAGACACCGTCACACCTGCTTCTACTGATTTTGACTTTATCCATTTTATATGCCCTGAGAAATGCAACCATAAAGACCTCATCCACACGTGTTCTTCCCTCTGTTTACTCACAGACACCCACCACACGCACAGAAAGAAACTCAAATCCCTGTACTCTTGTATAGAGATAAGATACACCCATCAAAACTCACCCAGGGCACCCACATACTCACTTAGGGCCCAAAGGCGCACATGGGTACGTGTCCCTGCATGACAAGAGATGAATTCCCAAAAGCAAGCAAAGTCAGACACATACAAACATGGAAATACACAGCAGGTGCCTAACAATAGTAAGAGCTAAGATTTATCAATGCTCACTATATGCCAATGCTTACTAAGAGCCTTGGTCTTTCATACTTTATCTTAGTTAATCTTGTCAACTACCTGTAAGGTACATTTTAAAAATAATTATTATTATCCACATTCTACAAATAGGAAAACTGAGCCACAGAGGGTTAAAATAACTCACCCAGGGTCACACGGCTAATAAGTAGTGAGACAAGGTTTGAACGCAAGTGGTCAGACTCCCTAGCTGCTCCTACCACAGTCAGGCACAATACAGGTCCCACACGATTGTGATTACACGTTGGCCCACACCTGGCAACTTAAATGTCACGTGCCCAAAGCAGAACTCCATTTCCCTCAAAACCTGCTTTCCCTCAAAACCACCCCACCAATGCTGGCCCGTCTCAGTCAACAGCCCTCGCCACCCATGTAGTTTCCTAAAGCCAAAAGCTAGGAGTTCTCAATTCCTGCCTTTCCTCCAATCCACACATTCAATTCATTAGCAAATCCTCGATCCACCCAAAACCCTCCACCTCCACTGCTACTGTCCTCTCTGAGCCACTGTCATCTCTGGCTTGGACTATTGCAGTAGCCTCTAACACCTGTCTCTGCCTCATGCTTGTCCTCTTACACACATTTTCCACACGAGATTGATTTTGGTC
Source organism: Symphalangus syndactylus (assembly GCF_028878055.3). Lineage (NCBI taxonomy): Eukaryota > Metazoa > Chordata > Mammalia > Primates > Hylobatidae > Symphalangus > Symphalangus syndactylus. The sequence continues at coordinate 99,436,020 of NC_072435.2, forward strand.
TTTTAAAAATATTAATCGAATGATGTAATTCCCCTGCTTAAAACCCTCCACTGGCCTCCCACTGCACTTAATAGAATCCAAACCTAATGTTATGGCCTGCAAAGCCCAGAGTGGCCCCATCTTCCCCTCCTGCAGTCCATCGCCGCCCAACCACACTGGCTCTCTTTCCCTTTCTAAGTCATTCAACTTGCTTTCCAGCTGAGGAGCTGTATGACCTGAGCTGTTTTCTTTGCCTGGAATGTTCTTTCTCCTGGTTTCCACATGGCTGCCTACCTTCGTGTCCATGAGATCTCCACAGAGAAAGTAGCAGAGATGATGGCTACCTGTTCCACAAAAGCCTATGCTCCCCCTTCCACAGGGCGGGATTAGCGTTCTATCCCTGCTCAGTTCCCAGTGTGGCCATGTGGGCCCGATGTGGCCAAGTGCTTGTCAAAAGAATGGGTGTGGAGGTGGCTATGAATCCCTTCCAGTCTGAGACTTCTGAGGAACAGATGTGCTTTTCCACTCTTTCCCCTCCCCCTAACACAAATGGAGGGCTCTGAGGCCCCAGGGGATGACCTAGCCTTAATATGGAAAGAAAGCCTGTGTCTCCGAGTCAACACACGGAGGAAAGTGACTTGTTACCTAACTAGGGACCCCATATTACACTGTTTATATGAGTAAGAAATAAGCTTCCCTTTGAGAAGCCACTGAAATGAGATTCAGTTGATATGGCAGCTAGAGTTGCCCTAAGACAGAGATATAGTCCCTGACTGCTCAAATAGCCACCCTGGCACCTTATCACATCACACTGCATGGCACTAATAATTATTTGACATGTTTCCTGTCTATTTGTTATCTGCCTTTGTCAACTAGGACATAATATCTATGGGGGCTATGACCTTATTTGCCTGATTTACTCCTCTATTCCCAGAACTGGGAAGAGTGTCTGGCACAGAACGGGCAACCAATAAATATTCTGTGATGCATGAGTGAGTAAATGAGAGAATGAACCTGCTCAATGCATGGTTATTGAATTGAGTAGGGCCAGCAGTAGTGGAGAGGCATGTCCCGCCCAGGGCCTGGCGCTTGCTTCCTCCAACAGTGCTGTTCCCAAGACGCCTGCCTGGTTCCCTCCCTCCTCTCTTTCAGTGATGTATTTAATTGTCTCTTCCTCAGTGAGACTCCCCAGAATACCCTGTTGAAAATCCTAACAGTTCCTACACCATCTGCCTACCTCTTTCTCTGCTTTGGGTTTCTTCATAGAACTCACCATTATCGAACAGTCTCTTATTTAGCGACAGCTAATTCTTTGTCCTCCTCCCTCCCCTAATAACATGAAAACTCCATGAGGTAAAAACTGGTGTCCATTTTGTTCACTATTGTATCCCCACTGCCTAGAATAGTGCCCTGGCACAGAAAGGTACTCAATTAACGTTTGGTGAAAGAGAAAAAAAAGAAAGAGAGAGGAGGAGGAGGGGGATGGAGGAGAAGAGGGAGGGAGGGAGGGAGAGGGAGGAAGGGGAGAAGGAAGGGAGGGAGGGAAGGAGAGAGGAAGGAAGGAGGAAGGAGGGAGGGAGAAGGAAGGAAGGGGGGAGGGGAGGAAGGAAGGAGGGGAGGAAGGAAGGAGGGAGGGCAGGAAGGAAGGGAGGAAGGAAGAAAGGAGGGAAGGAAGGCAGGCAGGCAAGCAGGAAGAAAGGAAGGAGGAAGGAAGGAAGGCAAGCAGGAAGGAAGGAGGCAGGCAGGAGGAAAGAAGCCTAGCTCTGTGAGGGAAAAGGTGGGTAGATGTGGGAGGCAATACAAGGTTTAGATCAGAGCAAGGGAACAACACCCACACGAGCAGAAGAGAGAACCACCCATTTCTAATTGCCCTGACATGTCCTGAATGAATGGTAAGTCTGACTCTGTTACCGTAGTTTCTGTACTGTAATTCTGTGTTGAAGTAATGGATCACAGACATGATGTGGCTGCTTTCACAGGTGCTGCCCACAAAATGAGAAATCAACAACATGCTCGGATGTTTCTTTTTGAAGTAATTAACCCAGTTGGCAATCAGAGTGGACTTCCCACAACCATTTTCTCCAGACAAGAGCAAAATAGACTTGTAAGTTGGAATAGGATTTATTCTGAAAAATAAAAGGGTAATAAAACGTAAAGAATATTTACCAAGGAAGGAAAGCAGGGAAGGAGGGAGAGAGGAAGGAAGGAAGGAAAAGAAAATTTTCCTGCACACATTTTCCTTCTAAAAGATAAAGTTCTAGTTTCAATTTTGGCCTCAGCCGGCTTCAAAGAACTCATTCACCCTCTGGGCTTTAGCTTTGTCCTGTGTAAAACTAGAAGAGTAGAGACAGCAACCTTGGAAGGCCCTTCCAGCTAGACAAATCCTAGGTCTGTCCAGTAAGAACCAGGGTTACACAAAGGTCCCAAGGCCTGGGGAGGGAAACGACCACATTAGTCCACTGCCCTTGCATCTGGCTTGCTCCTCCTCCCTTAGGTTACCACCACCATCGCCAGGCTGGTCCTTGGTGTAACAACATATTGGAAGAGCATCAGAAATTGAAGCACTGCCAGGTGCAGTGGCTCATGCCTGTCATCCTGGCACTTTGGGAGGCCGAGGTGGGCAGATCACTTGAAGTCAGGAGTTTGAGACCACCCTGGCCAACATGGTGAAACCCCGTCTCTACTAAAAATACAAAAATTAGCTGCGTGTGGTGGTGTGTGCCTGTAAACCCAGCTACTTGGAAGGCAGAGGCAGGAGAATTGCTTGAATTGTGAGGTGGAGGTTGCAGTGAGCCAAGATCATGCCACTGTACTCCAGCCTGGGCAACAGAGCAAGACTCTGTTGGAAGGGAGGAAGGAAGGAAGATAAGAAGGGAGGGAGTGAGGGAAGGAAGGAAGGAAGAAGAAAGAAAGGAAACAAAGGGAGAAAGAAAGAAAGAAAAAGAAAGAGAGAGAGAGAGGGAGGGAGGGAGGGAAGAGAAAGAGGAAGGAAGGAAGGAAGGAGGGGAAGGGGGAGGGGGAGGGGAGCAGACGGAGGGGAGGGGAGGGGGGAGAGGAGCAGAGGGAGGTGGCGGAGAGGAGGGGGGAGAGGAGGGGGGAGGGGAGGGAAGCACTCATATGCCAAGAATTCCCTTCAATCCTGATGACCACCAAATTAGAAATCAACTAAATTATTATCATTGTTAGTGACTCACTGAGAGTCTTCCACTGGGTGGGGTGTGTTAGCTGGTAATACTGCATGAATATGATTTCTTTGAATTGCCAAGAGCATAACACAACTTGTTTTGTGGCTTTCTTTTTCACTGAAAATCTTCTGAATATGCAGAGTATTCTCAGGTCCATGAAATTCACTCTGGCCTTGTGCCTTACACAGTTATCATTCAATAAATACGTGTCTAGTGACTTTTCACTGATGTAAGTTCCATGAGGAGGACAGTTTCCAGGCTCACCTTATTCACCATTGAATATTTAGTGACTTGCACAACACCTGACCATAACTTGTTCAGTGAGTGAATGAAATAAATAAACCTGACATTGAGCTTCAGCAAAGAAGAGAATCAGCCTGAAAATTCATTTAAAAAAAAAACCCTAAAACAGTGTCATTAGAAGTTGCTTCATAAGAATTCCGTCTCCATGGCTGGGCACAGTGGCTTGCGCCTGTAATCCCAGCACTTTGAGAGGCCGAGGCGGGTGGATCACGAGGTCAGGAGATCAAGACCATCCTGGCTAACATGGTGAAACCCCGTCTCTACTAAAAATACAAAAACAAAATTATCTGGGCATGGTGGCGGGCGCCTGTAGTCCCAGCTACTCGGGAGGCTGAGGCAGGAGAATGGCATAAACCTAGGAGGCAGAGCTTGCAGTGAGCCAAGATTGTGCCACTGCACTCCAGCCTGGGTGACAGAGCGAGACTCCGTCTCAAATAATAATAATAATAAAAAAATAATAATTACATCTCCATTAGTATGAGTTTGGAATCAATGCCTTATTGCTGAAATGATTTCACCAGCAAACCTGAATGGTCAGGTTTGATTTTGTGCCCTACTTCCACTTTTGCTCTCTTTCAGTCTCAACCAAGCAGTGTGAGTGAGTCTATCAAAATATGTCATAGAGGCCAGGCATGGTGGCTCATGCCTGTCATCCCAGCACTTTGGGAGGCCAAGACAGAAGGACTGCTTGATCCCAGGAGTTTGACAGCAGACTGGGCAACATAACTTCTGTCTCAAAAAAAAAAATTTTTTTTTAATTTAGCCAGGCATGGTGGCATGCACCTGTAGTTCCAGCTGCTGGGGAGTCTGAGGTGGGAGGGTCCCTTGAGCCCAGGAGTTTGAGGCTGCAGTGAGCTGGGATCGTGCCACTGCACTCTGGACTGAGAGACAGAGCAAGACCCTGTCCCCATCCAAAAAAAAAAAAAAAAAAAAAAGGAGTCATGTAAGCAGGTTATTGCTCTGCTCAAAAGTAGTACAGTAAAAGCCAAGTCCTTACGAAGACCTGTAGGATCAAACAAGATCCACATCCTCCCCGCTGTCCATTGCATCTCCAACCTCATCCCCTACCACCAGCCCTACAGCTCTGACTTTCTTCCAGCCGCCTGGCCTCTTTGCTATTTCTCCAGCCTCCGGGCCTCCACATTTGCTATGACCTCTGTCTGGAATGCTCTTCCAATCCATATGTGCATAGCTTGCTCCCTCACCTATTTCTGGTAGTTACCCCAATGTCACCGTCTCAGTGAGGGCTTCCCTCACCCTACCAGATGGCCTAATTCCTTCCAGTGTTTCCTTTTCCTCCACAGCGCTTGAAGGCATCTCAGGAATACTACATATTTCACATAGTTATCATGCCTGTCTCCACAATGCAAGCTCTGTGGAGGCAGACATTTACGTCTCTTCTGTTCACTGCCATATCCCATCTCTAGAACAGTTCTTGAATCTAACAGGTAAAATAAATGAAGGAAAACTGCAATAAGAGACATCCACATAATCGGGGTAGGGTCTTAATTTATTCTCAAGAACAAAAAGAACATTTTATTTTGCAAAGTAATCTGTGGTTCCTTTCTAAATGAGAAAAAAAAAGGATCCTATTGCTCTATATAGTTGGTTATTAAGACAATGCTTTGAAACCTGAAAATAACTTTCCTTTTCTGTTGACCTACACACACTATTCAGGAACTTAAGGTAGACAGCATTGTTTCCAAATGGCAAAGCAAACAAGGCCCTGAATGTTTTCATGTATCTAATATAAAAGGGCTTATTTGTTATATTTTTACTGAGCACAATAATTTGAGTTGTTCAGTTGCAATAAAATTTATTACATTTTTCATCCACTCTGAAACACTTAAAATTATAACCTAAGTGAGAAATAATTCACATACTAAAAAATTCACCATTTTAAAGTGTACCCTTCCATGGTTTTCAATATATTCACAACGTTGTACAAGCATCACTGCTATCTAATTCCAGAACATTTTTCAGCACCCCCAAAAAGAAACTGCACCCAGTAAGAATCATTCTCCATTTCTTTGACTACCCTCTTCCCCCAATAGGCACTAAACAACTTTGTATCTCTATAAATTTGTCTACTTAAACCTAACATTCTTAACACATGACCTACATGTTTCTCCTGTAGTCTGAAAACATTGACTGAGCACCATGTTGTATTAACTGAATAAATTGTCTTCCTCTTGGCATGGGTTCCCAGAACCACAAGAATGTTGGTAGCCCTGTCCCTGAGTGAACTAAACCAGTAGGTTCTGAACCTGGGGCAGCAACGGCAAAGAACAGCCCTTAGCCATCCCAGCACTGCAGTTTTATTTCAAAGCACAAATCTCTCACAGGACACATGAGATGCAAGGTAAGAGCTGGAAAATGAGAATGGAAAAAATAAAGCTATCCTAAAAACCTCCCTGCTTCCAAGGATGAGACTGTGAGGGATACCATGGGTAACCCCAACTCTCTCACTGCTGGCCTCAGCTTCCTAATGCCTGTGGGTGGTGAACACGGTATTTCACCACCCAGGATGAGAAAGATATGGAGGTTTGATTGTAGAGGATACTGGATAAAACAATGAAGGAGTGCATATGTTGAGTCAGATAACCTGTTTTTTTCTTTAGAGATGGAGTCCCACTATGTTACCCAGGCTGGGCTCAAACTCTTGAGGTCAAGGGATCCTCCTGCCTCACCTGATTGGCCGGGATTACAGGCATACACCACCATGCCCAGCTCAAGATAACCTGATTTTTTACAAACAAACACAAATAATATGGTCCATATCATTTTCATAAGTGCTAGCTGAATATCTGAATGTAATTAATAATGAGCTGATGATACATGTGGAAGCTCTTTGTAAATTACACAATATTATGCAGATGAGTTATTCATATTTCCTAATCTAATTTCTTCTTTTTTCTTTTTTTTTTTGAGACGGAGTCTCACTCTGTCGCCCAGGCTGGAGTGCAGTAGTGCGATCTCGCCTCACTGCAAGCTCCGCCTCCTGGGTTCACACCATTCTCTCGCCTCAGCCTCCCAAGTAGCTGGGACTACAGGCATCCGCCACCACGTCCAGCTAATTTTTTGTGTGTATTTTTAGTAGAGACAGGGTTTCACCGTGTTAGCCAGGATGGTCTCGATCTCCTGACCTCGTGATCCACCTGCCTCCGCCTCCCAAAGTGCTGGGATTACAGGTGTGAGCCACCACACCTGGCCTAATTTCTTCTCTTTAAAGTCACTCCATCATTCTCAAAAATTATTTAGACCACCTTTGATGTATGGGAGAAAAATGAAGGTGGTTCCCTGCACTCTGGAAGTGTCTAATCTTCTTGAGGACACTGGAGGAAACTATGTGAAATACCAGAAAAATTTTGCAAGTGCAGAGTGATATCTGATAAGAAAATTCTAACCCTGGGGTGGTTTTTAGGGGGTCTCTCTTGCTTGAAGGGATGAGCATAGAATGGGGAAAGTTAGAAAAAGCATTCCAAGTTTGGGGTATTGCGTTTACCAAAGTCAGGCTGTTCTGCCTGAGCTTAGGATTTCTTGACGTCTTACCTGGGGACAGAATCTAAACTGGAACCTGCTGCCACATTGTTAAAATCAAGTTCCACATCCTTTAAGGCAAATTTTTCCAAGATTTCAAAGGTCCTGTCTGACTCCTTGGAAATAACAAACATTTGCTTGCACTTCTCAGTAAACTCTTCGTGATAGAAATGTTCAAAGCTGTGCTTGTAGTCTTGATAGTGAAAAAGATAAGTTGTAATAACTTAGATTAGTAGTTTCACATTTTCGATCCTACCTGTTATTACAAATGCCCAGGAAGGTATCTCTCTGTATCTATATCACCTTCTTTCTATTTGTGAAATGTTCCATATTTCACAGCCCATTCAATATACTAGTGAAAGAAAACTACAGGAAAACAATTGAACCTTTCTTCTGCTATTTGTACACAGAATCCTACTTAGGATTCCAAGTCATCTCATGACCTCAGAATGACAAGGGCAAAAAAATTAGGCTTGCTATATAATGCAGGTCATTTTTTCAAACTGTTAGCGAAGCAGGAAGTTATCTAATTCAGTCTTGTGAGGTATGTATGTGTGTCTATGTATGACAGAGGTTGAGCGAGTGGGGTATATTTTTAGGACAAATGCCCTAATAAGGATAATAACCATGGGTACGGCTACAGCTCTGCCATTGGGCAAGCTTTTTAAACTCTCTGATAAAATAAGGGGGAGGGGCCAGACAATGGATGATTTCTAAAGTTTCTTCCAGTTTTAATTTGCTGCAATTCTAAATTCATTGCCTAATAAAAGTCAGGGTGTTCTGGGCTCCCAAAATGCCCTCCTGTCTCTGGAGACACCCATATTCCCTATGTTTGTTTGTTTGTTTAGGAGTAAATGCTGTTATCAACACATGCAGGAGAAGGAACACCAGATAGTTTAGCCTGGTAAGTTCCCAAAATACTCACATTGTACCTTCATAGTTAACAGGGCTGCCCCAGGGCTCAGACAGGACCAGAATAGACCTGGAGGATCCACAGGCTGGCCAAGGTCAGCTTCCAGTTTCAAGATCTTAGACAAAATCTGGATGACCTCACAGTCTGACAGTCCTCTTGCACGAACCCTGAACCTCATCCAATAGTCTCAGGGATCTTCAAGGACCTCAAAATTACTTCTATGGGTCAAGAGTGTAAACTGATAGTTCTACATTGTCTTATAATAACTACCAGCTGCCCAAATGGCCTATCACTACCCTAACTGTGGACTATGAGATTTTGGAGCTACCTGGGTGATTAAAGAGCATTGAAGATCCAAAAGAGAAAAGAATTTAAGGCTTCCTTCTAAAGCAAAAAGGATTATTTTTTAAATAATCCATCCATTCCATGCCTTCTAATTCAGACATTTAGACCACATATATACATTCAAGAATAAAGTCTAAAACAAGCTAACCTTTCAGTAATATCCAAAATCAAAGACTAAGGAGAACACTATGGAAAAATAACATGACCTTAACCCCAAAACACAGAAAGGCTATATTCTTGAACACATTAGTGAATATTAATCAATAGATGCAGCTCAGATTAAGATTAGTAAAAGAATATTAATATTAACCACATTTCTGACTTTAACCAAATGTATATATTCTTATCGAACCCATTTGTTATTATTCCTTCTCACTAGTTATTAACTCTGCCTGATATGTGTCCAGTGCTGTTTTTAGTGGTTTACATAATTACTCTCAAAGTGGTTAATGTTAACCAATTTTATGGAAGAAAAAACTGCAGTTGACCAACACTAAGTAATGCACTCAAGGTCACATAACTAGGAGCTGAAAAATACAAGATCCAACGACCTGTCTGTCAAATTCTAAAACCCCAAGCCTGTCATAAATATGTGGGTTCTTTTTAGCTGCTCAACATCCAACCACCCTACCCTAGTTTCAGTAACAACCCTGGATTATCATTGGGATCCACCCATCCCCACTCTCAGTTCATATTATTCCAAAGAGTCTAACTCCACTTCCAGCTCCAGAAGTGGCCTGTGACCCAGGACTAGCCAATCAGAGCATCACATTCCCTTGACACCCAGTGATTGAATCAAATGCAAGCATATGGCCCAGGTCAGGCTAATCAGAGCCAGAAAGACTCAATGGTAGGAATGCTAAGACTTTGAGCCATTTCTGCTGGACTTGAACCTGGAGCTGCTATGGCCCATCTTCCTCTTCCTTCACGATAGAGATGCTAAGGAGCTGAGCTAACATCAGGACAGCAGGGCCAGGCTGAGAAGTAGTCAGAGACAAGGGCCTGGTAACATGATTTGAGCAACTGAATGAAGCCTGAGCTGAATCAGACTTAATCCTGGCCTTTTTAGTTATATAAGCTAATAAATTCCCTTTTCGTTAAAATCAGTTTGAGTCACCTGCAACCAAAAGAGTTGGGACTGATACAATGTTCTTTTTCCAGGGTCCAGATGATTTGGCTTCTAGGCAGAGTTTTGTCTAGCCTGCAGAGGTTTGTCTTCACCACCACCACCACCCACACTGAATTCAAATGACTCTCCTGTTCAGTACAGATCCATCTGCTCCCTACCACATCACAAGGACTATTGTGTGCCTGGTCCCTGAAAGCATTTGAGAATGTACCACCTGCCACCATTTTCCATCCCCATGTTAATTGGGCCCTTTCATCAGTAATTTATAATCTTTTGGGGTCATTAAGCCTTTTGAGAATCTGATCAAAGATACAGGCCACCTTCCTACCCCCAGGACACACACAGGCATATAAACATTATATTTTTTATACAATTTTACATAATTTTCATGTAGTCTATTTTTCATGTAATCATCACAGATCCCTCCTGAAGTCTGTCTAGGTGACAGACTCTTCCCTTTTTAATCTGGTACATGTCCACAGGACATTATTTCCAAAAATAATGGTAATCATTTCATTTAGAGGCAATATGATGTCAGGCAATGCTTCTCAAACTTTAACGCACATGTAAAGCTCCTAGTCATCTTGTTAAACTGCAAATTTTAATTCAGTTGACCTGGAATGGAGCTCAAGATTCTACCTTTCTAACAAGCTACTAGGTGATGCTGAGGCTGCCAATCCATGAATCACACTTTAATAAAAAAAGGTGAAAAAGAGCAGGCATAGATTTTAGAGTCAGAGAGACCTGAGTTCAAATCCTGGATTGGTCCCTCACTAGTTATATAACATTGGTAAGTCATTTCACTGCTACACAGCAGCTTTCATTTGCTCATGTGCAGAATCGGAATTATAATACCTACCTAGCAGGATTAACCTTGAAGATTAAATGTAATAGCATAACCAAAGCACCAGAAAATTAATAAAAGTTGATTCTCTTCCTCTTAGCTCAGTATTTCTGAATTTTGGGTAATTACTGATTATGGGGGCTGTCCTGTGCACTGTAGGATGCTTGTCAGTATCGCTGATGCCAGTAGCTCTCCCCAGATCGTGACAATCATAAATGTTTTCAGACTTGGCCAAATGTCCCTTGAGGGAGCAAAATCGGCCCTGGTTGAGAACCACTGCTGTAGACTCACTTAACTGCCAGATATTTTGGGTCTTCTCTGAGCTCCTTAACCCCCTAAACAATCTTCCATGACTGACTCATTACTTGCTCTTATTTTCAGTTGCAAAAATCTTCAAAGTGGAAAAATACATGTCACAAGAACACAATAATAATTTATAAATGCTTAAGGAATATTTGCAATCATTTAAAAATTCCTTTCACAAGGAAGACCTATAAAAACATTACCTTTATGTTGATAATGGACTTAGTTATCTCTATATTTACCAACCTATATTTTCAATCATTAAAGTGGCTGCATGAAGTTTTTCTATCACAACTGACCAGTCCTTGAAAACCAGCTCACCCAACTCGTGGAGATCACTATAAAATCTCACAGGGAGCCCTTTACTAATAATCTTGGCCTTAAGCTTTCCAATCCTCAATTTTTCCTCTTCATTCATTGAAGAACTCAAGGGCAGCCTCTCTCCCTTTTCCTCATCATCTAAAGCCTTCAGCAGTGTGGTTCCAGTCCTAAAGTAAAAATACTGAAATTGAGATTCATTCAGAAATGCTGCTTGGATTATCTCAAACTCCGTCAGACTGCAGTTGGGGTTCTCCAGAACCCAAGGATAACCGTTTTTGGCAGCAACATAGAGATTCTGTTCTACTTGGGATAAGCTTGACAAGCGAGTCACTTTGGAGGTCATGAAATGTGAGTAGTCACGGAGGAAGTCTCCATACGTCTGACCCAGCATGCAGATGAAAAAGGGAAAGCAGCTGTTCACGTAGCCAAGGCAGAGCTTCAGATGTTGGGAGCGAAGACAAGAATACTGTCTCAATTGGTGGGTGGGTAAGGATTTCGGGGCCTTTAATGCTGACCAACTCAGGTCCACGGCTTTGAAATATGTGCCCCGGGAATTGCAGAGTTCATTAAGCTGAGGGAAGATGTTTGCCAAAAGTCTCTCTCTTCTTGAAAATCATTCAGAGTCGAGCAGATGTAAGGCTGAATGGGTTTCTGGGGCTTTTGAAGGAATTGGGTATACCTTTCTACATTCTCATTTGTCTTCTGGCTCATTTCTCTTTGCCTGGGGACAACACTATGCATAAAATATCACAATTTTCATCCTAGCACAGCCACTGACCCCCACTGCTTCTAATCTTCCTCCCAATTATGTTTGCTATGAACAGGTGGAAATCTTTCCTGAAAATTGTTTCTTATCGGTATTGGAAGGTGAGAGATGCCAACCAGGGGACAGATCAGAGTTGAAAAACAATCCAGTTTAAGTTAGGACTGAAAAAGAAAAAACATCCATTTTAGGATTACAGGCAGTGCATGTCTCCCCTGTTCTTCCAAAGCTTTTGCTGAAGAACTGAGAACCAGAAGGCAAGTAGGCACAGGCCAGAGGCCTCCCCCTCTTTCCCTGAGCCTCCCATTCTACCTTCTCAGTGTCCCTGCGGCCAGCTGCTACTTCTGTCCCCTATGATTTTGGACGTTATACAAGGGCACTTGCTGATAGTGTGAAAAAGAAAACAAATCCAGAAAAGGAACTCAATGTCTTTAAGAGCAGAACAAGCCAAGAAAGACCTATGACTGTGATCAGAAGCAAGAATGAAAGCAGGTATGAAGATGAAGTCAGGACAGGAGGAACAAATGCCCTGGACTGAAAGCAGGTGGCAGCTGAGAGGCAAGGAAGTCTGGATTCAAGAACCTGGGAGAGTTCAGGGAATTTTTTTAGTCTTATATTGTGCAGGCTCATACAACACTCCACTCACCTCCATGAATTAAATTCCACTGAGCTAATGGAAAAACATACACCCTCCGACAATGTCATAGCTATGCTTGCAAGAGCTCAGAAAAAAAAAAAATGGTAACAACCTAGTTCTATGAGGTTTTTCTTGATACAACTCATTTCCATGCCAAATGTAGCTTTTCTTTGGTTATGTTTATCGCTTTCACTTGTGGAAAAACAGATCACATTATATAGCAATTTTTCATCAAGATCACCTGACAACAATATAATGATGCAGTACCTTTTTAAAAAGTGTTAACCCTTTGCATGGAATTGTCTTGACAATCCTATGATAGCTAGGATTACCACCCTACTTTATGAATGAAGAAACACAAGTGCAGACAGGATAAACAGGACATCCAAAGTCAGTTAGCTGGGAAGTGGAGAGCCAGGATCTAAACGTGGGTCAGTCTTACTCCAGAACACATACAGTATGATGCCACCATAGTATAAAGATAAGACCCTAGGTCATGCAGACACTATAAAATTGGTGGGTGGGAAACACCTATGCAATAAGCAGTAATGTAATAAATAGGTGGCAATTTAGAAAAGAGTAATTTAAACCACAATCTCACGCTATTTAAAAAAAAATTCTGAAAGATGGCAGAATAGACACTAGGAGGGTTTTATTAATAGACGCCTCGCCAGCCATGTAGGAGGCTCAAGATAGATTACTGGCCCTTGCAGATTCTACCTTCTCCTATTCCCCTGTGATCAAACGTCATTCCTATTTTACTCACTACCAGTCCTTTATCAATAGATATATAAACAGAACCACACTCAGAGATGAGTCAAATAATGGAAACTTCAGATAAGTTTTAAATAGCTATGAATAATAGGTTAAAAAAAGCTAGTGGAGGGCTGGGCATGGTGGCTCACACCTATAATCCCAGGAGTTTGAGACCAGCCTGGCCAACATGGTGAAACCCACCTCTACTAAAAATACAAAATTAGCTGGGTGAGGAGGTGGCGCATGCCTGTAATCCCAGCTACTTGGGAGGTTGAGGCAGGAGAATTGCTTGAACCCAGGAGGTGGAGGCTGTAGTGAGCCAAGATTGCACCATTGCACTCCAGCCTGGGCAACAAGAGCAAAACTCCATCTCAAAAAAAAAAAAAAGGCTGGTAGAAAATATGTAAAACATGCATAAATAGATGTAAAGTTTCAGCAAAGAGATGAAAACTATGAGAAAGACTCAAATGAAAACATTACAAAGAAAAAACATGGTATCAGAGATGAATTCCTTCATCAGGCTTTCTAGAAATCTAAACACAGCAGAAGAATCAGAAAACGTGAAGATGGGACAACAGAAATCCCAACTAAAATGCAAAGAGGAAAAGAAAGAGAGAGGAAAAAGCCACCAAACTCCCAAGAACTATGAGAACAACTTCATCTACTCCAAATAGATATAATTGAAGTACTGGAAGTAGAAAAGAGGGAATGAGGCAGAAGACATAGCTGGGCAGGGAGGGGAATGGCTTGAATGTTCAAAAATAATGAAAGACATCAAACCACAAATCCAAGAAAGTCAGATAAACCCAAGCAGCACAAATACAAAAAAAAAAAAAGATAAAAAGAAAAAAAAAAATAAAACACTTAGACACATCACACAGAGAAACAAAAAAGATAATTGAGTGAATTCTTTGTAGGTAATCTTTTTTTTTTTCTTTTTTTCTTTTTTTTTTTGTAGAGACAGGGTCTCGCTTTGTTGCCCAGGCTAGTCTCAAACTCTTGGCTTCAAGCAATCCTCCCACCTCGGTCTCCAAAGTGTTGAGATTACAGGTGTGAGCCACTGCACCCAGCCAAGTGAATTCTTTAAAGTACCAGCTGGGGGAAAAAAAATGGTCAACCCAGAATTACATATCGGGTGAAATGTCTGATATATAATTCAGGAAAACTGAAGACTTTTTCAGACAAACAAAACTGAGTAAATTGACTTCCAGAAGGCCTGTGCAATAAGAAATGTTAAAAGAAGTTCTTCAGGGTCCAGGCGCTGTAGCTCACGCCTGTAATCCCAGCACTTTGGGAGGTCGAGGCAGGCAGATCACAAGGTCAGAAGTTCAAGACAAGCCTGGCCAACATGGTGAAACCCCGTCTCTGCTAAAAATACAAAAATTAGCTGGGTGTGGTGGTGCGCACCTGTAATCCCAGCTACTTGGGAGGCTGAGGCAGGAGAATTGCTTGAACCCAGGAGGCGGAGGTTGCAGTGACCCAAGATGGCACCACTGCACTCCAGCCTGGGTGACAGAGCAAGACTCCATCTCGGGGAAAAAAAAAGGGGAGGTACACACTGTAAACCCTATAGCAATGAATGCAAATTTTAAGAAGAAACATAACTAATAAATCAATAGGAGAGATCAATTGGAATCATTGAAAATAATCAATTAGTGCAAAAGAATGCCGAGAAAGAGAAAAATAACCAGATGGGACAAATAAAAAACAAATAGCAAGATGGCAGATTGGAATCCCATAACATCAGTAATTAAACTAGATGTAAATCCCTCCCTTAAAGGGAGAGATTAGGAGATAAGATTTAAAAAGCAAGACTCCACTACATGCTGCCTAGAAGAAATCTACTCTAAATATAAAGAGATAGACAAAATAAAAATAAAAGGTTGGAAAAAGATATACCATGCAAACACTATTTAAAAGTAAACTAGAGGGCCTATATTATTATTCAGAAAAAAAGCAGACTGCAGAATAAGGACTACTACTAGGAATAGAGAGTGACATTAAATTACATAATAACACATATAAAAATAACTCACAGGTCAAAGAGAAAGTAAAAAAAATTAGAATGATGACAGAAGGCAGCTCATTTGTTAGCTGGAGAAGGTTTGGGGAGGAAATACTATAAATGGAAAGGAGCACAAGGAAACGCTTTGGAATGATGGAAATGTTCTATACCCTAATGATAGTCGTGGTTACACAGGTGTAGATATTCATCAAAGTTTATCAACTGAACACTTTAAATGGGTGCATTTTATTTAATGTAAATTATATAAAAATAAAGTTGATTATTTTTAAAAATCCAAGAACTATATAGCAAGAGGAAAATGTTTAAGTGAAAAAAGAAGAAAAGTAGTTATAGACCATAATAATAGCAATGTGAATAAAACACCGCTAAATATGGGAGACAGCATAGTATACAGATTGAAGGTCCAAGCTCAGACCAATTCGCTGCAAAAATACAAAAAAAAAACTAGCCAGGTGTGGTGGCACATGCCTGTAGTCCCAGCTACTTGGGAGGCTGAGGCAGGAGAATTGCTTGAACCCGAGGGGCAGAAGTTGGAGTGAGCTGAGATCGCGCCACTGTACTCCAGCCTGGGCAACAGAGCAAGACGCGGTCTCAAAAAAAAAAAAAATTACTAGAAATATTTCATTATTACTGTTAAGTGGAGGGAAAAAACACCTATATGGCACAAATAGACAGTAGCTGTAAAAATAAATGCATTAAGGCCAGGAGTTATGGCTCACACCTGTAATCCCAATACTTCGGGAGGCCAAAGAGGGAGGACTGCTTGAGCCCAGGGGTGTCCAGGCTGCAGTGAGTTATGATGGAACCACTGGGCTCCAGCCTGGGTGACACAGTGAGGCCCTGTCTCTAAATAAATAAATAAATAAATGCATTAAAAAGAAAACAATGTAATTAAATTCTAGTTAGACACAGTTCTTTTCATTAGAAAGGGAAAGATGAACGTGTACTCAGACGTGTACCAAACTGACTTTCTCTTCCCATGATCAGTAAGACTGAAACAGAATTGAAAATGAGGCCTTGTATAATAAGCACCTCATAAGCCTTTGTCTTTTAATTTTTTTTCTTTTAACACTGTGAAGGTAGACTTCTCATTAAGAAATATCCTTCCCAACAGATTTCTCAATCAAGCTATCACTGTTTAATATACATTTTACTTTATTTTTTTATTTTTTGAGACAGTCTCGCTCTGTTGCCCAGGCAGGAGTACAGTGGCGTGATCCTGGCTCACTGCAACCTCTGCCTCCTGGGTTCAAGTAACTCTCCTGCCTCAGCCTCCTGAGTAGCTGGGATTACAGGCACATGCCACCACACCTGGCACACCTGGCTAATTTTTGTATTTTTAGTAGAGATGGGGTTTCACCATGTTGGTCAGGCTGCTCTCGAACTCCTGACCTCGTGATCCGCCCACCTCGGCCTCCCAAAGTGCTGAGATTATAGGCGTCAGCCACTGCACCCGGCCTAATATACATTTTAGAATCTGCAAGGTCTACACAAAGTCCTCAATAAATGTTTGCTATTCCTATTATTGTTGTTAATATTATTTCTGGTGCAAATGTCTGAATTCATATTTTGCGATGAAGCAGCCTCAGTAATATCACTGTATTTACCATAGCTCTTTATAACTAAAAGTTACAAGAAAATCTATTACCTGGTCACAAATGCCTCTGACCTTTTTCAGGAATTTCTTACAATATTTTAAGGCTTAGAAACTTCTATATTCAAATCCCACCTCACCCCCACCCCACAATCATTTTAGTATAATTTTAGTAATTTTACCCCTGACAGCCCCAAGTTGTATTTTTTCTTTTTTAAAAAGCTTCTTATAGCCTGGCTAACAAGGCGAAACCCCATGTCTACCAAAGAATACAAAAATTAGCCAGGCCTGGTGGTGCGTGCCTGTAGTCCCGGCTACTCACGAGGCTAAGATGGAAAAACTGCTTGAACCCAGGAGGTAGAGGCTGCAGTGAGCCAAGATTATGCCACTGCACTCCAGCAGTGGGCAACAGAGTGAGACCCTGTCTCAAAAAAAAAAAAAAAATTCTTATGCTTAAAATGTAAATTGATGAGAATGCAAGTCTGTACGACTTCCCTAGGGGCAATCTGTCAGTGTATAGCCAAAGCTTTGTAAAACAAATCATGTATTTTTACCAAGCATTCCAATTTTAGGAAGTTATTCTATTTGTCTATAAGGATTTACCTCTAAGGATTTTCACTGCAGCAATATTTACAATGGTTTTAAAACTGCTAACAAACTAAAGTTCTAACAATAATAAATTGGATATCTTGTGGCAAATGTTTATCATATTGGTAAGTGAAAAAGACAGTTATAAAACAGTATTATTGTGTGATCCCATTTTTAACTTAAAATGTGTTAAATATTAATAAAGACATCAAGATGCTAATAGTGATATATCTGATTACAGCATATGGGTTATTTTAATTTTTTTCCTTGATTTTTTTTTTTTTTTTTTTGAGAGGGAGTCTCACTCTGTCGCCCAGGCTGGAGTACAGTGGCGTGATCTCAGCTCATTGTTCAAGGGATTCTCCTACCTCAGTCTCCCAAGTAGCTGGGATTACAGGCACCTGCCACCATGCTCAGCTAATTTTTGTATTTTAGTAGAGATGGGGTTTCACCATGTTGGCCAGACTGGTCTCGAACTCCTGAGCTCAAGTGATCCACCCACCTTGGCCTCCCAAAGTGATCCACCTGCCTCAGCCTCCCAAAGTGCCAGGATTACAGGCGTGAGCCACCGTGCCCAGTTGACTTTTTCCTTTAATTTCCAAATGTTCTACAACAAACATTTTGTTTAAATAAATTTTATGTAAAAGAAAAAACCACTCAAACTGTTCAAATAGTGGTTAAGAGGTATGCAGTAGCTAGAACAATGCAGGATATTTTAAAAACATGAGTTTGTTTGCTCTGCCATTACCTAACTCTCGGACAGCATTTAATTTCTCTGGAACTCAAATTTTCTAAGCTTTAAAAAAAAGGTGGAGAAGGCTTGAGATGGGAGCATAAATTGATATAGCCTTTTTTGTAGGAAAATTGGTAAATATCCATGGAAAATTTGAATGCACATACTCTTTCACCTAACTGTTCCAAAACTAACAATTTATTCTCCAGATAAACTCGCACAAATATAAAAAGTTGTGCAAAAACATTCCTCGATTATAATAGCAACAAACCATAGACCATCCAAAGGCCTATCAAATAGGAGGGTAGATAAAAAGGAATAAGACATTTAAGATCTATTAAGTGAAATAACCTAGTGTGGATTGTTCTATTTAATCTATTTAAGATTTCTAATTTTATTACATATACATATATGTACACACACACACATATACACACACTACAAAATTTCTGGAAGCACGCATAAAAAAACTTTATCAGAGGAAACCTCTAGAGATTAAGAACAGTAGAGTAGGGGAAGCCTGGAATGTTTACCTTTGTTTTTTCGTTTTTTTTGAGATGGAGTCTCACTCTGTAGCTTAGGCTGGAGTGCAATGGTACAATCTCAGCTCACTGCAACCTCCGCCTCCTGGGTTCAAGCAATTCTCCTGCCTCAGCCTCCCGGGCAGCTGGGATTACAGGCACCCGCCACCATGGCCAGCAAATTTTTTTATTTTTATTTTTTTAGTAGAGACGGGGTTTCGTCACGTTGGCCAGGCCAGTCTCGAACTCCTGACCTCAGGTGACCCACCTCAGCCTCCCAAAGTGCTGGGATTACAGGTGTGAGCCACCGTGCCCAGCCACGTTTACCTTTGAACTTGTATTTTTCTGTGCCAATTAATTTTTAATCATGAAAATCTATTAGTTTTATAATTTAAAACCAAAAACGGGAATTGTGGAATTCCATAATTTCTAAGATTCCTTCCAGTGCTAAAACTCCAGTAAGTCCTTAACATAAATTATTATCAACATGGCTGATTTGATCACTCAAAATACTGAATTTATTTACCAAATTTTTAAATTTAACAAATCCCTGTTTGAAATTCAGTTCTTCTTGCGCTCTGCTAGGATCCAAAATTGACAGGGGATAACTGGATACATATTTTTAAATTGATCTGTTTTTGTAAGGCAGACTCTAGGGAGATGTTTATTTCCTATTAAGGAGATGAAATGTAAGTTACAAGACTATGGATGAATTTAATTTATGACAGGTTGAAACTTTCTGATTGTATGTAAGAGAGTCAGAGTACCCAGAGGTTTTTATTAGCAGATGCAAGTAACCATTTTATAAATTCAAAGTCAGTTCTCAAGGAGGGTAATACGGTGTGAGCTGGAGTAACAGAGTCTAGGGAAAACATCACAAGTAACTCAGAATTGCAGTTAAAACTTGTCAAAAAGAGAACATAATGTAAATATAGTTGTAATTACATCTAATACTTAGAAACACACTTATTGCTCTATAGCCAAAAATAATACAAGTTCCATAGTTTGGAAATATTGAACATCATATAAATTGCTTGATGAGAAACAACCAAAAGGATAATATGAGAAAATAATTATGGTTGCTTAACATCTTAGCTGAAATCTGGTGTTTTGGAAACATGACAATGGGACCAAGGACTTCAACATCTACTATGCAAATCTACATCTACACCTACATTCAACTATGACAGACAATTTCAAGTAGAACGGCTCTCCCCCGAGAATCACTAGAGAAGCTGAAGGAGATACCTGAGAAACTATTTAAAGACATCAGATAGATAGCCAGCAACCAGGATTTCAAGAGGCAATATTCCAGAGAGAAGGGAAGCTTTGAGAAGTGAACCCTACCTTCTCCTGTTGCCTTTCCCCCTTAAAGTGTTTACTGATTCTTATGCCACTCAAAACCAATATTCTTAGAAGGCACCATGCTGAGAAGCTCAGCAAAGCTCAGAGGCTTCACGGTGCTTGCTAGTGCTAGACAGACAAAAATTGGAGCTCAGAGCCTGTCCAGGAGGGAAAGGTGTGGGAAACACCCTAGGCTTTCTGTTAAATTGTCTAGATGCTCATTCTTGGTTAAAAAGGTCTCTCCCATCCCTGCCTTGTATACTCACAGGCTCTCTTAATTTCTTATAAGCAAGAATTTATTTTTTATATGGTGCAAGATAGGAGTTTAACTTTATTTTGCTTGAGATGGATAACCAGTCAAGGCTAGTATCATTTATGATATTAACTATCCTTTCCCCTCTGAACTGAAATATCACTTTTGCCTTATCTTAAATTGAAACAATCTATTTTTGGATTCTTTATTTGGTTGCACTGATTTTTTTTCTCTTTTTTTTTTGTCATTTTTTTGAAGTGGAGTCTTGCTCTGTTGCCCAGGCTGGAGTACAGTGGCGCAATCACCACTCACCGCAACCTCCACCTCCCAGATTCAAGAGATTCTCCCGCCTCAGCCTCCCCAGTAGCTGGAATTACAGGTGCACACCACCACGCCTGGCTAATTCTTGTATTTTTAGTAGAGATGGGGGTTTCACCACGTTGACCAGGCTGGTCTTGAACTCCCGACCTCAAGTGATCCACCCACTTCAGCCTCCCAAAATGCTGGGATTACAGGCGTTGAGCCACCATGCCTGACTGGTTGCACTGATCTGTTTGTATATTCAAATATGTAGAGGACACATCATTCTTTTTCACTGTGCAGTATCTGAATCCCATTCTTATATGAGGAAAACCCCCACCTTATGATTCTGAGCCTCCCAGGAGAGAAGCTGAAAATGCCATGTAAATCCTTTTCCAGCTTCCCTTGCAACTAAGGTATAATAAGTAGCCTCCAAACAGGCCCCAGTGCTCTCTGGCTGCCGGTAGTTACAGCCTCATATAATCTCATTGAGTAGGGTTGTTTCTGAAATGACGGTGTGTGATTTCTGAGGTTGGTTATGAGTCACTGTGCCTCCTGCTTTGTTTTCTGTCTTGGATCACTCACTCCAGGGGAGGCCAGCTGCCATGCTGTGAGCACACTTAAGCAGCCCTACGGAGAGGTCCATGTGATGACGAACTGACGCCCCAGCCAACCGCCATGTGAAGGAGGCATCGTGCAAAAAGATCCTCCAGCTCCTCTTGAGCCTCCAGATGATTTCAGCCTCAGCCAACATCTTGACTGCAAGTTCATGAGAGACCCAAGCCAGAACTACCCAGTTAGGTGCTTCTGGATTCCTGATCTACAGATACTGTGTGAGAGAATAAATGTTTACTATTTTAAGCTGCTAAATTTAGAGGTAGTTTGTTACACAACAATAGATAATATAAGGGTTATGGGACCTGACCCAAGTTCTTCATTTGTTTTATATTCCTCAATATTTTATAGTTTTCTTCATGTTGCAACTATGTCTTTCTTAAGTTTATTTCTAAGTATTTTATGGTTTTTGTCTCTGAGTGACACTTTTTAAAATTTTCGCTTCAATGTGTTTTTTGAAAGATTAGAGCAAAACTAGTGATTTTTATATATCTTATAGCCAATAATTTACCAGATTCTCATATTATTCTATACTTTTTTTTTTTAAGGGGCTGGGCAGTGGCTCAACTCAAAGCAGATCACCCACCCATTTCCAAGATCCAACTATAAGCTTTTTAACTGCAGCAACTTAAGTATACGCTATTAGAGCTGGAATTAATCATTCTATACTTAAAACAAAAAACCCTAGGGTCTCCTGGATTTCTGGGACATGCAATTGTCATCAGTAAGAATGAATTTCAAAATAAAGGACTCCACCTTTTCCAAAATTTATGCCAATTACTTGATTTCCTTGTCTTGTTAAATCCTCCTAAACTGAGTGGGACATTACTAACAATAGCAAGCATCTGTGTCTGGTTCCTGATTTTTTTTTTTAATGAAATGGCTTTCAGTGTTTTGTTGTTTAGAATCATAGTTGCTGTTAGTTTTCTTTAATTGAGGTATACATAACAAAATTTAACCTTTTAAAGTGTACAGTTTGATGAGTTTTAACAACTACTGATATCAAGATCAAGGGCATTTCTGTCACCCCAAAAAGTTCCCTGGTACTCCTTTGCAGACATTCTTTTATATCTTTACTTCAGTTTAAATAAGATACTTGCACTTATGCTGTAACTCCATTGTTAATATTTGCACAAGGCTGGGCACAGGGGCTCACGCCTGTCATCCCAGCACTTTGGGAGGCCAAGGCAGGCTTGAGCCTAGGAGTTTGAGACCAGCCTGGACAACATAGGGAGACCCCATCTTTACAAAAGAAAAAAACCTCAACATTGTTCATAATGAGCTCAAAGTATCCTTTTTTTTTTTTTTCTGAGACCGAGTCTTGCTGTCACCCAGGCTGGAGTGCAGTGTTGTGATCCTGGCTCACTGCAATCTCCACCTCCATAGTTCAAGTGATTCTCCTGCCTCAGCCTCCTGTGTAGCTGGGATTACAGGCGCTTACCACCACACCTGGCTAACTTTTGTATTTTTTAAGTAGAGACGGTGTTTCACCATGTTGGCCAAGCTGGTCTCAAACTCCTGACCTCAAGTGATCAGCCCGCCTCGGCCTCCCAAAGTGCTGGATTACAGGCATGAGCCACCATGCCAGGCCTACAAAAAAAGTTTTAAGTCAGCCAGATGTTGGTGGTACATGCCTGCGGTCTCAGCTACTCAAGAGGCTGAGATGGGAGGACTGCTTGAGCCCAAAAGGTCGGGCCTACAGTAAGCCATGATCCTGCCACTGCATTCCAGCCTGGGTAATAGAGCAAGACCCTGGCTCAAAAAAATATATTTTTAAAATTTAAATTTAAAAATAAAAAAAAACATATTTGCACAAGTTCTGTATAAACAGAAACCATATCTATATTACTCACCCCTGTATTTCTAGCACCTAGCATAATTCCTGGCACATACCAGGCCCTCAACATTTGCTGAAATTATGAGTTACTTAATGAATAAACCAATCAACCAACCAACCAATTCACCTCGGAGCTTGGTTCTATTCCTTAATGTTCCCTGATGCCAACTGCTTTCTTGCCTTGGTCTCCGCAGTCGGCCTTCCCCCGACTCCCCGCTGCTGGACTACACTTGCCTACTAGGAGAGCTATCCACTGCCCTCAACTGCATTCCTTTACCTACTGGTTTTTCCTTCTGAGTTTAACTACAAAGTGGGGTGCTATCTAGTGGGGTTAGCTTTGCTCAAGGAGAAGCTTAACAACAACAACAACAAGAGTAGCTGTTTCCAGCAATACATAGAAAAAAGCTAAAATTAGGACAAGGGAATCCGATACAAAGGCAGGAAACTTAATAACCACCTGGAGTGTTAGTTCTGGAGGAGCTAGGCCAAGACGGGAACTAGGTCAAAAGTCAGAAGAGGTGAAGAGACCGCAGCCAGAAACAACAAAGCTGGGAATTAACTAAGCGGCCTATTCTCTTTACAAGGTACTCAGCCGGAGAGCCAATCTTTTTTTTTTTTTTTTTTTTTTTTTTTGAGATGGAGTTTTTGCTCTTGTTGCCCAGGCTGGAGTGCAGTGGTGTGATCTGGGCTCACTGCAACCGCCGCCTCCTGGGTTCAAGAGATTCTCCAGCCTCAGCCTCCCGAGTAGCTGAGATTACAGGCATGCGCCACCACGCCTGGCTAATTTTTGTGTTTTTAGTAGAGACGGGGTTTCGCCATTGTTGGCCAGGCTGGTATTGAACTCCTGACCTCAGGTGATCCGCCCACCTCAGCCTCCCAAAGTGCTAGGATTACAGGCATGAGCCACCGCGCCCAGCCCAGAGAGCCAATCTTTAAGGCACAGAGCTGATCAGACAACGGCCCGCCATCTTCTGCCAGCCTACCATTTTGTGCTCTGCCTGCCTCATGAATTCCCACCATCATCTGCAGAAACGTCTACCCACAAGCAGTGGCTCTATTTTGAAGGATATGTCTCTGTCTCAGTTCCCTCCAGGTGCAGCACCAACTCCCCGCCACTCACTAGTTAAGGTGGCATTTGCAGTTTCAGAACTGGTTGCTTACTTATTCAGAATTGGAGGAAATGGTGAAGAAGTTGAGCTGTGAAATGCAGAAAAAAAAGTGAAGAGACTCATTTTTCTCTCAAAACAGAAAATAAAGGAGTTAAAATATACAAAAATGCAACTGAAATCTCTGAATGTAATTCACACTCTAGTATGCTCTTTTAAAAAAAGATGAAAGCACAGAAGCATACATAAAGCATTCTTTGTAAGCTACTCTTTGCTTACTAATAACAAATGTAGGTAAATTGGGCAGATGTAAATAAGGCACCACCACAACACGTGAGCGCCAACCACAGAGCCAAGATCCGCACACTAAATACGGGAAGTTGTAAAAGACCGTGACAGACTGTCACTAAAAAACTTGTCTTCAGGAATTCGCATGATTATCCGAAAAGATATTCAAAGTTCAATTTTGTTGGAGGAAGCAATAAGGAAGTGGGGTGTCTATGTCAGAGACGGGCGCGGGTATGCGTTGGGGGTAACGTATAGAGTAGATTAAAGAGACGTAGAACATATTTCCACAGGCACAAGTTTAGCATGAGGGACTTCCCTCACAGGAAAGACACCTGGTGTTTTATATGTCCTTCTGAACACGGACATGGTATTTCTATGAAGTTACAAAGCTGCAATCCCGTTCTCATGTGCACACAGGTTTTGCTTTCAAATATCTGCAGGTGCATCCTCCTGCACTCGTTAAACTAAGGGTTTTCCTTTTCTGTGCTAGACCCGCTTTTACCACCACGCTCTCCACCTGATTCCCAGAAAGGGTTCTACGACCGTCAGGTCACCACCGCCTTTGTACTTTATGGGGGAGTCGAAGGCCTCAGCGCTGCTCGCAATTTCCCTAAGGTGGTCGGGGAGGTCCCAACCACGTTCTTCTGTAAACCAGATGAGGAAGGCCTGGGGATTCCGGCCGCGGAAAGGCACAGAGGAGGTGAAGTGACGCACTTGTAGGCGGATTCGTAAACGCGTGCTCTAGAGCCGGAGGCGGAGCCCCCAGACTCAGACCGACCCCCCAGAACAGGGCGGCCTTGCCCGAGGCGTGAAGGCTTTCTAGGCCCGCTTCTAAAAGCCGTGTACAATGGAGACTCCTGGAATAGGCACATATCTCTACTGTAATCAGAACGAGATGTAACATCTAAGACGCAGGACAGGGCTCTGGCAAAGACACGCTGGGGGAACGTGAAAGAAAGAGCCAAAACTACGCAGCTGGAGCTCAGAGACCAAAGACTACGATCCCCAGCATTCAATGCAGTGTACCCCTAGATCGTTGCATGCCGGGAGCTGTAGTTTCTCACCCCCCCCCCATCTGAAAGGGTTCTAGGGGACTTTCAGCCTCTCTCGTGTGTTTCGTCTTTCCGAGAAGCGCCGCCACACGAGAAAGCTGGCCGCGAAAATCGTGCTGGAATCACTTCCAACGTAACCCCAGGCATAGATGGGAAAGGGTGAAGAACACGTTGCCATGGCTACCGTTTCCCCTGGTCACGGAATAAACGCTCTCTAGGATCCGGAAGTAGTTCCGCCGCGACCTCTCGAAAAGGATGGATGTGTTCTGTGCTTACATTCATTGGACGGTTTCCCTTAGAGGCTAAGGCCGCCCAGGCAAAGGGGCGGTCCCACGTGTGAGGGGCCCGCGGAGCCATTTGATTGGAGAAAAGCTACAAACCCTGACCAATCGGAAGGAGCCACGCTTCGGGCATCGGTCACCGCACCTGGACAGCTCCGATTGGTGGACTTCCGTCTGCCCCACGAATCCTCATTGGGTGCCGTGGGTGCGTGGTGCGGCGCGATTGGTGGGTTCATGTTTCCCGTCCCCCGCCCGCGAGAAGTGGGGGTGAAAAGCGGCCTGACCAGCTTGGGGTGTAGTGGGCGGACCGCGGGGCTGGAAGTGTGAGGATCTGAACCCAGGGGTAGGGAGTGGAGGCGTCTCCTGCGATCGAAGGGGACTTGAGACTTACCGGCCGCACGCCATGAGGGCCCTGTGGGTGCTGGGCCTCTGCTGCGTCCTGCTGACCTTCGGTGAGTGATTCTGGAGGAGCAGACGTCCCCCCTCCACACACGCGGCCGCTTCTCGAAGGTTCTGGGGGCGTTGAACGTGGGAGGGGGGATCCGGGGCCTGCGGTGGGCCAAGGGACGTCACTGTTCCTCGAAAGAGGGCAAGGGGATTACGTTTATTCTCTTCTTCCTCTGGAAATAAAAAAAGAGAGCAGCATCATCTAACTCCCATACAGATCTAATAGTATCTCGCCCGGAGGTCTCAGCGACCTCGGGGTGGGGCCTCTTTGGGGCTCTGGCTCCCCCGGGAACAGTTGAGTCCCTCCCCCCTCCCCGCCCGGAGGACTTTTTCGGCCACCGCAACCTTCGGCCATCCCAGCTTTCCCGTCCCCTAATTCCCCAGACTCCGACTCCTCACAAGCGCGTCCCTTCTTAGATGCTGGCCTCGGGACCGTGAGGCCTGGGGCCAGCGGAATGGCAATGTCCGCGTGTTTGATTCGGTTTTGCTGGAGTTCGGTTCTTAACATTTCTGCCCCTTCTCATGCCTCTAGGCTCAATTTCAGTTCCTCTCGCCAGAGAGGTTGCATAAATCCTATTTGCATTCTGGCCTGTGATAACGAAGGCCAAAGTTTTGGCTTGGTCAGTTGGGAGGCCTTGGCTCGGCCTGCGCGCAACACGTGTGGGTGTAGAAGACCTGGTATCGGTCTGCTTAACGTTATTTGTAAATGATCGGAGACACACTGTTTAGAAGTGGTGACTGCCTCCGTATTTCAGGATCTACTGGGGACCTCAGCATCTGAACTTAAATAGATGTTCTGTCTTGGCTTTACCTTGGGTATTTAAACCAGGGAATGCACTCTTTCATCCCCACCTCCCTAGTTAGCAACTGAATTTTGCAACCCCTACCCTTCCCTATTTGATCATCCTCCTTGGAGAAGTGTGATGTTGAAGAGTTTGCCCGTGTTAAATCTTCAGGGTCGGTCAGAGCTGACGATGAAGTTGATGTGGATGGTACAGTAGAAGAGGATCTGGGTAAAAGTAGAGAAGGCTCAAGGACGGATGATGAAGTAGTACAGAGGTTTGTGTTCATTTGAACTTACGTATACAGATAAGCCCTGTGAACCTTGTGAGTTACGGTCACTTCTTGTGTATCTCTTCTCCAAAGGTCCAGATAAAGTCTAACACCCTATTTAAATACCTGGTGAGTTGTGTGCATACATACCTCCTAACTTGTCCCTAGGAGTGATGAAAACTGAGTGAATTCCTTTGAAAACTATATTGCAGAATACTAGCACCATAAACTTTCTAAGACTTTATAGAAGAGACTTTCAGTTGGATTTGTATTCATTAACTGTGTACACCGAGTAAGTTTAAAAATGGGATTTCTGTCAGTTGAACAATATTTTAAAATTTGGCCTCTTGGGACTTATTGACAGTTTTGAAGTCCTCACTGTGGAGCATAAATGAGTATGACTTTGCTTTTTAGTAGAGGAAAGTTGGGATTTTTTTTTTCTGGCAATTTTAAGAAGCGAGTATTTCCAGTGCAATGTTAAAGGTAGCCTACTGCTGTGCTAACATAATGAGACGGTGTATCAGTAATATTTTATAAAGGTTTCCATTTTAACCCCCAAGACCATATTCAGAGGCCCCTGTGCTTTCATCATAAATCCTCTAGTTTTGAAGGGAACTATGCCATGCAATATTTGCTTATCTAACTGATTTCCTTAGAGAGGAAGAAGCTATTCAGTTGGATGGATTAAATGCATCACAAATAAGAGAACTTAGAGAGAAGTCGGAAAAGTTTGCCTTCCAAGCCGAAGTTAACAGAATGATGAAACTTATCATCAATTCATTGTATAAAAATAAAGAGGTAAGCAACACGTAGTTAGAATATTTTATCTGTGTATGGTGGCATACTTGTTTACTTAAATTTGCTTAATTTACTGCAAAAGTAATGTAGTATCCAAGTAAGTATGTAACAACCTTTAAATACCTAATATGTCCAAGAATTACTACCAGATATCTGGGAAGAAAGGGAGTGTCAGACATTTTCCTTTACCTTTACCTCTAAATAGGTTCATGGCCTGGTAATAGTTGTGAGTCTAAGGGCAGTCACATAAACTAAACTTCTTGCATTGCATACCTGAAGATCACTGTTAGGTGAATAGTGTTACTACCCTTACCAGTTAACGCATCCCTTATAGTTGCCACAGTTCTTTGTGTAAGGAGCTATGCCTTTTTTTTTATCAAAAGAGTAACGCCACTTCTATACCATAAGAAGTCTTAATTCCTTAAAGAGTGCTTTTATAAGGTACAGAGAAGAAATAAATGGGTTTGGCATAAAATGGAATATCTTAATGCATCTTGAGGATAGTCTAAGTGTATTCCCTCTGGCTTCCATTTAGATTTTCCTGAGAGAACTGATTTCAAATGCTTCCGACGCTTTAGATAAGATAAGGCTAATATCACTGACTGATGAAAATGCTCTTTCTGGAAATGAGGAACTAACAGTCAAAATTAAGGTAAGTGTAAGGCAGTTTTTCTTTCTTTTAAAGGAAAAGGAATCCTTAGAGGTAGAGGATCCCTATCAGTCAAGATAGGCTAGATTATATTGCAGTGGCAAAAAACCCCCAAGTCTCAGTAGCTTGAAAGTCAGCAAACTATGGCCAAATCTGACTTGACTTGTTTTTATAAGTAGTTTTATTGGAATGCAGCCATGCCCATTTGTTTATTATCTGTGACTGCTTCTGTGCTTCAACAGCAGAGTCAAGTTGTTTTAACAGAGAACATAAGTCTCCCAAAGCCTAAAATATTTACTATGTGGCCCTTTACAGAAAAAGTTTGCCAGCCCCTGGCTTAAATCATTGATCACAGGCTGCCTGTGGTCTTTGCTCTGCCTCATCGTCATGCTGGGACAGAGGGGTGGGCAGCCATCTGGAGTGTGTAGCCGGTTGCCATGGTGCAGAGCAAGCTTAGAGGGTCTCATACTATTATAATTAAAGGCTCAGCCTGAAAACAGAGCTCTCCTTTACAACTCATTGGCCATTTATAACTCATTGGCCAAAACTAGTCACATGGCCTTAGCCATTCTTAAATGGAAAGTAGAATCCTCCTAAGTTTCTGGAAGGCAGACAGCCAGGAATATTGAGTGAAGAATATTAATGATCCATCACAGATTCCAAATAGAGGAATCATTCAAGTTGTTTTGTTTTCTATTAAAGAAATAGGCAAGACATAAAATTTTATTTTTCTTGAATTGTTTCTCTTCAAAGTAACTTGTTTTATTTAGGTTGGCCTCTAACCTTTGACATTTAGGCCAGTCTGCCCATTTGATATTAATACTTCCTCAAATACATAAATTAAGATGTACACTTTCAGAAAAGGCCATAAAAAACTATGTGGAGGAAAATATCTCAGTTTAGTTTTCTATATTGGAATTGATGGGACCCAAAGCTGGTTAGTTCCTCAATATTTGTTTGGCATAATGTAAATATTAAATACAACTGTCTGGTTCTTGTCTTGCTTTTAGTGTGATAAGGAGAAGAACCTGCTGCATGTCACAGACACCGGTGTAGGAATGACCAGAGAAGAGTTGGTTAAAAACCTTGGTACCATAGCCAAATCTGGGACAAGCGAGTTTTTAAACAAAATGACTGAAGCACAGGAAGATGGCCAGTCAACTTCTGAATTGATTGGCCAGTTTGGTGTCGGTTTCTATTCCGCCTTCCTTGTAGCAGATAAGGTTATTGTCACTTCAAAACACAACAACGATACCCAGCACATCTGGGAGTCTGACTCCAGTGAATTTTCTGTAATTGCTGACCCAAGAGGAAACACTCTAGGACGGGGAACGACAATTACGTGAGTATGACCGATTCCTTAAAAGAATTAATAGTCATGGTGAGGATCTTGACTCTCCAGTTCCATTCTCTGAGCAAATGACTTATTCTGGGCCTTAATTTTCCTGCCTATAAAATGAGAAAACAGAACTGTTATCACTTGAAGAAATGTTTGAGGACCTGCAAAGGACAAGGCACAAAGGTTTGTGATTGCTGTTGTACATGGAGGGTATAAAGTAGGAAATAGCAGCAGCTTCCCCAGGGGAGAAGGCTTCTTGGGTACCCACAGAGGAGGCACTGCTTGGTCAGTTTCCCAGGTTAGAAGAGTAATTTGTCTGTGGAGCATCCTGAATAAAGGCATGGAGGCACAGCATGCTCACTAGATGAACGGAGTTCTTTTCAGTGGCAGTTACGGATACAATGTGATGAACTTTTATTTATTTATTTATTTTGAGACGGAGTCTCGCTCTTGTTGCCCAGGCTGGAGTGCAATGGCATGATCTCGGCTCACTGCAACCTCCGCTTCCTGGATTCAAGCGATTCTCCTGCCTCAGCCTCCCAAGTAGCTGGGATTACAGGCATGCGCCACCACGCCCAGCTAATTTTGTATTTTTAGTAGAGACGGGATGTCTCCATGTTGGCCAAGCTGGTCTCAAACTCCCGACCTCATGTGATCCACCCGCCTCGGCCTCCCAAAGTGCTGGGATTACAGGCATGAGCTACCGTGCCCAGCCAGAATGTGATGAACTTAAGATTTTCAAGGTGGTGTGGAGGATGCGAGGAGTGGACAAGGGGAGACTCTTTGGGGGGAATATTCCTCTTGAAAATATTCAAGATGACTGGTAGCAACCAGGGCTGGGGCTGGCTTGTAGAGATAAAGGGCTTAAAGAAAGTTCATGAAAGTTGTGAAAGCTGTGGAATAAAATATGTCATTTAAGGATAGTTACAAGTTTTTAAATTTGAATTAAGATCCTCTTAAGCCAGTAACTGTTGTTTGTATAGGTGAGACAGAGCCAGTGCCCTACAGTAGCTCTCGTTGCTTATAGCACTGTGACGTAGACAGGGCAGATTTTTGCCTTTTTAAAATTTTACCATCTTGGAGATGAGGAAATTCTATTTCAGAGGTCAGTTGGCTTGCCAACTCCTGCTAAGTGAGTAACAGAATGTGCCTACAGCTTCAATTTTTTTT
Organism: Symphalangus syndactylus; assembly: GCF_028878055.3. Taxonomy (NCBI): domain Eukaryota; kingdom Metazoa; phylum Chordata; class Mammalia; order Primates; family Hylobatidae; genus Symphalangus; species Symphalangus syndactylus. Next base: position 99,467,032 of record NC_072435.2, read on the forward strand.
CTCTTAATTCAGTTTTAAATTTTCTTAACATTAAGGGAAAGAAGCACATACTTATCATTGTGACCAACTTTCTTCATCCTAGAAAGTAACATTTCCTGTTCTTACTGCAGCAGATGTTCTTTTAATGAAGACTAATTAGATGACTGCATTTTAGTACTTTTTAACTTGTGTTCCCAATTTACCTTTCCCTGCCTTTGTCACTAACATTGATATCTCCAGGTCTCATTTGGAGGCATCACTAAGAGTTATGCCCCAGTGTCCTCTCTTTTTAAGCACTGTGCTTAGGTGTTGGAGAAGGATAGGGAAATCATTCCAAAAGAAAGATAGAAAGTGATGTCCCAAGAGGTGTTAATATCAGATTGCTAAGAAACAGGTGAAATTATCTGGATATAAGCTCCATGAAGGCAAACATTTTGTTGGAAGCTCCATTCCCAAAGCTTAACACTTAATTGGCAGCCATTTGTATGAATAAGTGAGGTTAAACAGGACAGTTCCATGCAGGGAACGATGGCCGCTAACACCTATCCAGGACCTAGTTTCCATGACCATGCATATGTTTGTAAAAATTTCCTTTGCCCACTTCTTAAATGTTAACATACATTTTCTCCAAGTTAAGTTTCAGCCCTTTTCTCATTGTCCATATGATCCTTATGTAGTCTTATCCACTGCCATGGCCTCAGGTTCCATCTCTAGTTCTCAAATTTATATTCTTAGCCTAGATCAGGAGTCAGCAAACTTTTTCTTAAAAGAGCCAGCTAGTAGAAAAAAGATAAAAGAAAACAACAGGCCGGGCGCGGTGGCTCACGCTTGTAATCCCAGCACTTTGGGAGGCCGAGGCGGGCGAATCACGAGGTCAGGAGATCGAGACCACGGTGAAACCCCGTCTCTACTAAAAATACAAAAAAATTAGCCGGGCGTGGTGGCGGGCGCCTGTAGTCCCAGCTACTCGGAGAGGCTGAGGCAGGAGAATGGCGTGAACCCGGGAGGCGGAGCTTGCAGTGAGCCGAGATTGCGCCACTGCACTCCAGCCTGGGCGACAGAGCGAGACTCCGTCTCAAGAAAAAAAAAAAAAAAAAAAAAAAAAAACAACAAAAAAGAGCCAGCTAGTAAATACTTTTAGCTTGTGAGCTATATGGTCTGTCACATGTCCCAACTCTGTTTAGCTTGAAAGCAGGCATAGACAATACATAAGGATGTGTCCCAGCCAAGTGTGGTGGCTCATCCCTATAATCCCAACACATTGGGAGGCTGAGGTGGGAGGATCACTTGAACCCAGGAGTTTGAGGTCAGCCTGGACAACATAGTGGGATCCCATCTCCACAAAAAAAAATTTTAAAATTAGCTGGGCACAGTGGTGCGTGCCTGTAGTCCCAGCTACTCAGGAGGCTGAGGTAGGAGGATTGCTTGAGCCTGGCAGGTCAACGCTGCAGTGAGCCATCATCACACCTGGGTGACAGAAGTCCAAAAAAAAAAAGTGTCCCAATAAAATTTCTAATGGGTGCAAGCCAGCTATACAGCTATATATAGCTTGCCAGCCCCTTGTCTAGGTCTCACTGCTGGGCTCCGTGTTCATGTGTTTAATTGCCTTTTAAATGCTTCTACCTAAGATATCTAACCAGCAGCTTCTACTTGTATCCAAAACTGAACTCTTAATCCCCAAATCACTAGAACATGTGCTCTGAGACCAGCGGCCTAGTCACTCACTAGGCTTTGTTATATCATGGCTACTTACTGGCCAGGTACCACTAAACTAATGAGCCTTTTGAGACAGGGAGGGAACCATAGATAGACCATTTCCCATACTTAATTGGGAACACAAGTATCAAGATATGGACTACCTACTGTGCTTAAGAGTAGGTTCTAGGCCGGACACAGTGGCTCACGCCTGTAATCCCCGCACTGCCCGGTATAATTTTAAATGATAGTGGAAATGTTCTATATCTGCACTTTTCCATTTTGGCAATCACCAGCCACATGTGACTGTTGAGTACTTGGAATGTGGCAGCATAACTGGAACTGAACTGTACATTTTATTTAAATAAGTCACATGTGCCCAGTGGCTACCATTTTGGATAGTGCAGATATAAATATAAAACAGATTAATTTTCTAGCTTTTTTAAGGAAAATGTTTTCATTAATTAGGAATAGTTATCTACAATAATCATTAGGTTTCTGGAATAACAGTAAGAGATATGAGAGTGCATGATTCCATTTTTCTCCAGAATATTTCAGTGCTTTCTTACCTTGAAAAATGAAAACAATCTATTCAGAAGGTTGGGAATATTTTAATTTTCTACTTAAAACTAAGGTTATTCTCCACTTGAGGTAATGTAGAGGAGATTCTTTTTTACTGTATCTATATGTGTTACATTTTAGCTCACAAACCCTTGTTGGTGATGGAGAGTTAACATGAATAATTAGGACATCTTGGATTATACTGAACTGCTGGCTATTACCATGGTATTTAGATGAATTTATAATCAGATCTTCTAAATGTTAGGTGTGTCTAAACATCGAATTTTTCTTGCAGCCTTGTCTTAAAAGAAGAAGCATCTGATTACCTTGAATTGGATACAATTAAAAATCTCGTCAAAAAATATTCACAGTTCATAAACTTTCCTATTTATGTATGGAGCAGCAAGGTAAATCTATATTGATTAAAAACTTATATGTATTACCTTGGCACGTATTTAAATATTCAACACTAAAAGAATGAAAGCAGGCCGGCACGGTGGCTCATGCTTGTAATCTCCGCACTTTGGGAGGCCGAGACAGGTGGATCACCTGAGATCAGGAGTTCGAGACCAGCCTGGCCAACATGGCGAAACCCCGTCTCTACTAAAAATACAAAAATATTAGCTGGGTGTGTGGTAGCACACGCCTGTAATCCCAGCTACTCGGGAGGCTGAAGTAGGAGAATTGCTTGAACCCAGGAGACGGAGGTTGCAGTGAGCCGAGATCGCCCCACTACATTCCAGCCTAGGCGACAAAGCAAGACTCTGTCTCAAAAAAAAAGAAAGAATGAAGGCAAAGTGTGGTCTATTAGTTAAGGATACTCTCAGGGTTTTCTTACAAAAACCTATTTTTTGAGCTGTAATGTTATGTCATATTCTGCAGACAAAATCAGAATTGTTAAACAAATGAGTTTAACCATAATTCTCTTATTTCAACAGACTGAAACTGTTGAGGAGCCCATGGAGGAAGAAGAAGCAGCCAAAGAAGAGAAAGAAGAATCTGATGATGAAGCCGCAGTAGAGGAAGAAGAAGAAGAAAAGAAACCAAAGACTAAAAAAGTAAGTCTGGTTCTTCTCCCTGCATAAGATATTGTTTAACATGTATAGGCAAAATCAGGAAAACCTAAGTATGCACTGGCTGATTTGAAGTCAGCTTCAGTTCAGGTGCTAAGTCCATGGAGCCAGCTTTTAAAATAAGGCCTTTGTTTGTATGTTGAATACATTGTCCTGTAGAAAGTTTTAAGTATCAAACCCAGGTCATTTTTATGAAGAGTTTTCTGACTTTTATATATTGCCTAGGGCTGGTGGCTTCTATGTTTGGAATTTTTAAATCTTAAAAAGCTTTCTGAGTCCTCTTTTGTCTTTTTATCATGCAGAGATTAACTATAAAAATGGTTCTCTGGCTTGCTTAGGTAGCAGACTAAGAAGTATTGATCATGGTGGTTGAGAAATATTTTTGTAAAATGTTGGATTTCTTTAAGTCATGAAATAGGAATATGTAATATGTATTTCCTTCTAACCTCAAAACAAATATTTTCAAGACACATTTTTGCTAGTTAAAAATAACAATGAAGAAAAACTTAAGTGACTTTTCATCAGTTAACAATTGTCTTTTTGAATTAAATATTGAGAAAAATACTTCGCTTTTGATACAGTTGGCAGAAACCTTACTAGATAACAGGTATCCTTTGGTGCCTTTTTTTTTTTTTTCTTTAATCTGGAGACAGAGTCTCTGCCACCCAGGCTGGAGTGCGGTAGCACAATCATAGCTCCCTTCATCCTTGAACCTCCTAGGCTTAAGCAGTCCTTTCACCTCAGCCTCCCGAGTAGCTAGGACCACAGACACACATCACCAACAGACACACGCCACCATGACTGGCTAATTTTTAAAAATTTTTTGTATAGATGGAGGTCTTGCTATGTTGCCTGGACTGGTCTTGAATTCCTAGGCTCAAACAGTTCTCCTACCCTAACCTCCCAAAGTGCTAGGATTACAGGCGTGAGCCACCACACCGGGCCTCTGGTGCTTTACATAGTCTTTTGAAATCTACTGAAGCCATGGTTACTGCTAGGATAACCTTGGTGAGTGCTGAGAGAGACTAATCAAATTCTATAATAACTTCAGGTTGAAAAAACTGTCTGGGACTGGGAACTTATGAATGATATCAAACCAATATGGCAGAGACCATCAAAAGAAGTAGAAGAAGATGAATACAAAGCTTTCTACAAATCATTTTCAAAGGTAAATATTGATAATTCCCTAGCTTCTGGTTATTAATGAATAGACAAAATATCACCCCATTAGTTTAATTGTATATGGTATGTGACCATGAATATGAGATGGTCCATTCTCATTTTTTCCCAGTGAGAAAATTCAAAAAAAGACCTTTAGGCCAACTATAATATGTCTACTTCTGGTTTATTGACCTAGTCATAATTAAAATCACATTTATGAACCTTTGAGATTGACATCTCAGTAGAGATGGTCTTTGAGAGTAATTGGTTTCCAGAACACACCATTTTTACTTAAGTTGATTATACTCATCACTACTTCAAAATTGCAGCAGTTATTAAAATTAGTCCTAGCTCTTAGTTAATAGTGAAACTACAAAATCAAGAATGTTTGAAACAGTTTTATGGCTGTTTAAACATAATTGGTTTGCTTTTTATTCCTGTGTATTTTGTAATATGTGATTTTTTAAAAAAATTATTTTGAGAAGGCATCTTTAGGCTTCACCAGCTTGCCAAGGGTTTTGTGTGATAAAAAAAGATTAAGAACCACCTACATAGGTAGATGTGTGATTTCCACCACAAAACCCGTAAAACATGAAGTCATGTTGTTAAGTGGCTTTTAATATAATCTTTAAAGAGCTTGCTTACGACATCAAACACTTATTGTGAGATCCTATGCCTGGGAATAATTACTAAATTTATGTTTCCTTGCCTGTTTTTTTTTTTTTTTCTTTTACTGATCCCTTCTTGTAACTCTTAAGGGTGCAAAACTAGCATTGATAAAGTTTGTTTCAAGTTAATGTTTCCCCAGCAGCATTTGGTACAAGTAGTAGAATGCTCTAGTGGACTTAACCATAGCTAAATAAAACTTAATATTCTGTGTCTGTATTTGTTCTTTTCTCTATTCCATATCCTTTAAATTTCAACTCTTAAAACACTGTTGGTTCTGTCTTCACTTTTATTTCCATAAACTCTAAAGTCCTAGTGTCTATAAACTTACTTTATATAAAGCAGCTGTATTAGGAATACAATTAATGTGAGCCACACATGATTTGAAATTTTTTAGAAGCCATACAAAAAAAGGAACCATGAAATGTTAATAGTATAATTTATTTAACCCAGCATACCCCAAATAGTATTATTTCAACATAATCAATATAAAAACTAATAATGAGACATTTTATGTCCTTTTTAAAATTTGTACTGTGCCTTCAAAATGTATTTTACACTTTAATAGCACATCTGAATTTGAACTAGCTACATTTCAGTGCTTAATAGCCATATGTGTGGTACAGTAATAGATAATGCAGATCAAGAGAATTTCTGACTTTGTTTTACAGGTATTTACGTACATCTTTGTAGCCACTGTTAGAGCTAAGTTCCATGGAAGAAACATGTTCTTGAGTACTTACTGTAGGTCAAGGGCACACTGAAGTGTTGTATGTAATTTTGTCATTTAGGCAGGGTGGTGGTTTTCCTATTCACTTCTCTCATACATAAGAAATATAAACTCATCCATCCTTCTGCAAGTTTAGGAAATAATGTTATTGACAATCATCATCAAAACAACCAAGTCTAGTGAATTAGAATTGCAATCCTAGTCATTTCTTCACTCCACCCTTTTCTTTCTCTTCCCCCGCTCCCACCAGTAAAGGAAATTTTTTTGTTAGTTAATTGCTAAACTGAATGTGTACCACATAGTACATTGCTTAGTTCTTGCACTGCTTTTCTCCTGTGTCATTTGAATGACTAAGATACCAACTTTCCACAGGAAAGTGATGACCCCATGGCTTATATTCACTTTACTGCTGAAGGGGAAGTTACCTTCAAATCAATTTTATTTGTACCCACATCTGCTCCACGTGGTCTATTTGACGAATATGGATCTAAAAAGAGCGATTACATTAAGGTGAGTTTTTAAGTAGTACATACTGCATTTAAAATTTGAAAGTTTAATTTCCAGAAAGTGACTTTTTTTTGGTCTCTTTAGCTCTATGTGCGCCGTGTATTCATCACAGACGACTTCCATGATATGATGCCTAAATACCTTAATTTTGTCAAGGGTGTGGTAAGTATCTGAAGTTTGGGAGAAGGGGTGATTGTTGTGGGGGTCTGGCAGTGTAGAGTGTTTGTTTGGCTTTGCTTTCTTCCAGTGGTTTTATTGCTTACTGAACTTTCTTTTGCCATCTGAAGGTGGACTCAGATGATCTCCCCTTGAATGTTTCCCGTGAGACTCTTCAGCAACATAAACTGCTTAAGGTAAGTGTCTCTGGGAAGAAACTGTCCACTTTGCTGTTTGATTGGGGTTCAGAGGACAGGCTCCATTTGTGGAGTAACCAGACTTTGGGTCTGGTCCATGATTCTTCAGATGAATTTCCTTTCATTCTGGAGTTACCCTAAGAATCTGATTCTTTTACTCCCAATATTTAATAATGAAGTTTCAAACATCTAGAAAAAAATTAAAGAATTGTACAGGTCCAGGATTAACATTTTGTCATCTAGACACATAGCCACCTTTTTATCAAGGCTTTCATTAAACCTTTCCCCTCCAATACTTCCATAATTAGAAGACTCTTTAGTTTTTGAATTTAAAAGTATTTGAAAGTAGCATATTTGTTCACTTCATTTAGATGCTAGAGAGAGAGTATCAGTGAGTTCCAAGGTTAGAATATAAACATTAAGGCAATCTTGTGGCTATTTGCACGGACAGCTGAATTTCAGTCCAATCTGAATGAATAGGAGTGCTTCACCATTTCCTGCCCCTCAATAAATGGCAATAACGATCATCTTTGTGTCTTTCACGCTCCTCCCTGGGTACCTTACATTCTCAAAAGTTTGAGATTAACTTCTCTAATCAGTTATTCTTTCATTGTATTTAGGTGATTAGGAAGAAGCTTGTTCGTAAAACACTGGACATGATCAAGAAGATTGCTGATGATAAATACAATGATACTTTTTGGAAAGAATTTGGTACCAACATCAAGCTTGGTGTGATTGAAGACCACTCAAATCGAACACGTCTTGCTAAACTTCTTAGGTTCCAGTCTTCTCATCATCCAACTGACATTACTAGCCTAGACCAGTATGTGGAAAGAATGAAGGAAAAACAAGACAAAATCTACTTCATGGCTGGGTCCAGCAGAAAAGAGGTGAGATGAACTTGTAAGTGTTGTCAGCCATTCTGGAAGGTAGCTAGGGACTTATAGCCAACTCTTGAGGGGGAGGAAAGGAAAACTTAATTGTGTAACTGGAGTAGTTATAAGGCCTGGTCAGTCACTGACAGGAAGATCATTTATATGTATAAACATAGCAGCTGCTAGGATAAACAAATACACCAGGGCCAGACTTGGAAAACTTTGTGACTTCTCTTAATTTTGTAGGCTGAATCTTCTCCATTTGTTGAGCGACTTCTGAAAAAGGGCTATGAAGTTATTTACCTCACAGAACCTGTGGATGAATACTGTATTCAGGCCCTTCCCGAATTTGATGGGAAGAGGTTCCAGAATGTTGCCAAGGAAGGAGTGAAGTTTGATGAAAGTGAGAAAACTAAGGAGAGTCGTGAAGCAGTTGAGAAAGAATTTGAGCCTCTGCTGAATTGGATGAAAGATAAAGCCCTTAAGGACAAGGTATTGTGGAAATTACAAATTGTGGAAATATTAGTATCTGCATTTAAGAGAAAGTTATTTTGCCAACAAATTAAGCTGCAGCTGGTTACTTTGTAACCATTAGAATGGTCAAAATTTAATTAATGTAATTAAATTATTGGGAGAAAGCTTAAAACTTTCGACAGTAGTTTAATACTGCTTTGTTAATAACTTGTTACAAATTAAATTTTATGTTTTTAAAAGGTGGTATTTAAACTTCTGACTAAAAAATTCAGATTATCAAGTAAGTGCCCCTACAAATTCTCCTAAACCTTAAGAAAAGCTATTTTTATGACCTGCTTCTGTGTTTATGATCTTAAGTGATAAAGTCTTAGACAGTTGAAATACAATTGCTGAATGACCTTACCTGTTGATACTAATCTATATGACTTGATTTCTTTTCCTAAGATTGAAAAGGCTGTGGTGTCTCAGCGCCTGACAGAATCTCCGTGTGCTTTGGTGGCCAGCCAGTACGGATGGTCTGGCAACATGGAGAGAATCATGAAAGCACAAGCGTACCAAACGGGCAAGGACATCTCTACAAAGTAAGCATCCTCAGGAAAGTCCCTGCCAGGGCATTGCCTCTTACCCAATCTTCATTTTAGAGATAATACCAGCTTCAATACAAAGAGTAAAATTGCCTTAAATGTCTACCACTGTCTACTATAAGGTAGACAACAAGTTTACAAAGGGATTTCTCCTACATTTGATTGAGAAAGAAAAGGTCTTTGACTCATGATTTTATGATTTTATTGTATTTGATATGTAAATGGGAATTTTCTTAATGTTGTATGCATATTGTCTTTACTTTTGCATTGGATTATATGCTTAGCCTAATATCTTAATTTATTTTACATTTTTAAGTGTAATAGCTGCACATGAGGTTAATGACAACATTCCTCAAGTGAGTTAAGTCCATTTCAAATCACGTCCCCCACACCCCCAAGCATTAAATTATGGGTATCCAGATAAATGTCTCATAAAGTAGATGGTACAGGACTTGTGAATTAACAGTATTTGAACTCAAGGGCCTATACCTGGAGGTATAGTGAGTCTTTGGTACTCTTTATTTTCAAGAAATATAATATTTCAAGTTTGTGTTTTAATGTCACAGCAATGACCTTGAAAATGACTTCTCCCCCTACTTTTATTCTCTCTTCTTTCACCTGGAGTATGTTTCTGATATGCTGTCTAGTCATCATCCTTTTTTTCCCAAGGCCTAGCTTAAGGATTCTTTTTTTTTTCCCCTCCGAGACGGAGTCTTGCTCTGTCACCCAGGCTGGAGTACAGTGGCACGATCTCTGCTCACTGCAACCTCCGCCTCCTGGGTTCAAGTAATTCTCCTGTCTTAGCCTCCCGAGTAGCTGGGATGACAGGCACCTGCCAGCACACCCGCTAATTTTTGTATTTTTAGTAGAGACGGCGTTTCATTCACCATGTTGGCCAGGCTGGTCTCGAACTCCTGACCTCGTGATCCGCCCTCTTCAGCCTCCCAAAGTGCTGGGATTACAGGCGTGGGCCACTGCGCCTGGCCAGGATTCTTCTTAAAGCCTTTTCTCACAAATGTAGTCTCCACTGTTGTCACAATTCTAAAATTCCGTATATGTCTTTTAACTATAAATTTCATGCAGAGAATAGTGTTCTGTTTATCTGATATCCCATTGCAATAGTACAAGGGCCTTTTAAAACATGTCCACCTATTAATTTCAGGAAATGATTAATTAACAAGAAGTTACCTTGCATTCAACAAACATGAAGACTTACTATGTCTATGCACTGATGGTCACAGGTAGACATAACTCCTGTCTTTTGTAACATTTAGGCTAGTGAAAATGACAAATCAAAGCCAGGCATGGTGACTCACTCCTGTTGTCCCAGCTACTCAGGAGGCTGATGCAAGAGTATCAGTTGATTCCGGGAGTTCGAGGCTGTAGTGTGCTCTAATGACACTGCACTCTAGCTCTATCCTGGGTAACATAGCCAGACTCCATCTCTTTTTTATTTAAAAAAGAGGGAAAAAAGCACATCATAACCTGAGCCCTACATAGATAATGTGTACACCAGGATAGGGAAAGATGTGGGTCCTCCCTGTCCTCAGAGCTTTAAACTAGAGAAGAGAGAATAATCACAACCAACAGTAAAAAGCTAAGGATTTTGAAGGTATATTCAAAATGCATTTGGAACTGAGCTCAGATAAAAGAAGTTAATTTTTTTTGGAATCATTGGCGAAGGCATCGTGGAGAAGGTATTATTATTGGAGCACAATCCAGAGGCCACGTAGATTTTTCTGAACTTGGGGAGGCAGAGCTACAATTATGGTAGTAAGAGTAAACTAAGAGGGAACAAACAGGACATTAAATCAGTTCATCTGTTCAGCAGTGCTCCAGGTACTTGGGACTCATCAGTAAATAAAATAGTTCCCTTCATTTCATTTTTCATCTAACCATGTCCACTTGCTCCCCACCCCGCCTCCCCGTTAAAAGGGAGCAATACAGGCTGGGCACATGGCCCATGTGTGTAATCCCAACACTTTGGGAGGCTGAGGTGAGAGGATCACTTGAGGCCAAGAGTTCAAGGGCAGCCTGTGCAATATAGTGATGCCCTGTCTCTATAAAAACTAAATAAGGAAACAATGCAGTCATCCCTTTTTGTCCATGGGGTGTTGGTTCCAGAACATCCCATGGATACCAAAATCCACACAGTCAAGTCCCTTAGGTAAAGTCGTGCCATATTTGCATATAACCTATGCACATCTTCCCATGTACTTTAAATAATCTATAGATTACTTTTAATACCTAATGCAATGTAAGTGCTGTGTAAATAGCTATTATACTATATTGGGTTTTTTATTTTTTTCTTGTTTTGCCCTTTCTAATATTTTCAATCCAAGGTTGATTGACTCCGCACATAAAGTGGACTGGAAAAGTACAGTCATCCCTAGGTGTATGAGGGAGATTGGTTCTAGGACCCCTGCCAAAATCCACAAATATTCTAGTCCCCCAGTCTGCCCTGTGGAACCCGTGTACATGAAGAGTTGGAGCTCTGTGTGTGTGGATTTCACAACCCAAGAATACTGTATTTTCTATCCGAGTTTGGTTGCTGAACCTGCACATACGGAGGGCGGACTGTATTTATTGGAAAAAAAATAGCATATAAGTTCAAACCTGTGGTGTTCAAGTGTCAATAGTACATTTTGATTTTTTTTTTTTACCAAGAGTTGTTCTCTGTAATTATGAAAGAATAAGGGAAATGTATGAACCCTAAAATTGGATATGTTTTGTTAATGTGCATTTTTATCTCTTAACAGTTACTATGCGAGTCAGAAGAAAACATTTGAAATTAATCCCAGACACCCGCTGATCAGAGACATGCTTCGACGAATTAAGGTAGTATTACAGCAGTCCTCTTGCTTGTCTTTTAATTTGAATACTTTGTATCTTTTAATATTAATCTAGTGCATCTTCTTGCATCTCAGGAAGATGAAGATGATAAAACAGTTTTGGATCTTGCTGTGGTTTTGTTTGAAACAGCAACACTTCGGTCAGGGTATCTTTTACCAGACACTAAAGCATATGGAGATAGAATAGAAAGAATGCTTCGCCTCAGTTTGAACATTGACCCTGATGCAAAGGTTTGTATCCCCAACCTTCCCACAAAGGCTGGCTGGCTTTCTTTGTTTCTGTTCTTTCAGAATAGGCCTCTCATGATTGAGGGATGTAGCTTTGAGACATTTGCCTAATTTCTACCTTTTGAGAGAATTTTATTGAATGTTTGAATCCCTGTAGTGTCGGGCACTGCACTAGAAACTAAGTCCTCCTTTTATGTCCTCTTTCCTTTTTGTCTGACTCCTTTTGTTAGCTTGGCTGTTCATTCTAGTTGGAGGATTTAGTCTGTGGTTCTGAATAAACACAAGTGACATTAATTATGATTTTATACATTTAAATGAGTAAAGTGGAAATAAATCCAAGGCATTAATGGGCCCGTAAATGTTGTGTTTAGGTGGAAGAAGAGCCCGAAGAAGAACCTGAAGAGACAACAGAAGACACAACAGAAGACACAGAGCAAGATGAAGACGAAGAAATGGATGTGGGAACAGATGAAGAAGAACAAGAAACAGCAAAGGTATGGCAAATCAAGAACATGACTTGCATTTTCAGTTCTGGCAAAGTTAGGACAGAGTTTAGTTCTGGCAGGGTTAAGACTGTGTAACTTATAGAAGTCAGACTGAGCATTTAAATTGTTTATTTCATGCACAAACTATGAGCTAGGTTTTTTTTCTGCTAACTTTTAATACCTTCTGGGTTTTTTAATTTATTTACAGGAATCTACAGCTGAAAAAGATGAATTGTAAATTATACTCTCACCATTTGGATCCTGTGTGGAGAGGGAATGTGAAATTTACATCATTTCTTTTGGGAGAGACGTGTTTTGGATGCCCCCCAATCCCCTTCTCCCCTGCACTGTAAAATGTGGGATTATGGGTCACAGGAAGAAGTGGGTTTTTTAGTTGAATTTTTTTTAACATTCCTCATGAATGTAAATTTGTACTATTTAACTGACTATTCTTGATGTAAAATCTTGTCATGTGTATAAAAATAAAAAAGATCCCAAATACTCAGTGTCTTGACTGTCTTGCAGAAAACTACCTAATACTTTGCTGAAATTTTTTTTTTTAATCATGTGTCTTGGGTTCTTTTTCTTAGAAAAGTGACTCAGGCTTATGACTTTTTTTTTTTTTTGAGACCGAGTCTTGCTTTTGCCCAGGCTGGAGTGCAGTGGCACGATCTCTGCTCACTGCAACCTCCGCCTTCTGGGTTCAAGCAATTCTGTGCCTCAGCCTCCCAAGTAGCTGGGATTACAGGTGCCCGCCACCACGCCCGGCTAATTTTTTGTATTTTTAGTAGAGACAAGGTTTCACCATCTTGGCCAGGCTGGTCTTGAACTCCTGACCTCGTGATCCGCCCACCTCCGCCTCCCAAGAAAAGATAACAAAATCAAAGGTTGAGCCAGTCATGGTGACACACACCTGTGGTCCCAGCTCCTGAGGAAGCTGAGGCAGGAGGATTATATGAACTCAGGAGCTTGAGACTGTTGAAAAACCAAAGAGTTTAAAACGTCTCCCACAGGGAGAAGAGAGAATTTCCTTAAAGATTTCCAAATATATGTAGATACTCCCCCTTTCATAGGGTGGAGCTTAATCTTCCTCTCCTTTTTGAATGTGGGCTAGATTAAGTGACTCCTAAGGAACAGAGTATGGAAAGGGAAAAGGTAACTTTGCAGTGGAGAAACCTGGCAGACTTAACCAAGTGATCAATGTTGATATCACCAGTGATGTGTACCCCCTGATAGGATGTGAAGTGTACTGCTGTGGTTTCCAAAAACCTGTAATCTCAATCTAATGAGAAAAACACATGTTTAGAATATGTGAACAGTATTCTTCAAAATTTCCAGAAAATTTTCCTCAGAAAAACGCTGAGAAGTAATCATGAATGGCAGAAGACTTAAAGATACATGACAACTATTAATAAATGCAACGTGGTACCGTGGAAACAAAAGGATGTTAAATGGAAAAACTGGTGAAATCTAAAGTCCAGAGTTGAGAGTACAGTTGAGAGTATTGTACCAATATTGGGTTTTTTTGTTTTGAGATGGTGTCACTGTCTCCCAGGCTGGAGTGCAGTGGTACGATCTTGGCTCACTGCAACCTCCACCTGGATTCAAGCGATTCTCCTGCCTCAGCCTCCTGAGTAGCTGGGATTATAGGCACCCGCCACCACGCCTGGCTAATTTTTGTATTTTTAGTAGAGATGGGGTTTCACCATGTTGGCCAGGCTGGTCTTAAACTTGACCTCAAATGATCTGCCCACCTCGGCCTCCCAAAATGTTGGGATTACAGGCATGAGACAACACGCCCGGCCCCAATACTGGTTTCTTAACTGACATATCATGGTAGCTTAAGATGACAACATTCATAGAAACAGCATGGGGTATATAGGAATTCTACTAGATTGTGGTTTTTCTGTAAATCTAAACTTAAAAAAAAAAAAGCTATCTTTGAAAAAAATCACCCATAATCCTACCAGAGAACTATCGGCATTGAGTGAAAATCCGCATTGACCTATATTTTGAAATGTACTCTTGTTTATGAAACAATTTTTAATTTCACTAGTCTGTTACAGCCAACTGAAATGGTAGTCTTAAGTTTTTGTTGTTTTTACTGTGGGCTAGAGAGAGATGTCTTCACTGTATATTTAAGAATCGTGTGTATTAGAAAATTTTGCACAACTTAATTTATGTGCTACAAAGTTTCATTAGAGACTTTACAGTTTTTCTGATGATCTAGTACTCCTCTATGGACTTCTTTTTCTGTTGATGTTTCCCCACCCCCTACCTTAAGGTATTTTTCTAGAATTAGTTTGCAATAATCATTACCAGCTTCCCTACTTGAGTGTACGTCTTCTGAAAACCACCCTGCTTTTCCCTTTGTGGTAGAATGGCAGCTCCATTACAGAAACATGCTATAATTAAGGTATATATAGCTTCCTTTTATGATACAGGCTTATATTAATTGCTACTTAAAATGTTTCCCATTTGGGGGCCACTATGCATTACCATTGTTAATATTGCTATGATATACTCGTAGAAATCAAAGCCATCAGATCACATTGAATTAGTGATATCTGACACTTTTGCTCCTCAGAATCCTACAATTTCTAAATTTCTGTTGTTCCTAGCAGGAAAGCATCATAATCCTTCAGTTTTTGATAAGCAGCTCAATCATACCTGTCTTGCATAAAAACTGTTTAACTGGCCTAATTATCAAACAGTTTGCAACTGGTCTATCTTGGCCTTTTAAGTTAAAAAACATCATTATTAGGGGATAATATAGTACTGCTTTTAATTTTTAGTGCATATATGTTACAGATTTGGTTCTCCAAGAAACACTGAGGTGCAGTTTAGCAGGGGGTCTATGAAGGCACACCCTTCGATCAACACCTGAGAAAGGAAACAGGACTGAACAGAGGGATAAGTTGAGTTGCAACGCAGATCCAAAGACAGTGTCCATAAACCCCATAGGGAGTTGTGGTGGGCCCATCAGAGTTGCCCACCACTCATGTGCTGAAGTGGCAAGGCCTTTCTATTCTCACCTCCAACAGTTATTGGATTTGGGCCCCTTCAGGAGGCATGGCTTTGAGCAAGGCCACCGTAGCCGAGGCAGTCCTTCTGGAAGCTCACCATTGAAAGCTGCCAGCATGCTTGATGCTAGGGCAAGAAGCCTTCCTTAGGGAGTCAGGATGGCGCATTTCCATGACCACTACAATGTATATTTTTCACAACGGGGATCAACTTCAAAACAGGAAGAAAATGTATCTTATTGGAAGTCACTTAGAACCAGCACTTAATGAAATAAAGATGGCATTTTTACCCAAGGTAAATTTTTACTTTAATAACCATGAAACTGATTTTTCATCTTCATGAAGTCATTGTCTTACAGGAGACTCAGATTCAAATCATGACTTTCCCTCAGTAGCCAGACCACTTACTCTGTACCTGTAAAAGGAAGGTATGCAGTGCTTCTAAAGCATGCACTGCATCCATTCATTCACGTGGTCCACTGAGTGACGGTCTGTCCTCCCCTTAAGCAAAAACTGGCTCTAAGGGACAGGTCTTTTCTTCACACAAAAGGTGAGCAATGCCCCCAGCCTTTCATACTAGAAAGTGATGAGGCGATGATTTTGTATCCACAAAATGCATTATCAAAGCTCACCACCTTGGTGTTCATTTACTAAAGTTAGCAGAGACCTAGAATTTGAAAATATCAGTTTAGCAATGAGAAATAACTCCACTTAGCAAATTCAATTAATGAAACTAGTTCATAGTTTTAAATAATTTCTTAATTTATATGAAATAAAGACAACCCATATAGTAGACTTACAAATATTCTATTTCGCATTATATTCAAGACTAAACATCTTCCAAACCATATTCATGAAATAGTTTGATGATATGTGCTTTGGCAGTTTTCAAGAAATATCAATCAAACCATAATTAAATTTCAACGTATCGGCTAAACGTCCACTGAGCACCTCCTCTTGCAGTTAGCATTGGACTAAGTGCTTAAGGACAAGTAGTTTGATGCAATAAATTAAGAAATACATACTTAAGACATATTATTCACAGAGTTCTTGGCATAGTTATTTAAGTTCCTCCTGTTGAGAAACTTGAGGTTTGTGTTTTCTTTCTTTCAGTCCCAAAAGCTCTGTTTTGAGTTCTCCACGCTTTGGTGGAATTTCAGGTATTGTCTGCAAAAAAAAAAAAAAAACAAAAAAAACAAAAAAAACATAAATGTCTAACCCTTAATAAGGCTGTAATTCAATGTAACCTGGAAGACTTTAAAAAGTAAAAAATAACAAAAAGTTCCCTTGCTTGCTACTCAGTGATAACTCTTTATTATGAGAAGCTCTGGTTGATCTAAGTCCCTTTCTAACCCTGTGTTTATATGAGTCTATCATCCTGGCAAGGTCTTCAGCATTACGTACTGCAGGACTCACAGAGCATAGCTGGCATCAGAATCGACAGGTTCACAGCTTTGAATAAAACTTTCCATATTTGGAAATTCATTCCTGCACCATCTACTGACTCTCTACCATGTTCCTGGCATAGAAAATAGGCGTTAGGAATTAATTTATTAATTCAAAAATATTAAGTGCCTATTATATGCAAAGCACAAAGCAGTATGCAAAAAAAATACAAAATCCTTGCATTCCAGGAAGGTATTCACAGAGTTCTGCATCTATCACCACAATAAATTTTAGAAAATTTTCGTCACCCCAAAAAGAAACCCCATACTTACTAGCAGTCACTTTCATTGCCATACAACCCTCCCCCAAATAGCCATAGACAACTACTAGTCTTCTTTTTGTCTATATAGATTTGCCTATTCTGGATATTTTCTATAAATGGAATCATATAATATGTGGTCCTCTGTGTTCTTTCAGGTAGCATGTTTTCAAGATTCATCCATGTTGTAGCTTGTATCAGGATTTCATTTTTTATTACTGAATAATGCTCCATTGTATGGATATACCATCTATCCATTCATCAGCTAATAGGCATTTAGATTTTCCACCTTTTGGATATTATGAATAATACTGCTCTGAACATTCATATACAAGTTTTTGTGTGGATATGTGTTTTCATGTCTATTGGGCATAAACCTAAAAGTGGAATTGGTGGGTCATATGGAAACTCTATGTTTAACTGCTTGAGGAACTACCAGGCTTTTCTGAAGCCACTGCACTATTTTATATTCCCATCAACAACGCGTGAGGCTTTCAATTTCTCCACATCCTTGACAACACTTGTTAATTTCTGTTTTACTACAGCCATTGTAGTGGGTATGAAGTGGTATTTCACTGTGGTTTTGATTTGCCTTTCTCTGGTGGCTAATGATGCTGAGCATCTTTCTGTGTGCTTACTGGTGTTCAGAAAATGACTTCTGAACAAAGATATGGAGGAGGATGAGGGAGCCAGCCATGCAGTTACCTAGGAGCATTTCAGGCAGATGGAACCACAAGTGCAGAGGACCTAAGGCAGGAGTGTGGCTTCAGATTCAAGAAGAAGCAAGGTTGTCAGTATAGCTGGTACAAAGTATTCATAGAGCGGTTAAGAGGAGACAAGGGCAGAGGAAAAAGCGAGTGAGGAGATAAAGTCTCCAGTGTTTTTCACTCTGAAATGGGAAGACACTGGAGAGTTCTGAGAAGAATGGCATGTCCTCACTCAAGTGTACAGAGATGACAATGGTAGCTTTGCTGAGAATAGACCACAGGAGAGCAAGAGTCGAAGGCAGAAGACAGGTCAGGAAGCTATTACAATAACAGGTGAAAGTGACTGACAGTGGATTGAATTGGGTAGTAGCATCAGAGGGGGTGAGAAGCAGGCAGCATCTGGATGTACCTTTCAAGTTAATCCAATGGGATCTGCTGATATGTACAGTATGAGAGAGGAATTAAGGACGACTCCTAGCTTTCAACCTGAACTACAACAGAGTCATCTCCTTTGCTATTCAGATGAGCTGAGCCGGACAACTAAAAGCACCTGTAGCAGTTCTCCCCAACACAGCACTGAGCACAAGTCTAGGCAGTCATCATGGTCTCCTCTGCTCGACTCTGCCCAGACCTTCCAGTTCTCAGACTGAAAGACTTGTGATCCAGTTTTGTTACAAAGTGGTTGACAACAGTGACAATAATTGCTGGAGCAAAACCAAAAGACATAGGTAAAGAACACATAAATGTTAATAAAGCACACTGCTTTCAACACACAGCCAGCCACCTGGGCCTTCAAGTTCCTACAGAGATACCCCATTGCCAGTGTCACCACCCAATCAAACTGAGGTGGGCTTAGACCCTTCAATATGGCCCTTCTAAAGACTGTGGCTTCATTCTATCTCCTCCCAAGGTACAGGTGGCTGCTGTAACAACCCTTGCACATTCCCAATTATAACAAAATGGGTGAATCAAAGGTCAACTTCCCAGGGTCAAATCCCAGGCATTCCTTCTTTTGCAAGCCGTGCCTGATGTCTATTCCTGCACAAGCTATAGACTAAACTGCATTACTATGGAAGGTTCTTGTCACTTTGTCTCCACTAGGTATCCCTGATGCTCAATAGAACCCTTTTTAAAAGAGAAGCACTCTGAAGTTGTAAGAAAGAGCTCTTGCAGCATTGTTTGTACAAAAACTACATACTACCTAAATGTCAATAAGGGATTGATCAAATAATATGTCACAGCTATATTATGAAATACTATGCAATAGTTAAAAAGAAGATTTAATATACACAAATGTCTATTTATGTAGATATTAACCAAAACAAGGAAGTTGCAGAGAAATGTGTACATGAACTACTATTCACATGAAGGAAAAACACTCCACAAACTGTGTGTGTGCACATGCGTGCACAGGTGCATTTGTCCATTTTGCATTGCCTGAGGCTGGGTAATTTATAAAGAAAAGAGGTTTATTTGGCTCATGGTTCTGCAGGCTGTACAAGCATGGCACCAGCATCAGTCCAGCTTCTGGTGAGGCCTCAGAAAGCTTTAACTCATGGCAGAAGGCAAAGTGGGAGCAGGTGTAACACATGGCAAGAGAGTGAGTGAGAGAGAGAGCCAGGCTCTTTTAAACAACCAGCTCTCATGAACTAATAAAGTGAGAACTCACTCATCACCACAGGGAGGGCACCAAGCCATTCATGAGGGATTCGTCCCCATGACCCAAACACCTCCCACCAGGTACTACTTCCAACATTGGGGATCACATTTTGGCGTGAAATTTGGAGGGGACAAATATCCAACCCATATCAGTGGGCATTCAACAACAGTGAGAAGTAGCGAAGGATATTCACCAGACAAGAAACAGTAGTTACGTGTAGGGAGCAGACAGGAGAAAAGAGGTCATAAGAGGGGGGATTTTCACTTTTTACTCTACATACTTGAACTCAATTTGAATGTTTTACAAGAGTACTGGATTATTTTATGAACAGGAGCAAAAAAGAGACATACCAAACAGAAAGCTTGGGCTTCAGATTCTCAAATCGTCTCATTAAGCTACGTGACTTTGAGAAATCAACTTCACTCTTCTGAACCTGTTTCTCATCTGAAAACAGGAATAACACCTTCAAAATTGTAGTGACAATTAACTGATGTTAAAAATACAAATGGGCCAGGCACGGTGGCTCACGCCTGTAACCCCAGCACTTTGGGAGGCAGAGGTGGGCGGATCACTTGAGGCCAGGAGTTCAAGACCAGCCTGGCCAACACAGTGAAACACCATCTCTACTAAAAAATAGAAAAAATTAGCCACGCATGGTGGTGTATGCCTGTAATCCCAGCTACTCAGGAGGCTGAGGCATGAGATTTGCTTGAACCCAGAAGGCAGAGGTTGCAGTGAGCTCAGATTGTGCCACTGCACTCCAGCCTGGGTGACAGAGTGAGACTCTGTCTCAAAAAATAAAAATAAAACATAAGTGCAAATACAAATGGAGCCAGGCACAGTGGCTCACACCTGTAATCCCAACACTTTCAGAGGCCAAGGTGGGAGGACTGCTCGAAGCCAGGAGTTGGAGACCAGCCTGAGCAACATTTTGAGACCTTGTCTCTACAAAAAATTTAAAAATTAGCCAGGTGTGATGGTGCACACTTGTCATCCCAGCTACTTAGGAGGCTGAGGCAAGTGGATTGATTGAGCCCAGAAATGTGAGGCTGCGGTGAGCTGATTACACCACTGCACTCCAACCTAGGCAACAGAATGAGACCTGTCTCTAATTTTTTTTAAATTATTTTTCAATAAAAATTTCTAAAAAAAGAAACACTAATGATTGACTCTCTAAAAGTGTTACCTGTCCAGGCAGAGTCCAAACAGAAATGACTGCTCCCAACACTGTGCTCCAAACCACTATTCACACCTATAGCATAACAGCACATTCTTGTAATTATTTGCACGCCATACTTTCTCATCTCCACCTCCCCAAGACCCTAATTCCTGAAAAGAACCTTTAATTCCAGTTCCTAATGAATGTTTATTAAAATTAATTTAAATTTCTCCCTCCTTTGAATGCCTATATTCACTCATCCTTCATTCAACAAATACTTATTGAGTGTCTGCTACATTCCAAGCAGTTGAGATACAAGAGTGAACCAGACAGACACAGTCTGGAGCTTGCATTCTACTGAAGCAAACTGACAAAGAACAAATAAATAGACAAAGAACTGCAGACAAGTGCTCTATGGAAACAAAGGATGAGACAGAATCACAGAGGAGGAATTCTTTGGGAGCTAGCCCAAGGACCCTCATTGCTGGAGGAGAGACTTGAGCTAAGACTTGAAGTTTTGAAGAAGGAAACCAAGCCAAGTTGTTGGGGGGGTGGGGGGGGGGTGGGGGGAGGAGGACATGCCAAGGATAGTAAAAAGAATGGCCTCGAAATGGGGACAGGTTTGATGAGTTGGAGAAACAGCAAGGAAGCAGGCGTGAATGTTAACAGGGGAAAGAACTGGTAAAATGGTGGCAGATAGGCCACAGGTAGGCAGCGGCCACACTGTGTAAGACCTCACAGGCCATGCATTGCCCTAGATGCAATGGGATGCCATCCAAAGGTTTTGGGCCCGGGGCAAATGTGGTCCTAATTTCGTTCAAGATCACTTTTGCGGCCACGAGGGGAATGGAGTGGTCCAGGAGTATTTGCATTGCTATAAAGGAATGCTTAAGGCTGGGTAATTTACAAAGAAATGAGGTGTATTTGGCTCAAAAATAAAAATATGAGCCCTCCCGCACTCACCAGGTCCGGTCGGTAGTACCTGTGCACCACTTCTGCCCCTGCGCACATGGCCAGGAGACTGGCTGCGAACATTTTCAGGTAAGTGGACATGGGCACGCCCGCGGGCATCGTCGGCAGGCTGGACAGGGAAGGAAGGGACAGTGTCAGAAGTTCCAGCTCACGACTACACCGCGCCAGGGCTGAGGCGCTCCAGCCAGCGCTGGACACGAGACACACGGCGGCGGGGGTGCAGGAGGTGCGCGGTCAGGAACCCTGGGTTCTCGCCCAACCCCACGCCTCGGTTTCCTCCTTTACGAGCTGAGGGCACTGAGAGGACGAATGCCCTCCAGGCGGAGGCCCAGCCCCAATCGTTTATCAGTGAGGGGCGCCGGCCTGCGGCATTAAAGGGAGCTCTTGATCAGCAAGCGGAAAACCGACACCAGGTGGTTTCCCCGCGCCCCTTCTACCTCTAGGAGGAGAGGAACTGTGGACTTCGCTCCTCTTTGCCTCTACACACGCGCCCTACTAGAGACTGTACCGGGAACTGCAGGGGTGCTGGGCAACAGGTCTAAGGGCGGACGGAGCGGACAGCGAGCGGTCCGGACCTAAAATACAGGGACCTGGAGCCGCACCGGACAGGAAAGCGGGAGCGCTGCCGGCGCTGGCACGTGACGCAGGCGGAGGTGGGACGCTGGGAGAAAGCCAGTGACTTTTTTTTTTTTAAACCAATTCCCACACTTTCTCAGCCCCAGGCTCCCAGCACCTCCATCACTCTCCCTATAGTTAAATTCTCCTGGCAGATGTGGAGTCTAAGGCCAGGCCGTGGACTATTATTACATCGTTTGTTCTTTCGTGCACACAAAGGAAACTGCACGCCTTTACCACTTTTTTAGGAGGGGTGGAGTCACACATTGAGCATTTGCGTGCTTTTATGGGAGGTCACCCTCCTGTGACCTCTTGAGAGTGAAGTTAAAGGCACTCACTGTCCCTGTGTCTGGCGTCTTTTGATACCCGAAATGGAGCCACATCCAGACAGCTGTGGCCTTATGACCTGGTGCTACTGGGAAAGGGGAAATTTGAAATCGACATAACTTAATCCAGGCATTTTTCGATTGTTTTGATTATTGGTTGATTTTTAAGTAAAAGATTAGTGCAAGGGCCCGGGGCGGTGGCTTACACCTGTAATCCCAGCACTTTGGGAGGCCAAGGCGGGCGGATCACTTGAGGCCTGAAGTTTGAGACCAGCCTGGCCAACACGGCAAGATGGCAAGACCCCATCTCTACTAAAAAAATATATATATATACACATATATATTTTTTAATATATATACACATATTTTTAATATATATACACATATATATTTTTTAATATATACACATATATATTTTTAATATATATACACATATATTTTTTAATATATATACACATATATATTTTTAATATATATACACATATATATTTTTTAATATATATACACATATATATTTTTTAATATATATACACATATATATTTTTTAATATATATACACACATATATATTTTTTAATATATATACACATATATTTTTTAATATACACATATATTTTTTAACATATATACACATATATTTTTAATATATATACACATATTTTTTAATATATATACACATATATTTTTTAATATATATACACATATATTTTTTAATATATATACATATATACACACAAAATTTAGCAGGGCGTGGTGGCAGATGCCTATAATCCCAGCTACTCAGGAGGCTGAGGCGGGGGAATCGCTTGAACCCAGGAGATGGAGGTTGCAGTGAGCTGAGATCGCGCCATTGCACTCCAGCCTGGGCAACAGAGCACGACTCCGTCTCAAAAAAAAAAAAAAAAAGTGCAAGGCTAAATTCCGAAGGATTAATGTTGTATGTATGACAAATCACAATACTCATATTTTTAAAGAGCTTTATGGAGGTATATTTGGCATACAATAAACTGCACATATTTAAAGTATACAATATGTTTGACATATGTGAGACCATTACCACAATCAAGATAATGAACATACCCAAGACCCTCAAAAGTTTCTTAGTGCTTCTTTCTACTCCCTTCCTCCTCCATGGCCTCATTTCCCTGGGTAATCACAGATCTGCTTTCTGTCACTATAAGTTAGTTTGCATTTTCTGGAATGTTACATAAATAGAATTATATACAGTATGTGCTATTTTTTGTGTTGCTTATTTCATGCAGCTCAGTTATTTTGAGATTCATCCATGTTGTTGCATGTCTTAGTAGTTCACTCCTTATTATTGCTAGGTGGGTTTAGACTACAATTGGTTTATCTATTCACTTACTGGTGAACATTTTGGTTGTTTCTAGTTGTTGGTGTGTAAATAAATAAAATTTAAAGGATGTTGGAACCTAAAAAAAACACTGTAAGCCTTGAGAGAGATGTGACTAATCTGAGTCACATACGGTTACAACTTCTGTTCTCAGATTATATATTAACTCACTTTCTTTTCTTGTTCTATACAATGACTAGAGAAAATTAAATGCCAGTGACAAAAACCTCCTGCCTTCTTAATGACCCTTGATTAATTTGCCCTTTATTGTCCTGCTTTGCTGAGACCAGATAACAGAAAACCCATGAGCATTACACCCTCTGTAAAAAGTGTTAAATGCACGCTTTCCCAAAAAGAAACACTGCATATAACCAACCAAATTGCTGTAACTTTGTGCCAATCTTGTATGAAAAGTATTGCAATCCTGCTAAAAACTCCTGTCTCTGCCATACAAATGAAACCTTAACTTTCTTACTTCAGAACGCTGACTCCATTCCTTTGGAGCTGGTGTTTCCAGGTGGTCCATTCTTACTCTTCGTGCTTGAATAAACCCTCTTTAAGTTAGATTCTGACCTTTTTGGTTATTTTAGGTTGACATTGGTTGATAGATATAAAGCTACTATCACCAGTAAAGTAGATGAGAAAGACTGGTATAGAAGTCTTTCTGAGAACATGGGCTTCCATTTTTATTAGGTACATCTCTAGAAGAATTACTAGAGCATATGGAAGGTGTATATTTAACTTTTTAAGAAATTGCCAGGCCGAGTGCGGTGGCTCATGCCTAAAATCCTAGCATTTTGGGAGGCCGAAGCAGGCGGATTGTCTGAACTCAGGAGTTTGAGACCAGCCTGGGCAACACGGTAAAACCCTATCTCTACTAAAATACAAAAATTGGCCAGGTGTGATGGTGTGCGCCTGTAGTCCCAGCTACTCAGGAGGCTGAGGCAGGAGAATTGCTTGAACCCAGGAGGTGGAGGTTGCAGTGAGCTGAGACCGTGCCACTGTACTCCAGCCTGGGTGACAGAGCAAGAGTCCATCTCAAAAAATAATATTATTTAACTTTTTTAAAAAAGAAATTGCCAAATGAATTTCCAAAGCAGCTATACAAATTTATTATTTATTTTTACTTTTTATTTTATTTTTTTGAGACGGAGTCTTGCTCTGTCACCAGGCTGGAGTGCAGTGGCACAATCTTGACTCAATGCACCCTCCACCTCCCAAATAGCTGAGATTACAGGCACACGCCACCATGCCCAGCTAATTTTTTTTGTATTTTTAGTAGAGATGGGGTTTCACCATGTTGTCCAGGCTGGTCATGAATTCCTGACCACAAGTGATCTGCCTACCTCAGCCTCCCAAAGTGCTGGGATTACAGGCGTGAGCCACCGTTCTGGGCCTAATACTGTATTTTTACTGTACTTGTCCTATGTTTAGATACATACTTACCATTGTGTTACAATTGCCTACAGTATTCACTATAGTAACATGCTGAACAGGTTTGTAGCCTAGGAACCACAGGCCATACAATATAGCCTAGGTATACAGTAGGCTGTACCATCTAGATTTGTGGAAGTACACTCTATAATATTCTCACAATGAAAAAATCACCTAGTGACATTTCTCAGAATATATCCCTGTTGTTAAATGACAAATGACCATATTTTCTTGTGCTTCTATTTTCTTTGGTGATGTATCTGTTCAAATCTTTTGCCCATTTTTAAAACTGAGTTGTTTTCTTATGGGTTTTGAGTGTTCTTTTATATGTTCTGGACACAAGTCCTTTATCAGATATGATCTGCAAATATTTTCTCCCAGTTTATTGCTTTTCGTTAATTTTTTGAGAGAAGTTTTTAATTTTAATAAAGTATAATTTATCAATTTTCCCTTTTGTATTATATTTAAAAAATATAACCCAGGGTCATAAATATTGTCTTCTATATTTTCTTCTAGAAATTTTACAGCTTTGGGTTTTACATTTAAGTCCATGATCCATTTTGTTTTTTTGTATGGTGTGAGGCAGGAGGCGGGACTTGACTCCCAAGGTGGAGCTTGGACACAGGACCAGATTGAGGACCAGCTAAAACAGGGAAGAGGTGGAAGCTCTTCTCCATAAAACACACCAACTAATGTGCCATGTCAGTTTAGCTTTGCCATGGCAACACCCAGACGCTACCACTCCTTTCCATGGTAATGACCCACTGACCCAAAAGTTACCTCCCTTTTTCTAGAAATTTCTGCATACTCAGCCCCTTGATTTGCATATAATTAGAAGTGGGTATAAATATGACTGCAGAACTGCCTCTGAGCTGCTACTCTGAGCACACTGCCTATGGGGCAGCCTTGCTCTGCAGGAGCAGTCTTGGAGTTGTAACACTGCTGCCTCAATAAAACTATTTTCAGCTCACTCTTGATTGATTTATTTCTTGGCTGAAGCCAAGAACACTCCTGGGCTAAGGGCTTGCCTGCCCTGCGTCATGGGTACAACTTTGTTTTGTTTTTGCATATAGATATCTGAACTGCCTTTGAAGCTTAGTTGAAAATCAGTTCATCACTTGTCCATGTATGTATGTGTCTATTCTGGACTCTACTCTATTTATCTCTCTTGATGCCAATACTACACTGTCTTTTTTTTTTTTTCTTTTTTTTTTGAGACAGGGAATCATTGTGTTGCCCAGGCTAGAGTGCAGTGGAATGATCTCAGCTCACTGCAACCTCCACCTCCTGGGTTCAAGCGATTCTCCCATCCAGCCTCCTGAGTAGCTGGGACTACAAGCATGTGCCACCATGTCTGGCTAATTTTTGTATTTTTTAGCAGAGACGGGGTTTCACCATGTTGGCCAGGCTGTTCTCGAACTTCTGGCCTTGGGTGATCTGCCCGCCTTGGCCTCCCAAAGTGCTGGGGTTACAGGCATGAGCCACTGCGCCTGGCCGACACTGTCTTGATTACTGTAGCCTTATAATAATTCTTAAGTCAGGCAGTATTAGCTCTCCTAGCTTTGGTTATTCTAGATCTTGTATTTCCATATAAATTTTAGAATCATTTTGTCAATTTCTACCCAAAACGCTTACCTGGATTTTGGTTAGCATTATATTGAATTTTTAAACACCTTCACAATATTTGGTCTTCTGATCCATGAATACAACATATCCGTGTACTTATTTAGTTCTTACCCAATTTCTTCCAACAATGCTTTTCACTTTTTATGATACAAGTCTTGAATCTTTTGTCAGCTCTATACTTAAATATTTCATATTTTTGATGCTACTGTGAATGGTATTTTTTCTAATTGTTTGTTGTTAGTACATAAACTACAATTGATTTTTCCTATATTGATATTTTATCTTGCAACCTTGTGAATCTCACTTATTAGTTGTACTAGGTTTTTTGTAGGTTCCACAGGATTTTTTACATAAACCAGCACCAGAGCAATGAATAAAGACAAGTTTTTTGTTTTTTTTTTTTTTTAGAGATGTCATTTATCAATCTTCAGGAAGTTTACAAGGAAGTTCCCAGTTCTGTTTCTAGATTGCTAAAAGCTCTGGTGGGCCAGGTTCACAAGCAGAAAAAGTTGTCTTCCCGACTCAGATGCAGGATGTTGAGAGACACTGATGGGATAAAAGACAGTTTGCTGCAACTGCTTCACAATTTTCAGGTTCAGTGTCCTCACCAACAACTCCTCCCATATGCTTTGTTTTTTTTGTATTTTTTTTTGTTGTTTTTTTTTTGAGACAGAGTCTCACTCTGTAGCCCAGGCTGGAGGGCAGTGGTTCGATCTCAGCTCACTGCAACCTCTGCCTCCCGGGTTCAAGCGATTCTCCCACCTCAGCCTCCCGAGTAGCTGGGACTACAGGTGGCAGAGATGGGGTTTCAACATGTTGGCCAGGTGGGTCTCCAACTCCTGACTTCAGGTGATCCACCCGCCTCGGCCTCCCAAAGTGCTGGGATTACAGGCATGAGCCACCACGCCCGGCCTCCTCCCATAAACTTTCTTTTGCCATGCAAGATTGAGCAGAGGACCCTGGTCTCTTGAGGTTATGAATGGAGCTGGCAGGACCCAGAAGCACAGCAACCCACAGTGAGGGAAGCCCTTGCTGCCAAGGGTAATTCCCCGAGTGCAGACATCCTGGGAAAAGTTTACTCTCTTCACACACACTTTCAGTCACCAGAATTCTCTCCCTGAAATAACTGAGGCAAGCCACCTGCTGTAAGACTTTTCTAGACGATGGTCCTGAGCCATTGACAAAATCAGAGAGGATGGGCTTTTTTCATTCACTCAACATATATTCATTGAATATTTACCATGTGCCAGGTTCTGAGTAGTGTCTACTAATGGACAGGGTATTCATAAAAGTTCTGTACTGTTTTAAAAGTTTCACTTAAACTTTAAACAGTTGATATATTACAAAAATCTTTCTGTATTTACTCACAATAGCCTGGATCCTAGAATGAAGAAAATACACGGAGCACAGAGCCACAGCCATCTATCTCCCAGCTCACAGATCACGTGAGAAATAAACTTCTGTGGCTGTAAACCACTGACGGTTTGGAGTTACCTGTTACTATATGAATAAACTCAGGAAAGCCAACAAATACAGCAGCCATGTTTTTCATCATCCTGCAAACTAGAAAAACCCAAAAGCCTATTCCATTGAGTTCCTTAAAGTACAAACACCAGTGACAGAAATTGAGAACTAATGAAACAAAAGCCAGCTGCAAGAACCACTGAGACACAAAAGAGGGGTTAGTCTGTAAGATTACGAACCACTGAGATTTAAAAGAGGGGTTAGTCTGTAAGGTTATGGGAGGTGATGCTCAAATGGGATCTCGACGTCTCGTAGACGTCAAACGCTAATATTCTCATATATCCAAAGTAACGCAGAGAGCGGTTTATGTAGAGCTTTACATTTTACATAGCAGCTTTACATTCACCCTCATTTCACAGACAAGGAAACTGAGGCCCAAGATGGCACAGCGGCCTCGACGCCCAGGTTTTCCACTTCCAAAGTCCCTCCGTCACATCTCATTACCTGATAATGCAACACAGTCTTTAATCGGGGCGAATTTCGGGGTGGAAAGGACTAAATAATGCTGATAAGCGTCATCATCCCATATACATAGCACCCAAAGGACAGCACCCTATAGCCCACGCGTCCACCAGCCCCCGAAAATACTGGAGACAAAAGCTGACGTCAGCAGAGCGCTCCTCGTCCCCGTCTTCTGGTCCTCCACCCTTCCCGAAAGGCCAAGTGGCGGAGCTGGGGCGCCCAGCGAGAAGGGGGTGAGCGTGATTGGGCTGTCCTGCATCACGTGACGGCCAGTACGCGTGGGATTTGGCTCCGAGGAGGCGGAAGTGCAGCACAGAAAGGGGGTCCGTGGGGGAGGGTAGAAGCCTTGGGGAGGAGCTTGAGTCCAGCCACTGTCTGGGTACTGCCAGCCATCGGGCCCAGGTCTCTGGGGTTGTCTTACCGCAGTGAGTACCACGCGGTACTACAGAGACCGGCCGCCCGTGTGCCTGGCAGGTGGAGCCGCCCGCATCAACGGCCTCGGGGAATGGAAGCGGAGAACGCGGGCAGGTAATTCCGGGGCCAGCGCCGCCCCTCCCTTGCGCCCCTCACTGCGGGGCAGGCTTGCTGGCGAGCGCGCGCACGCAGGGGTCTTTTAAATCCCAGCCCGAATACAAAGGCCGGGGCCGCGCGTGCGCACTGTGGCCTGTTCGGCCTTTCCTTCTCTGGCTGCGGCGGTGGCGGTGCCGGTGGCGGTGGCGGTTGGG
The DNA here is from genome assembly GCF_028878055.3 of Symphalangus syndactylus. Lineage (NCBI taxonomy): Eukaryota > Metazoa > Chordata > Mammalia > Primates > Hylobatidae > Symphalangus > Symphalangus syndactylus. The sequence continues at coordinate 99,496,546 of NC_072435.2, forward strand.
GCTGCTCTGAGGGTTACCTGGTGCACCTGGACTCTTCTTTGGTTCCCCGCGATAACCAGTTGACTATAAAATATATTAGTAAGCATTCAGCAGTCTTTGGTTAATGTGTCTTTCTGGATGCCATTCTTGGCTAGAAGGGTTTTCCTTCACCCTCCTTTACCACGCAGAGAGCTGTAAAGATGAGTGTCGAACATTTCCAGCTCCAGGAGTTTTCACTTTAAAGTTGGTTGATTTGTTGCGGCTTCCCTCCCAAAGGCCTACTGAAAGCAACGTTAAGGGTCACGGGTTAGATAATTTTGTTGTGGGAATATGTATACCACTCTCGTGTAGTCAATCTAAAAATAACCTTTGAGTTTTCCGGTGGTCTTGGGGACGATCTTAAGAATCCGTTTTTAAAAAGTCCTTTGGGGGAGTCCAGAGAAGGATTTGCAAAAGCAAGAGATTTAGGGACTTGAACTCCTGGCGGAAAACTAAATTTTAAAAAAATGGATGCGGTGACAGTTTTTTAAAAGATAAAGGGTGATGATTTACATTGAAATTAAAAGAAAAAAAACCTATGCCTAATGAAGAATTATCCTGACTCTCAGTGGCTAATGGGAGCTGAATTTAGGCAATACAAGGGACTCATATGGGCCTATTCATGTCTGTAAAGTCGGCATGTCTGGAATCTGATTCTGACATGCCGAGAATTGGTGTTACCTAAAAGGGCACACTAACCAAAATAAATTAGAGTTTAGGAAAAGAGATATATGTAGACAAAGTGTGGACTTTATCTTGACTTTGTGGATCAAGTCCTGGGATAAATTACTCCACTTCTTTCCCAGAAGAACTTTACAAATAAGAGAATTCACCAAAATTTGTGGAAATCTCTCTCTCATAACCTTACTTAAGAGCAGAATTGAAACTTGGGCCAAGAATAAATTACACATTGTAAGACTTTATTCAGGGTCTTACAGCAAAATAGTAGGACTTCAATACACTGTTTAGCTCAAAGCTGTGGCATGTCGGCCTGACTTCATCCAAAAGGCTATAGACCAGATTTTATTTTGCCTTGGAAAGCTTTCACCTTCAGGAACTGTGGAAAATTCTGTGTAATGTTCTGAAATGACTCAGACCCCAGGTAATCCTTAAGAGAGTAGTTCTCTGTCACCCTTGACTGTGCTAATCAAGAAATGTAATGTGGGATGTGAAAAAAAATAAATTTACTTTTTTTTTTCTTTTTTGAGAGAGAGAGCCTTGCTCTGTTGCCCAGGCTGGAGTGCAGTGGTGGATTTTGGCTCACTGCAACCTCCATCACCCGGGTTCAAGCGATTCTCCTGCCACAGCCTCCCAGGTAGCTGGGATTATAGGCGCCTGCCACCAGACCTGGCTAATTTTTGTATTTTTAGTAGACACAGGGTTTCACCATGTTGGCCAGGTTGGTCTTGAACTCTTGTCCTCAAGTGATCCACCTGCCTTGGCCTCCCAAAGTGCTAGGATTACAAATGTGAGCCACCGCGCCCAGCCGACTTTTTATTTTAGAAGACTAATTTCAGATAAAGAAGAAAATTCAAATTCCATGAATACAGACTTTTGTTTGTTTGTTTGTTTGTTTTGAGACAGAGTTTCACTCTGTTGCCCAGGATGGAGTACAGTGGTGCGATCACCCTTCACTGCAACCTCTGCTTCCCAAGTTTAAGCGATTCTCATGCCTCAGCCTCCCAAGCATCTGGGACTACAGGTACCCAACACCACACCCAGCTAATTATTTGTGTATTTAGCAGAGACAAGGTTTCACCATCTTGGCCAGGTGAGTCTTGAACTCCTGGCCTCAAGGGATCACTTTGGCCTCCCAAAGTGCTGGGATTACAAGCATGAGCCAAAGCGCCCAGCCTAAACTTTATTTCAATGTCAAAATAGTTCAGGAGTCTTAGAAAGTGCTTACAGTCAATCAACTAGAGAGGAATAAAGGAGGAATTTTCTAAGGGTGCTGGGGTGTTTCCAGTGACCTCAGGCGTGAAAAAGACATTTACCGAAGATGGAAAATAGGATGCCAAATCAAAAGTGACTGGAAGAGAGTGGCATGGTCCACTAAGAATACAAACAGGAAAGATTAACCCTTGAATGAGAGTAGACTTTATAAAAATGTTAAGGAGACCAGGAAGGACTGTTTTGGTTAGATGTTGACAAGAAGAAGAATTAAAAAGATTTGGGTTTTCTGCCCAGTCTACTGGCATGGTGGCAGCAGACAACAGAACACCTAAGTACTTTGTTCTGATTTGGATTTTACATCTCCTATGTTAGCAAAATGATTGTCTGACTGGAAATGGCAGAATGAATATCTGTAAGGCTTAAAGCTCAAGACCAATGAAGGCATTTAGGAGAAGTTTCAGGTGCTCTAACAGAACCATACGCCCTGGCCTGCGTGTGTTGTATTTCAAGGAGAGGCCAGATGAAAGCAGTGTTTGAGGATTTGTAGCAAACGTAAGGGGCCTGGAAATAAACACATGGGTTCCTGTTCTTCCAGAGGTGGAGTCTGTCCTCTATTGACATTGATCCTGAACAAAATTTTTACTTATCAATGGTTATTGAGCATTTTTAAAAGAAACTAATTGACCGGGCGCAGTGGCTGACGCCTGTAATCGCAACACTTTGGGAGGCCAAGGCAAGTGGATCACCTGAGGTCAGGAGTTCAAGACCAGCCTGGCCAATATGGTGAAACCCCGTCTCTACTAAAAATACAAAATTAGCTGGGCGTGGTGGCATAACTAGTGACCACTACACTACAGTATCAGTTCAGAAAGAAAGCAAGACCTATACTAGACAGGCAGCATCAGAAGGATGCTGGCAGGAGGTACCTACAGTAGTCATTATTATAGCAAATTATTATATACCCGGTACTGTTTTGGATGTTTTACACATGCCAACTAGCTTAATCCTCCTAACCAATTATTAGGTACTATTCCCATTTTACAGATGTGGAAGCAGGGCATAAAGAGATTAAGGAACTTGCCCACAGAGCTAGTAAATGGGAGAGCTGAAATTTGAATCCAGATGACCTAGCTTCAAAGTCTGCTTCTCTAGCTAGCATATGTGCTTTACTGCCTCTCTTAGTGAGCAAGATGGAGATGGACTGATGGCAATCCAGTTAGGTGAAATAAAAACCTGGCTTACTACTGAAAGAATCGGGCAGACTGAAGAGAGGTCTGTACTCATATGCCATGTATCTTTATCCCTAACTTTGTTCCTTTCGGTACCTTAACGTCAGGGTGCTGATGGCATGGTGATAAAATTTGTGAATGACTCAAGCCTGGGAGGAATTTGTGGAATTAACTGATTGATTGAATCAGAGTCCAGATAAATCCTGACTGACTGGAATGGTGAATCATCTTTTACAAAGAAGAAGCACAATAGTATACTCAGCTGCAGGAAAATCAATGATAAAGTGTGGAATGAAGGAGAAGTGATACAAGGACAGTTTTCATTGATGGGAAACTTGGTGTGAATCAACAGTATAATGTGGGTGCCGGTATAGCTAGTGTCATGGGTTCTGCAGTTTGTCTCCAAAATGAGCAAGTTGGTAGCCCTGCTCAGTTTCAGGCTGATGAGGCTTTATCTGGAGTTTTGTTTGATTCTGAGCACCAAAAAATGACCAAATACTGAAGAAATTTGAAATCATACTACATGAGGAATTACACTGTTTGAGGAATACTGTATGAGGACTGGCTTATTCTAAATCTTTATATTTACAGTTTCTAGTAGACTGTACATATGGTGAATACACAGACCTCCATCTAGCAATACCAAATGGAATAATAGTTATGGTGCTATTGCATCATAATTTACATAACCAGACCCCTTTAGTTGAGCATTTGGATTATTTAGCCTTGTTCATTATTTTGTAAGTTCGGTATGGTATATGCTTTTTTTAAGTGAAGATAATAAAATGTATTTAGAAAATAGCAACTTAAGCTGGGTGCAGTGGCTCACACCTGTAATCCCAGCACTTTGGGAGGCCAAGGTGGGAGGATCACTTGAGGCCAGGAGTTCAAGACTAGCCTGGGCAACATAGTGAAACCCCATCTCTACAAAAAATTTAAAATTTAGCCAGGCATAGATGCATGTACCTGTAGTCCCAGCTACTCAGGAGACTGAGGTGAGAGGATTGTCTGAGCCCAGGTGTGTGAGGTTACTGTGAGCTATGATAGCACCACCGCACTCCAGCCTGGGTGACAGAGCCAGACCTTGTCTCTTAAAAAAGAAAAAAGCAACCTAAATCCCTAAAATAGTGTAAAATAATTGAAGATAAAAGAAGTTGGAGTCATTAATTTTAGAGAAAACCTTAAGAATTTAGTTTTTTTGAAATACAGCAAATCTAGCCAGGCATGGTGGTGTGTGCCTGTAGTCCTAGCTACTCAGGAGGCTGAGGCAGGAGGATCACTTGAGCCCAGGAGTTAGAGGCTGCAGCCAACTATGATCATGCTACTGCACTCCAGCATGGGTGACAGAGTGAGACCCCATCTCTTAAAAAAAAAATAAAAAAATAGCAAATCTGAATTAACTGGACTTCTTAATGAACTCTATGTGTAGAGTGTGCGTATGTGTGTTTTGAGAAAGACTATCAGAAAGTATAGTCGACCTTCCATATCTATGGATTCTGCATCTAAGAATTCAACCAACTGTGGATTGAAATTATTTGGGGAAAAAAAAAAAGACAAATAACAACATTAAAAAATGATACAGATAAAAAGAATACAGGATGACAGCTACTTACATAGCATTTACATTGTATTAGGTATTATAAGTAATGTAAAGATTATCTAAAGTATATGGGAGGATCTGCATAGGATATACAAATACTGTGCCATTTTATATCAAGCGACTTGAGCATCCTTAGATATTGGTATCTGTGAGGGATCTAGAACCAATCCCCCATGTACGCAAAACTAGGTACATACCACAGTCCATTTGTAGAAAGATTGATTAGTAACTAAAGGATGACTGTACACAGTTCATCAGTTCCAGGCAGCTATAAAAAAAACAATCTAGCCAGGCGCAGTGGCTCACGCCTGTAATCCCAGCACTTTGGGGAGGCTAAGGCAGGCAGCTAATGAGGTCAGGAGTTTGACACCAGCCTGACCAACATGGTGAAACCCTGTCTCTACTAAAAATACAAAAATTAGCCAGGCGAAGGCACCTGTAATCCCAGCTACTCAGGAGGCTGAGGCAGGAGAATCGCTTGAACCCAGGAGGCGGAGGTTGCAGTGAGCCGAGATCGCACCATTGCCCTTCAGCCTGGGCGACAGAACAAGACTCCGTCTCAAAAAACAAACAAAAAACAACAACAGAAAAACAATCTATGAGTGCTGCAGTTCAACAGAAGGTAAGTGCAAATGGGGGCTAGGAGAGAAAAGGGGGTAAACAGGAAAATGAGGGAGAGAGAGAGGTAGTGAAGAATATTTGAGACTAAGGTAAATGATGGAGAAAGAAAAGTGAACAAAGGGAAATAAAATCAGTCATGCTTGTAAGTTTAACATCAGGAAGTTATACAAAGTAGAAAGTCTTTGGGGTCTGTTTTGAGTCTAGACAGATCTAGTCCTATTTCCTATACATTGTCCACATATGTAGAAATCACTGAATCTAATTCCTCATTTTCATGGTGAGGGAATGGATACCCCGAGAGGATAAATGACTAAATGCTCTTTGTTACTGTCCTTGTCATAGAGTTATTGCTCAGAAACATTGCAGAGTTCTGGATTATAAAGTAGCAACGATCATTATGCATACACAAATGGATTTAAGAAATATCCTCACACTGAGGTTGAAACAGGTTTATGCTGCTTATACATTTAGTTGTTATTACAACAGAAGACAAAATTATCCAAAACCCCCCCCCTTTTTTTAGACAGAGTCTTGCTCTGTCGCCCAGGCTGGAGTACAGTGGCACGATCTTGGCGCACTGCAACCTCCGCCTCCCTGGTTCAAGCAATTCTCCTGCCTCAGCCTTCCGAGTAGCTAGGATTACAGGCGCATGCCACGACGCCCGACTAAGTTTTGTATTTTTAGTAGAGATGGGGTTTCACCATGTTGGCCAGGCTGGTCTCGAACTCCTAACTTCGTGATCCACACCCCCCTTTGCCTCCCAAAGTGCTGAGATTACAGGCGTGAGCCACTGCATCCAGCCAGTTATCCAGAACTCTTGAGTTAACTAGCATTCAAGTTTATGAAGATTTTTGTGTAGATGTAATGATTGCTTCTGCCAAGTGATAAGAATGTTGTAATCCACCATCTTTCTTTTATTCTGGCTTTTAGGCAGCTGTTGAGGTAAACAAGCTAAGTTTAATGCTCAAAGATAGTGTATTCCTCAGAACTAACACATTTTATTTTCCATAGGTTTATTTTTCTTTATCTGTTCTAATTTAACTTTTGTAAAATGCCACAGTCCATTTTTAGAAAGATTAAGGGATATATCATTATTATAGGTAAGTTTCTAGGTTTCTTTCAAACTTGATATCTAATACAAAAGTTCAGATTATTTTTCCTTTTTATTTTTCACTTTTTATTCAGCCAACTGTGATTTCTAGAATTTTGATTTTCAGCTTCTGAACCCCAGAATTTCTGAAGATGCTTAATGACCTCCGACTATACTAAAAGTTTTGAAAAATTTTTTTAAAGAATCCTCTTGTAATGTGAACGGTGCCTCCCTAATTTATGTATTTTCAGTTTGCATTTTCATGAAGTGCTCAAAATGGGACATGTGAAATTCTGCGAGCAGTAGTAAGAAACATGGGAGAGTGGTAGGTAAATTGCCTTCCTGACCATGTGACAGTAAAAACACGTTTCATGCTTTTTTTTTTTTTTTTTTTTTTTGGAGATGGAGTTTCGCTCTTGTTGTCCAGGCTGGAGTGCAGTGGCATCATCTCGGCTCACAACAACCTCCACCTGCTGGGTTCAAGCGATTCTCCTACCTCAGCATCCCGAACTAGCTGGGATTACAGGCATGCGCCACCACGCCCAGCTAATTTTGTGTTTTTAGTAGAGACAGTGTTTCTGCATGTTGGTCGGGCTGGTCTCGAACTCCCGACCTCAGGTGATCCGCCCGCCTTGACCTCCCAAAGCGCCGGGATTACAGGCGTGAGCCCCTGCACCCAGCCACATCTCATGCATTCTTTTGCTCACTCATTTATTGTCACCATATGTCTTTGTTTCTATATATTCAAGCTAAATCAAGATGCTGTTAGAATCTCGGGAAGCTGCCACTGACCACAGTCAGAACTTGCAGTTTCTTTAGTTGAAATTGCCATAGGACCACTGCTCAAGACTTCCAGATCTAACCTAGCCATATCCAACTCATCATTAGAATATTTACATCATGAATGGTGAACAACCAATATTTCAACAATTTATTGCATAGAGCTACTAATAATTAGAAAACTATGGAAAAAAAAGGACATTTTTGTGCCAGGTATGCTTCTAAGCATGGTTCTACATCTTCACTTCTAGTCCCTGTCTACATATTTTCCCTTATGTGTAGCCTTAGTTATACTATTTTGTATCTTTTCTGTTTTAAAATATATATTAACTCTTTCCTGTTCTTTTACATAATATAAATAAACTTGATTTTTTAGTAGCTGCATAGTATTTTCTCATGTTAATGTATTATAGTTTACTAAATCATAACTTTATGTAATTTGTGAACAATAAAATAAATAAAACTCTTATGATACAGGTTAATCTCTTTCTCACTCATTCTTAATCTTTGCTTTACCAACCTACCCTTAAAGATAGCAGGAAGTGGAAATGCCTCTCCAGTGGTTTGTCCATTGGGATTGGGCTTCTGTTTATCTTGAGCTGCCAACATTTAGCCCAGCTGGTTTGGGTGGTCTGTTATCCTTTGTCTCCCCAGGCCATTTAAGCTTATCCAGGAAATGCTTTAGTTTGCCTTTTTTTTCCTGTTAACCATTTTATTGAGCTATGATTTACATACTACATAGTTCATCCATTTAAAGTGTACTCATTTGCCCTCTTTTGTTGTTGTTGTTGTTGAGGGAGTGTCTCGTTCTGTCCCCCAGGCTGGGGTGCAGCAGTGTGATCATCGCTCACTGTGACCTTGAACTCCTAGACTCAGGCAATCCTCCTGCCTCACCCTCCTGAGCAGCTAGGGCTACCAGCATGTACCACCACGCCCAGCTAATATTTTAAAATTTTTTTGTGGAGGTGGCGATCTTGCTATATTGCCCCAGCCACTCTTGAATTTCTGGCCTCAAGTGGTCCTCCCGCCTTGCCCTCCCAAAGCACTAGGATTACAGACATAAGCCACCGTGCCTGGCCTCATTTCCCTTTTTAATCTGCTTTCTGAGCTTCCTGTTCTCTTTCAATGAATGTCATAGAGAATAAAAACTGATTAGTAGAGTATCTTGCTGTAGAAAACCTGACTTTTGCCGGGCACGGTGGCTCACGCCTGTAATCCCAGCACTTTGGGAGGCCGAGGCGGGTGGATCACGAGGTCAGGAGATTGAGACCATCCTGGCTAACATGGTGAAACCTGTTTCTACTAAAAATATAAAAAAAAAATTAGCTGGACGTGGTGGTGGGCACCTGTAGTCCCAGCTACTCGGGAGGCTGAGGCAGCAGAACGGCATGAACCCGGGAGGCAGAGCTTGCAGTGAGCCGAGATCATGCCACTGCACTCCAGCCTGGGCGACAGAGCGAGACTCTGTCTCAAAAAAAAAAAAAAAAAGAAAAAGAAAACATGACTTTCCTCTCCAAATAGTAAAGCAAACTTTTCCATTTTATTTTCTACTGTTTTTCTTCTCCTGCCTATTTAATGGCGTTATTTGGCATTTGCTGTAACTTGAGTTTCATCAAATATGTGTTTACTTCCCTGGTTTTATGCTAATAGCGACACATGAGATAGTGGTTTAAGGCCATGAAAAGTATTTTTTTTAATTGTTTTCTTTGAAAGCCCACGTTCTTTCCTTTGAACAGAATACTTTGAACAAAATTTAAATCGTGTTCAGAAGAGAGGTTTAGAGGTTTTTTCCTTCATAAATTCAACACATATTTACAAAATATCCATTTCACGTTCCTCTTTAGTGACTGAATCTCTTTTGTGTTGCTATTTCAGAATACCATAGACTGGGCAATTAAAACAGTAGAGGTTTTCTTGGCTCCTATTTCTGGAGCCTGGGAAGTCCAAGATGGAGGGGCTACATCTGATGAGGGGGGCTTCTTGCTGCATCATAGAATGGCAGAAGGAATCACACAGTGAGGCAGCACTTGTGACAGAGAGAGGTAGGAAAGGGGGTTAAACTCATCCACTCATTGTGTTATCAGGAACCCTCTCCTGTGATAATAGCATTAACCCATTCATGAAGGCAGAGCCCTCCTCTTGACCTAATCACCATTTTTTTTTTCTTTTGAGGCAGAATCTTGCTCTGTCACCCAGGCTGGAGTGCAGTGGTACAATCTCAGCTCACTTCAACCTCCGCCTTCCAGGCTCAAGCAGTTCTCCTGCCTCAGTCTCCCAAGTATCTGGGACTTCAGGTGCATGCCACTGTGCCCGGCTAATTTTTATATTTTTAGTAGAGGCGGGGTTTTGCCATGTTGGTCAGGCTGGTTATGAACTCCTGACCTCAGGTGATCTACCCTCCTCGGCCTCCCAAAGTGCTGGGATTACAGGTGTGAGCCACTGTGCCCGGCCTTGTCACCTCATAAAGGTCCTACCTGTCAACACTTGCATTGGGGATTTAGTTTTCAACACATGAACTTTGGGGGACACATTCAAACCAAAGCAGTGGCAAAAAAAAAAAAAAGCCCTAGCCTCAACAAAACAACAAAAATACCACCACCAATAAAAATCAAATCTAGGCCTGGGTGCAGTGGCTCACATCTGTAATCCTAGCACTTGGGGAAGCTGAGATGGGCAGATCTCTTGAGTTCAGAAGTTCAAGACCAGCCTGGCCAACATGGCAAAACCCTGTCTAGACAAAAAATAGAAAAATTAGCCAGGCATTGGGGCTCGCGCCTGTAGTCCCAGCTACTTGGGAGGCTGAGGTGGGAGGATCACGAGATCTGCCACCTCAGAAGTAGCAGTGAACCAAGATGGCACTACTGCACTCCAACCTGGGTGACAGAGGGAGACCCTGTCTCTACACACACACACACACACAAACTAATGAAAAAATAAGTAAAGAGGCAAATAAAAATAAACTAAAAGAGAATCTTAATTAGATTGGAGGGGATCTTCAGGTGATTAAATACTGAAGGATACAGAAAGTAGGGGCACAAATTGTATTTGGGGACATCTTAACCCTGTATGGGTTGATAGACCTTTCAAGTCTGTCTACTAGAAAATTCCCTCAAATCTTATTTCGGAGAAAGTATGGGCTGACTTGACAGGACTGATGAGTTTTATCAGTGACACATCTTATCATTTAAACAGTGCAAGAGTTAATGGTTGGTTAGTAAACACTCAGTAAAGGTTGGTGAACATGTACATACAGGACTAGATCTCTCCTCTGTAATCCACTCTAAATAAATACTTCAGTTTGCTTACAAAATGCTTAATACTGTACTGAAGATTTTTGTACAGCTGATCATTTGGATTTACATTTGGGTAATTTTATCATTCCGTCTCATGCTTCATTATTCTTTCAGCTATTCCCTTCAGCAAGCTCAAGCTTTTTATACGTTTCCATTTCAACAACTGATGGCTGAAGCTCCTAATATGGCAGTTGTGAATGAACAGCAAATGCCAGAAGAAGTTCCAGCCCCAGCTCCTGCTCAGGAACCAGTGCAAGGTAGTTTCACCATGAGAGCTTAGAAAATTCAACATCGGATCAGCCAGCTTATTTAAGAAAGGGTTTCATGGTGAATTTTAGCTCTATTTTAGTGTTAAAAAGTCGAATCCACTTTTTAAGTACTTAGTGTGTGCTAAGCACTGATAGGTTCTGGGGAATAAAAGAACATGGGTCCTGCCCCAAAATATCTCATAATCTAGTAGAGAAAAGTAATAAGTAAATACACGTTACAGCTCAGCACAGTATGTAGTGAAGAGGGGCATAGAATGAATGCCCTGAAAGCTTACAGGGTTGGCTTCTAACTCAGACTGATGGCTCAGAGGCTGCTTCCCAGAGCAGAGAAATAACACCAGGGCTCTGAAACTCCAGTGATGTGGAGGCTTCATCCCCATAAAGATCAGAGTAGGGACATGTCCAGGTTGAGGGAGCTACACTGGCTGGGCACAGACACACAGAAGCATGGCACGGCCAGAAACAGAGCAATTCTGTGTCCTTGGAGTCTGGGATGTAACAAGGAAATGGTGAGAAATGAGGCTGGATGGGGACAGTTGAAACTTGTTTTTTATCCCAAAGAATTTATATTCTATCATGAAGGCAAGAGGGAGCTGTTGAGAGAATGTAAGCAAGGGATTACTTACTTGATTGGTGCTTTACAAATTAGTCTGGAAATATTAGAGAAGATAGATTGGTTGGTAGACAACAAGTCAGAACTTGGAGGCAGGCCGGGCATAGTGGCCCATACCTGTAATCTCTGCACTTTGGAAGGCCGAGGCGGGTAGATCACCTGAGGTCAGGAGTTCATGACCAGCCTGGCCAACACAGCAAAACCCCGCCTCACACAAATTAGCCGGGCATGGTGGCACACACCTGTGATTCCAGCTACTGGGGAGGCTGATGCACGAGAATTGCTTGAATCCTGAAGGTGGAGGCTGAGAGGCTGCAGTGAGCCAAGATTGCACCACTGCACTCCAGCTGGGCAATAGCGCGAGACTGTCTCAAAAAACAAAAACAAAAACAAAACTTGGAGGCAAGGAGTGGATTAAATGGATTAGAGACACTGAATAATCTAGGGGAGCACTGAGGAGGACCTGAAGGGGTGGAGAAAGAGTTAGGAAACACTTGGGAGGTAGAATTACCTAGCCATGGCTAATGGGTTTCATGTGGTTGGGGGGAGCACGGCAGGGTAGTGGGGGAGAAAGGGGAGTCCAGAAGTAACTACCAGGTTTCTGGCATTGCCATTTGGTTGGAGGAGGTGCCATTCACCAAGACAGAGAATTAGAAGAAAATAATAGGTTCCGGGGATGGGAGAGTGGATGGAGAGAAGTTAATGATTTTCTCCAGTGTAACAGTATTTTATGAGAAATGTGCTCAGGGTTTCGGTTTATGATTGCAGGAACACGTCTAATAACTCTACCTCCGCATTAGGACTTCCCCAGCTACATGCCAATGATGGTGGATCCGTTGGCATAGGGAGTGGCTAAGACAATGTGAGGCAGAAGAGAGGAGGGACTGACTGCCTGTATCCTGCCAGGCTTGATTGGGGAAACGCCAAAGAGGAGTAGAATAGGGTAGAGGCCTGAGTAGTTAGGAGAAATGTTAAATAATTAAGGGTAAGAAAATCAGGGCTTCCTGTTGGGTAACTATAGGTCAGTGGTTTTCAATGAAGGGTGATTTTGCCCTCCCAAGGGACATTTGACATTGTCTGAAGACACTTCTGATGATCAAGACTGGCAGGTTACTACTGGCATCTAGTGGGTAGAGATCAGGGGTGCTATTAAACATTCTGTAATGTGCAGTACAGCCACCCACAACAAAAAATTATGCAGCCTAAAATGTCAATAGTGTGGAGGTTGAGAAACTGCTTTACGTCGTGAGGTTGGATCCCTCCTCTTGCCTTTTGAAAAGTACTGCCAGCCCAGAGATGTTATCCTGAGCACCCCTAAATTCCCCTCTTCAACTGTGTATGGAACAGAATATACTTCATCTCTAAAACAAGCCCACAAGCCATTTGTGTTTTTCTTTTTTCTTTCTTTTTTTTTTTTTTTTTGGACAGAGTCTTGCTCTGTTGTCCAGGCTGGAATGCAGAGGCATGATCTCAGCTCACTGCAACCTCCACCTCTTGGGTTCAAGCAATTCTCCTGCCTCAGCTTCCTGAGTAGTCGGGATCACAGGTGCACGCCACCATGCCTGGCTAATTTTTGTATTTTTAGTAGAGACGGGGGTTTCACCATGTTGGCCAGGCTGGTCTCGAACTCCTGACCTCAGGTGATCTGCCTGCCTTGGCCTCCCAAATTGCCCTCCCAAAGTGCTGGGATTACAGACATGAGCCACCATACCCGGCCCATTTGTGGTTTTCTACTGGGGAAATTGAGTTAAAATGTTTCCCTTCCTTCCTGTTTCTCTATTTTTCTGTTCTTGTTTACTTAATTATTTATGTATTTACACTTAGAATTTATATAAAATGATACATAGATACTTTGTATCCCTGAGGAGGTTAAGATGCCAAGTAATATTGTGTGGAAAATAATAGTCTGTGATTATTCTTCCCAGGAACAGCTAGCAGGGGAAGGAGAGTGGCGTGGGGGATTGCATGAACCCAGTTCTAGGGTGAAAGAAGGGGAAGATATTGCAGAGGAGACTCACGTTGGGACTGTAAGAGCTTAATTTTGGGGAGACAGGTACAAAAGGTGCTAGTTGGGTAACTTTTCTGGGAAAGCTGCTAAAGTTTATAAGTTAAGATTTTCTGCATTTCTGGAAATTATTTGTGTTTCAGAGGCTCCAAAAGGAAGAAAAAGAAAACCCAGAACGACAGAACCAAAACCAGTGGAACCCAAAAAACCTGTTGAGTCAAAAAAATCTGACAAGTCTGCAAAATCAAAAGAAAAACAAGAAAAAATTACAGACACATTTAAAGTAAAAAGAAAAGTAGACCGTTTTAATGGTGTTTCAGAAGCTGAACTTCTGACCAAGACTCTCCCCGATATTTTGACCTTCAATCTGGACATTGTCATTGTAAGATCTTTGTCCTCGTTGGATTTTATAAGTAGTATTGGGGGATCAGCTTTACTTAACAGTTGTCCTTGCAAATAGCATTTTGCTGAAAAGGACCATTTCTAAGAATCCTTTTGGTGGTAAATGGTGTCACCTTCATGAGGTTGTGTTATAGGAGAGTGTTTAAGAGGGTGGGCTCCAAATTTAGACTGTCTGGGTTCAAATCCTGTCACAAGTATAATCGTGGATAATCCTTATTAACCTTCTAAACACCAGTTTTCTCATTGATAAACCAAGGGTGATAATACCACCCCCCTGATAGGGTTGCAAGTAAATGAGGTAATCCATGTGAATCACTTCAACTGAATGATACCTGTGGAGACTTCATAAATGGTAGCACTGATTTTAAGCTCTTATTTTTCTCAGTAACTGTAAGAAACATCAGCATGTGAACAATTGTGTAGGTGATGTGGAGCGGGCTTCTTGTTGAAAGTTGAGAACCAGAATTGTGGCTGGACATGGGCTCAGATTGATTGATTGTTCCAGGACCTCTCTTACCAGACTCAAAGCAGCCCAGTTGGTGAGGGTGAGAAGGCTGGGATCATAAAGGAGTCAAACTGGTTTTTTAAAATAACAGCAAAACTTTTAAAATAAAGAAAATCTCTTTCCCATATATGAAATATTTTGTTCAGATCAAGAATAGTAATTGATAAATGATATTGCTTATGATGCTGGATTAAATTTGTATTTTAATCAACTCAGTTTTGTCCACCACTCCTCCATAGAAATGCTAAGGTTTAGGTCCTGCTTCTTAAGATGAAATGTCTAATTGTTTTGTTTTATAGATTGGCATAAACCCAGGACTAATGGCTGCTTACAAAGGGCATCATTACCCTGGACCTGGAAATCATTTTTGTAAGTGGTTACCTTTTCAATTAATTTACTTTTAAATTAGATATCTTTGTTAACAGATTTTTTCAAAAAAATGTGTTTTTAAAAAGAAAGAGACTGTAAATATACATTCATGTTTCATGTTCTGTGTGTGTGTGTCTGTACATGAAAATAGGGTTTGAAATGATATGTCACTGTTAACATTTTAGTCTATGAGAGTGGAGGGATGTGAATAAGAGTATTTTCTCTTTTGTTTGAATTGAATTGTTTCTAATGAGTTGTAGTACTTTTTTTTTTTTTTTTTTTGAGACAGAGTTTCGCTCTTGTTGCACAGACTGGAGTGCAATGGCACGATCTCGGCTCACCGCAACCTCCACGTCCCAGGTTCAAGTGATTCTGCTGCCTCAGCCTCCCTCGTAGCTGGGATTACAGGCATGTGCCACCACGCCTGGTTAATTTTGTATTCTTAGTAGAGACGGGGTGTCTCCATGTTGGTCAGGCTGGTCTTGAACTCTCGACCTCAGGTGATCTGCCCACCTCGGCCTCCCAAAGTGCTGGGATTACAGGCGTGAGCTACAATGCCCAGCCACGTTGTATTACTTTTTAAAAATGATTTTTTAAAAATTGTTATCTATAGGCATAGTAACGATAGTATAGTACATCTTTGTGGCAGTGCAGACATAATACTAACTTTCCCAGATTTCTGGTGATTATTTTCTAGGAGAGCATAAAATAGTAGTAAAGACTCATATTTTTAAAGTAAGTTTTAAAACCAAGTGTTGGCTGGATCTGGTGGCTCACGCCTGTAATCCCAATACTTTGGGAGGCCAAAGCAGGAGGATCACTTGAGGCCAGGAGTTTGAGACTAGCCTATACAACATAGCATGATCTCATTTCTACAAAAAATAAAAATAAAAAATTAGCTGAGTGTTGTGGTGCACACCTGTAGTTCCAGCTACTACGGAGGCTGGGTTGGAAAGATTGCTTGAGCCTGAGACGTTGAGGCTGCAGTGAGCCATAATTACTCCACTGCATTCCAGCCTAGGTGCCAGAACTAGACCCTGTATCAAAAAAACAAATACAAGAAAACAAACAAACAACAAGCGTAACTACTGTTGCATTGCCTTCTCTATATAAGTTGTCTTGTATATAAATCATCTTACCTTATACTGCCTAATAGATCAGTGTATGCAGTATACTCTCAGGAAATTCTAATTGATTATCTAATAGTAACATTCAAAACATTTAGGGCAACTGATAGTAATGTGGTTTTGGAACTAATAATAACATATTGTCCCTATTGTTTTAAAAAATTGCTTTTTTAGGGAAGTTTGGACTTTTAACTTTCTTCACTGTCAAGGTGTTTGAGTGTTGTTAGTCTATTGCTGTATGTTTATGTGTAAGGTGGTGGTATCACCAGTTGTAAAGCAAAATAGTCTCAAAGTTTCCTAAACTGAGTTGCTATATATTCTTGGGCAGGCATTTGCCTCAACCCCCTGTGAAAAGGAGATAATAATAGTATCTCGCAAGATAATTATGATGATTAAATCCAGGCGCTGTGGCTCACACCTGTAATCCCAGCAGTTTTGGAGGCTGAGGTGGGAAGATCACTTGAGCCCAGGAATTCAAGACCAGCCTGGGCAACATGGTGAAACCCTGTCTCTACAAAAAATACAAAACTTAGCTGGGTGTGGTGGTGTGCACCTGGGGTCCCAGCCACTCAGGAGGCTGAGGTGGGAGGATTGCTTGAGCCTGGGTGGTCGAGGCTGCACTGAGCTATGATCGTACCACTACACTCTAGCCCGGGTGACAGAGTGAGACCCTGTCTAAAAAACAATAAATAACTGAATTTTCATTTTACAGGGAAGTGTTTGTTTATGTCAGGGCTCAGTGAGGTCCAGCTGAACCATATGGATGATCACACTCTACCAGGGAAGTATGGTATTGGATTTACCAACATGGTGGAAAGGACCACGCCCAGCAGCAAAGATCTCTCCAGGTAAGTACACAGCATTTGTTTTTATGGGTTGGAACCTTGAGTATGCTGGTGCCCCAAATATTCTAGGAACATCATATGTATCTAGTTCAAGCTGAGCTTAACAAATTTACTATATGCTCTTTCATTGAAAGCTGTCTGAATTTAGCGTATTATAAATATTGCCATATTTATATTTTTGACTACTTTTTAATTCAATTTTAGTAAAGAATTTCGTGAAGGAGGACGTATTCTAGTACAGAAATTACAGAAATATCAGCCACGAATAGCAGTGTTTAATGGAAAATGTAAGATTTACTTTTACATTTTTTTTTTCTTTGCTAACATTATGGGCAATGTAAATATGTTTGTATTTCATTTTAGGTATTTATGAAATTTTTAGCAAAGAAGTTTTTGGAGTAAAGGTTAAGAACTTGGAATTTGGGCTTCAGCCCCATAAGATTCCAGACACAGAAACTGTAAGTCCCTAAAATTGAATTTGTAAATCAGCTAAATGTGAATTTTTTTCTAGATAATTTCCTTATTTGTCCTATCCATTGTGATTTATACCATGCAAAACAATTACACTATATTTTGTTGAATAATATCTATACATCAGCTTTAACTAATAGTTGTAAATTAATTCAAATACTACTAGGGTTTATTAGAAAGAAAAACATTTGACAGCTAAATGTCTTGATGTTGTTATTCAGTGAAAATATTGAGAGGAACTGGCTCATATACTACATTCAGAATACATTTAATGGCATGTAGTTGTCAAATTCAAATGGTTTAGCCCTAGTACTCAGTTGTGAAACAAACATGGAAACACAGACATGAACCTGATTAGGAAAACTAATTGTCCCATTTATATATCTTAGCTCACCTTCATTTTAGAGCCATATAAATAATACAACCCAGACAAGCCTCCAGCCAACCTAACTGGCATTCAGTACTGTTGTCTTATACACAAAGGCATCATGAAATAACAGTGTTTTTCAAACTGTCATCTCTACAGAGCTTCTGCAGGCATTTGGTTTCCAATTTTGCTTCTTAAATGTAGTTTTAAGTTTTATTTACAACTTTTAAAAAACAACACAGTGCACAGATTTACATGTTATATATACAACATTTTAACTGATGGAGAAGCTAATTTGCTGCCAGGTTTTTGTGGAAACCTAAAAATGTTTCTGCCACCTACGTATATTTAAACTTCTCCTTTAAAATTGTTTTTGTTTATAATTTCTTAAAAACATGCAATTGATGAGTTTTATTATAGCACCGGTTTTTGCTTAGATAAAGGCCAACCTTTGTCTACTTGGTTAAAATTGTACAAGTTCACTGCTTCCTGTAGAGTACTGTATGATTCTCTGTTACATGCCATTTGGAGGCCAGGCATGGTGGCTCATGCCTGTAATCCTAGCATTTTGGGAGGCTGAGGCAGGTGGATCACCTGAGGTTAGGAGTTCGAGACCAGCCTGGCCAACATGGTGAAACCCCATCTCCACTAAAAAATACAAAAATTAGCCAGGCATGGTGGCGTGTGCTGTAATCACAGCTACGTAGGAGGCTGAGGCAGGAGAAGCGCTTGAACCCAGGAGGCAGCTCATTAGGTGGAGGCTCATAATTTTTTTACTTACTGACTTGGTAATAAGTCAGTATTACAAATTCAAACTTAAACGCAACTACTTTTATTGATTTTTACATATATTTATATGTAGTTAAGTTATTAACCCAAATAAAGACAAATATTCTAATCTCAATGAGTGAATTCAATAGAATTATAAGATTTATGAAATTATAAAATGTTGTGATTCTAGCTCTGCTATGTTATGCCATCATCCAGTGCAAGATGTGCTCAGTTTCCTCGAGCCCAAGACAAAGTTCATTACTACATAAAACTGAAGGACTTAAGAGATCAGTTGAAAGGCATTGAACGAAATACAGATGTTGAAGAGGTGCAATATACATTTGACCTACAGCTTGCCCAAGGTATGTTACTGTCCTCATTCCTTTTATTCATTTTGTGTGTGTGTATATATACACACATATACATATATACATATACATATATACATGTGTGTACATATATACACATATACGTGTGTACATATATACACATATACACATGTGTGTATGTCTATATACATATTTACACACATAAGTATGTATGTCTATACATATGTGCGTATACATACACATATACATATGTGCATACATTACAGAAAGTATGTTATAGATTTAAAAGCAGGAGAAAAGAAAACAATTGTATTTGCAGCCAGAGTGCTCTGATAATGGATAATTATCACATGCACACACAGATATTATCACATACTCTGATAATGGATACACACACACACACACACACACATTACAGAAAGTATGTTATGAATTTAAAAGCAGGAGAAAAGAAAACAATTATATTTGCAGCCAGAGTGCTCTGATAATGAATATTAGTCACTGTTAAAATCTCCTTTTGCCAAGGTCTTCCCTCTACTCTGGCACTTCTGCAGATAATTCACCTGCAGAGTGCCAGAGCAGAGGGATGTGAGAAATATTGTACCCTATGTAAAATTGAATGTAAGCGGTTTTTATAATTCTTATGTGTTTGTTTGGTATATGCTATAAGTTTAAAAGATTAATAGAGATGTATCTCAGTGTATATGAACATTCAACAAAAAGAATTGTTCATGATTTCTGAATAAAGCTACTTTCAAAATTGTTGTACAAAATCAGATTTGAATCCTTTTTACCCTCCTCACAGAGGATGCAAAGAAGATGGCTGTTAAGGAAGAAAAATATGATCCGGGTTATGAGGCAGCATATGGTGGTGCTTACAGAGAAAATCCATGCAACAGTGAACCTTGCGGCTTCTCTTCAAATGGGCTAAGTATGTTTCCCTCCACATGTGTATTCCTTTCAAAGATGGTTTGGTCAGGATTGGGGGGAAAATTTTAATAGAAGGAGAGTAAATTATTGAAGAATGGGAATGGTAATATGAAATTTTATTTATAAGTGACTAATAGTGAAAAATTGATCGTTATTTCACGTTGAATTACACAGACTTTTACAGTACATTTTCTTTTTTGTTTGTTTGTTTTTGAGATGGAGTCTCGCTCTGTCACCCAGGCTGGAGTGCAGTGGCACGATCTTGGCTCATTGCAAGCTCTGCCTCCCGGGTTCACGCCATTCTCCTGCCTCAGCCTCCTGAGTAGCTGGGACTACAGGCATCCGCCACCATGCACAGCTAATGTTTTTTATATTTTTAGTAGAGACAGGGTTTCACCATGTTACCCAGGTTGGTCTCGATCTCCTGACCTCGTGATCTGCCCACCTCGGCCTCCAAAAGTGCTGGGATTACAGGCGTGAGCCACCGTGCCCGGCCCACAGTGCATTTTATTTTATTTTATTTTTTTTTTGAGACGGAGTCTCGCTCTGTCGCCCAGGCTGGAGTGCAGTGGCGCAATCTCGGCTCACTGCAAGCTCCGCCTCCCGGGTTCACGCCATTCTCCTGCCTCAGCCTCTCCGAGTAGCTGGGACTACAGGCGCCCGCCACCATGCCCGGCTATTTTTTTGTATTTTTAGTAGAGACGGGGTTTCACTGTGTTAGCCAGGATGGTCTCGATCTCCTGACCTCGTGATCCGCCCGCCTCGGCCTCCCAAAGTGCTGGGATTACAAGCGTGAGCCACCGCGCCCGGCCCACAGTGCATTTTCTTTGAGTCATGAAATGTAGGCCATCCTAGTTGCATTTTCGTCCTTTAGTAACAAATGAGTCCTGTATCTGAAAATAGAACAGAAACTTACAATTGTATTCAAGAAGCTTGCTTAACTATTTTAATAATAATTCTCCTTCACTAGACTGTTAAAATCTCCTACTTTGATCATTTAAAACTTCCAGGCCAGGCATGGTGGTTCACGCCTGTAATCCCAGCACTGTCAGAGGCCAAGGTGGGTGGATCATTTGAGGTCAGGAATTCGAGACCAGCCTGGCCAACATGCTGAAACCCCGTCTCTACTAAAATATACAAAAATTAGCCGGGCATGGTGGCAGGTACAATCCTAGCTACTTGGGAGGCTGAGGCAGGAGTATCACTTGAACCTGGGAGGCAGAGGCTGTAGTGAACCGAAATCACGCCACTGCACTCCAGCCTGGGTGACAGAGTGAGACACCATCTCAAAAAGAAAAAAAAAAAAAACTTCAAATAAGCTGAGGTGATGGCTCACACCTGTAATCCCAGTGCTTTGAGAGGCTAAGATGGGAGGATCACTCAAGCCCAGGAGTTTGAGGCTGCAAAGTGCTGTGATCGTGCCACTGCATTCCAGCCTGGGCGATAGAGTGAGACACAGTCTCTATTTTAAAAAAAGCAAAAATTTCGAAATGGCATAAACTAACTTTGTTTTTCTTTTCTGGCAGTTGACAGTGCGGAGTTAAGAGGAGAATCGGCTTTCAGTGGCATTCCTAATGGGCAGTGGATGACCCAGTCATTTACAGACCAAATTCCTTCCTTTAATAATCACTGTGGAACACAAGAACAGGAAGAAAGCCATGCTTAAGAATGGTGCTTCTCAGCTCTGCTTAAATGCTGCAGTTTTAATGCAGTTGTCAACAAGTAGAACCTCAGTTTGCTAACTGAAGTGTTTTATTAGTATTTTACTCTAGTGGTGTAATTGTAATGTAGAACAGTTGTGTGGTAGTGTGAACCGTATGAACCTAAGCAGTTTGGAAGAAAAAGTAGGGTTTTTGTATACTAGCTTTTGTATTTGAACTAATCATCATTCCAGCTTTTTATATACTATATTTCATTTATGAAGAAATTGATTTTCTTTTGGGAGTCACTTTTGATCTGTAATTTTAAAATACCAGTCTGAATATTTATAGTTGATTCTTAACTGTGCATAAACCTAGATATGCCATTATCCCTTTTATACCTAAGAAAGGCATGCTAATAATTACCACTGTCAAAGAGGCAAAGGTGTTGATTTTTGTATATGAAGTTAAGCCTCAGTGGAGTCTCATTTGTTAGTTTTTAGTGGTAACTAAGGGTAAACTCAGGGTTCCCTGAGTTATATGCACACTCAGACCTCTTTGCTTTACCAGTGGTGTTTGTGAGTTGCTCAGTAGTAAAAACTGGCCCTTACCTGACAGAGCCCTGGCTTTGACCTGCTCAGCCCTGTGTGTTAATCCTCTAGTAGCCAGTAACTACTCTGGGGTGGCAGGTTCCAGAGAATGCAGTAGACCTTTTGCCACTCATCTGTGTTTTGCTTGAGACACGTAAATATGATAGGGAAGGAACTGAATTTTTCCATTCATATTTATAACCATTCTAGTTTTATCTTCCTTGGCTTTAAGAGTGTGCCATGGAAAGGGATAAGAAATGAACTTTTAGGCTAAGCAAAAAGATGCTGGAGATATTTGATAATCTCATTTAAACTGGTGCTTTATGTACATGAGATGTACTAAAATAAGTAATGTAGAATTTTTCTTGCTAGGTAAATCCAGTAAGCCAATAATTTTAAAGATTCTTTATCTGCATCATTGCTGTTTGTTACTATAGATTAAATGAACCTCATGGAAAGGTTGAGGTATATACCTTTGTGATTTTCTAATGAGTTTTCCATGGTGCTACAAATAATCCAGACTACTAGGTCTGGTAGATATTAAAGCTGGGTACTAAGAAATGCCATTTGCATCCTCTCAGTCACTCCTGAATATTCTGATTTCCTACATACCCAGGGAGCATGCTGTTTTGTCAATCAATATAAAATATTTGTGAGGTCTCCCCCACACCCAGGAGGTTATATGATTGCTCTTCTCTTTATAATAAGAGAAACAAATTCTTGTTGTGAATCTTAACATGCTTTTTAGCTGTGGCTATGATGGATTTTATTTTTCCTTAAGTCTAAGTCAAGCTGTGTAAAAGTCATTTATGTTATTTAAATGATGTACTGTACTGCTGTTTACATGGACGTTTTGTGCGGGTGCTTTGAAGTGCCTTGCATCAGGGATTAGGAGCAATTAAATTATTTTTTCACGGGACTGTGTAAAGCATGTAACTATGTATTGCTTTGGTATATAACTATTGTAGCTTTACAAGAGATTGTTTTATTTGAATGGGGAAAATACCCTTTAAATTATGACAGACATCCACTAGAGATGGGTTTGAGGATTTTCCAAGCGTATAATAATGATGTTTTTCCTAACATGACAGATGAGTAGTAAATGTTGATATATCCTGTACATGACAGTGTGAGACTTTTTCATTAAATAATATTGAAAGATTTTAAAATTCATTTGAAAGTCTGTTGGCTTTTACAATAAAAGATATTAAGAATTGTTATCCTTAAGTTACAGGCTTTTTCTATAGCAAGACTGAGTGGTATTCTTTCCCCTTTAAACCTGAGGTCAGTTTACCTTCTATTATATTTAACATGTAGAATAGTAACATGATAAAAATCATAAAAACGATGAATATTTTATTTTTCAGACGTCCATATTTTAAATGTAATAGTTTTAGAAAAGATTGGCAACCTGTTAAAAAGATCTACATGTGAAAAATACATTTAGAAGTTTTAAAAATTTGTAGATATAATTGTGATTCAGAATTAAGCAGATTGATTGCTGATATCTAGATGGGTCTCTTCCTTTATGTTTTTCAATCACATATTCTTGATTTCCATAGTTATCACATGTACTTAAAGAAGTTAATCAATGCCTATATGGTCCAAGGTATAATTTGCACACAGTAGTTTTTGGTTTTTATATTGTGGATCATATGTATCAAAGGTAATGTTCATAAAGAACAATGTTATAGTTGGCTACAAAGGGACAATTCCACATTTCTATACAGGGAATATTTTAAGGGTAGAGTTATATCAGCTATGGTGATTGAGTTTAAATATCCCTGCAGGGTCAGGAACAAACCAGCTTTCCCATAAGTCGTTGTGAACACTAGGGAAGTCCCAAGGTTTATGTCTTCCATTCCAGTGGAGTAATTTAGCTTCCTGCAGAAAATGCTCCGAATATCTGGCATCTGGATTCCAGCCTTCATTGTGTTTAGAGAAAAAATAATAGACTTGTTAGAGTATAACATTTTTGTATTAGAAATTGAATATCAGTTCATAGTTTAAAAAAAGGTAAACAAAAGGGTCATACAGTGAATTTTCTACCCACCCCAGGTCTCCAAATCAACCACTGTTAGTCTCTTGTGAATCCTTCTAGTAATGTAGCATTGTTTGACCTGTATGCATATATATGTATATTTAAAGACAGAAGACAAAATAGAGCATACTGCTACCTTGCCTTTAAAAAAAAATTATTTTGTTTCTTTATTTGGACATTGCCTTTTAAAATTACTGTCTTGGGAAACTTTCCACAGCAGTACATGTGGATTTACCAAATTATTTTTAGTGACTGTATAGAATGATATTATTTATTGACCAAGTTCCTTATTAAGGACATTTAGATTGTTTCTATCCTATCATTAGCATAAACACAGCAATGAACAGCCCTCTATGTATGTCTAGTGTATGTGTACAAATATATATATATCTGTAGGATGAAATATTGTAGGTGGAATTGCCAGATTGAAGGGTGTGGGCCTTTTCAATTTTGATAGAAATTGCCACATTGTCCCCCAAGAAGTTCTATTAATTTCCCTCCCACCCAAGAGTTTATAGGGGTTCTTTTTTCTCTGCATTTCACCTCCTTAATGAAAAATGGCAACATTTTCTTTTGAACGGTCTTGTCTTCATATATAATGTGACTAAGATCTACTTACTTTTTAAACAAACAGCTATCTATCTCCACCTGAATATTACTCCCCTCATAAGTCATCACTTCAAGAGACCATGCATTTACCCTAACAGTGCCATTGCTTAGAATATTTTTTAGAATACCTATTCTAGAACTACATTAAGGTGGTGTGAATGTAAAATTTTTAAAAAATCTCTATAGTGTTCAACTTTCTTTCCATGAAAAGGAATTTGATATATATATTCTTTAAGCAGCTGAAAGTCCATTGAATTACGAGAGGGTTGATTTGCTAGGGTTATGTTATTCTATTATATGCGTTAACAACAACACAACCTGGCTTCTGTTACTAATAAACATAGCTGTGACAGCAGCTGCAGAAGAGAAACTAGTTGTTTGAAGCTATCGCAGCATAATTGGAATAATTATCAATCATCAGAGTCTATACAAAGGAAATACTCATTTGGGAAGAGGCACCTTCCATGGAAAGTCTCCACTAAGTAGGGCATCCTCATCTCTTGGCTTGGTAACTGAAGGGCTGTGCAAACTACCTCAGAGGGGCTTGCAATTTGGGTGATGAATTTGCTTTTAGCTAAATATATTTTGTAAATTTAAAAAATCTTAAGCCTGCCTGTTTAGACCCAAACTTGATGCCCATTAGTGTTATGTTGCCCTTCTGCCTCTAGAACACCCTAAAACCTCATTTTTCAAATGATTTTTGTATAGATTTACTTTGCACACCATCCCTGATTCCAAAACGTTCAGCACAGATGGAAGCTCTGTTCTTTTTTTTTTTTTTTTTTTTTTGAGATGGAGTCTCGCTCTGTCGCCCAGGCTGGAGTGCAGTGGTGCGATCTCGGCTCACTGCAAGCTCCGCCTCCCGGGTTCACGCCATTCTCCTGCCTCAGCCTCTCAGCTCTGTTCTACAAAGAAAAACGACATCTTTCCTTTGGGAAGAATATGTCCCTTCATACTTGTCAGTAAGTTAGATATTTCTCTCTTTTTTTTCTTTTTTTTTTTTTTCTTTTGAGATGGAGTCTAGCTTTGTCACTCAGACTGGAGTGCAGTGGCGTGATTTTTGCTCACTTCAATTTCTGCCTCCTGGGTTTAGGCTATTCTCCTGCCTCCGCCTCCCGAATAACTGGAATCACAGGCGCGTGCCACCATGCCCAGCTAATTTTTCGTATTTTTAGTAGAGATGGGGTTTCACCATGTTGGCCAGGCTGGTCTTGAACTCCTGACCTCAAGTGATCCACCTGCTTTGGCCTCCCAAAGTACTGGGATTACAGGCATGAGCCATCATGCTGGCCTAAGTTGGATGTTTCATAAAATGTAATTCTGAGTCTCTGTCTCAAGATCATAAAATGCTGTAACCTTACTGATCTAAGCTCTGCATAACTGTTCCTACACATTTTTAAAAATAGACCTACTTTGATGGGATCTGCACATGGAAAGGTTGATATTTGACCTAATGTTGAACCCAACATGACTAAATCAAATCAGACAGAACACTAACTTCGCTGTGGCACTCTTTTGTGCATACACATGCTCGGGAAAATCAGAGGATTCTGTGAATGATGCAGAAGCAACCCACAGAATCATCAAGAGCAGACAGGAACTCAGCATCCACAATTATGTCCTTTAAAAAAAAAAAAAAGATTATGGGACATAACACCTTGCAGGGTTGTTGTGAGAATTAGAAATAATATTCACCTTCCTTAACAGAACCTAGTCCAGTTCTTGGCAATGTAATGGACACTTGGTAAATATAAGTCCATATCCATTGTCTCCAATTATAAAATAATCCCCAAAGGTCTGAACAAAAGGTTTTTTAGTAACTTCTTTGGCAGTAAAACCTAGATCCCACTCAGCACCACATTACCTTTTTAAAATCCAAACCCTTTTAAACTTCTAAACATGTCTGGCCCAGCGGTTTTGGATAAGGGATTGTGGCCATGTGTTAGAGTGGATATGCTAGGCTCTATGCTAAGTAATTTACACGTATTCAGTAACCTGCCCAAAATCATAATTGGAATTCCAATTCATACTTTAAACCCTACACTTGTGTCATGAATAAAAGACTTAAGGGACTCACAGAGTACAGAGTCAACTGCTTTTTAAAGGATAAATTTTAATGGCAGCTTTCTGAATTCATCCTAAGCCATTATGCTAATTTATTTGGTTTTGTCCACTGTAGGTTACTGCAAGAGAAGATAAAAGTGTGGCTTCACACTTCAATAAAGTTTTGACAGTGAAAATTCACTCTCTCTCTTTTTTTTTTTTTTTTTTTTTGAGATGGAGTTTCGCTCCTGTCGCCCAGGCTGGAGTGCAGTGGCACAATCTTAGCTCACTACAACCTCTGCCTCCCAGGTTCAAGCGATTCTCCTGCCTCAGCCTCCCAAGTAGCTGGGATTACAGGTGCCTGTCTCCATGCCCAGCGAATTCTTGTATTTTTAGCAGAAATGGGTTTCACCATGTTGGTCAGGTTGGTCTTGAACTCTTGACCTCAGGAGATCCACCTGCCTCGGCCTCCCAAAGTGCTGGGATTACAAGCGTGAGCCACCGCACCCAGCCGAAAGTTCCCTTAATAATAGTTAATGTTTACTGAGCACATACTATATGCTAAGCATAAGTTTGATGGCTTTCCATAAATCAGAAACACGCCCCTTAGGTAGCTAAGAATATCAGCTGTACTTGCTGAGTCTGAGCACTGAGGGTTAAGTCATTTGTCCAAGGTCACCTGGAGGATTTGAACTTAACAACCTGGTGCTGTATGTAGCACCCTCTCCTCGCCATGGTACTCACTGGATCTATAAAACGCACATTTGCGGCCAGGCATGGTGGCTCATGCCGTAATCCCAGCACTTTGGGAGGCTGAAGTGGGTGGATCACCTGAGGTCAGGAGTTTGAGACCAGCCTGGCCAACATGATAAAACCTCATCTCCACTAAAAATACAAAAACTAGCCAGGCATGGTGGCACACATCTGTAATCCCAGCTACTCGAGATGCTGAGGCAGGTGAATTGCTTGAACCCGGGAAGCGGAGGTTCCAGTGAACCAAGATCATGCCATTGCACTCCAGCCTGTGTGGCAGAGCAAGACTCTGTCTCAGAAATTAAAAATAAAATGGACATTTGCGTTTTTCTAAAATACTTACCCAGGTGCCTTATGTGCCACAGGGGGTTAATTGTGGAGTATTTCCCATGAAACACAATCAGCATTGGGGAGGTGGCCACCCCTCCTCCCAGGGAGCTGCTATAGAGGTTTTCCCTAAGAAATGAAATAGAAAAACAACATTTGGCCTGGAGCCCCCACAAACTCAGATAAAGTCGAATCTAATATTGTAAATGATGTAAGACATTCTCTCACTATGTACTAAGACTTATGGCCTTTCATTCTCCCCTAACTTTTCGTTTTGAAAATTGTCAAACATACACAAAATAGTAAGAATACCATGAACTCCCATATACATCACCTAGAGTAACAGTGTTAATATTTTGCCATTTTTAACTCCCAGGGTTTTAAATAGTAGACACAGGAGATCAAATTCAAATCCTACATTATTTAGAATAACTTGCAAATTCAAGGTTATGATGGTATTAAAATATCCAGATACACAAGACTGCTAGGCAATACAATGATGTGATAATAGTGGTTGTATTAGAGTTATTTTTAACTTCTCTATTTTAAAACTCTGATAATGAAAAATTATAAATTTTAAAAATCAACCTTAAAAAGCAAAGTTGACTTTATATAATAATCCTTAATAACAAATCTATGTTAGAAGGGGAAACTCAACTAAGATAAATGAAGATTGTTAGGTGGAAAAGATTCAAGTCACGTTTTTCAACAGCTTACTAGGAAAAATGTATAATCAGGGACTCCTCACTCCACAGGATCTTGATTCCTCTGATTTATATCTTTTGAGGAAAGGTTTTAATTGACTGCCCCCTTTTCTTTCTTAACATTGCCTCTGTAAGAAAATCTGACCTAAGATGACTGTGAAATATTTCTAACCCTTGAACTATGCATGGAAAATTAACTGAATGATTTTGTTTCCAAGCATGGAAAAAAAATGGTAGAGAAGTCTTCACGTACTCCACATTCTTTTGCATCCATTTCTCCAATTGCTTGGTGATGCGCTGGTGCTTCCATTCTGTCATGTTGGCAACAATCACACCAGGATTGAAAGAGCAGGTGCTGGGGCTGATGCCAAGGTCTTTGATGGCCTTCTTCCGGTAGTCCAGATAGCCCATATATGTATTCTGTAAGGGAACAGGATGTGCACGCTTTTGACCAGCGAATCTTTTGTTTCTGGAAAATGATAATTTTCTTGAAACCCTTGTGCAGTATCTCTGGGTTTCCTCCTGTGTCACTGGCCACTTGGTAGTTTGTTGTTTTTGTTTTGTTTTGCTGGTTTCCCTCATTTCTCCAACCTCTAAATACTGAATGCCCTAAGTCTGAGTGCAGCACTAGTGCCTTTCTCTAGCAGTAACTCCATAAACAGCCTTGTCCAGTCTCATGGCTCTAAATACCACCCATCTGACAGCCTGACCTCTCCTCTGGACTTCCAACTCCTGCTACATCTGCCATCCAAATGTCTCCTTTCAGATACTTAGTAAAGGCAGCTCCAACTTACATCCCAAAATTGATCCCAATCCTATCCCAAACCTGCTTCCCCTGCACCTGCCCCACCTCAGTCAGTGGCAACTCTATCCTTCTAGTTACGTGGGCAAAAAACCCGGGGTCATTAGGTCCTCCTTGACTCTTTTTTTCTCACTCTCTTCTCATCCAAATATTTCAGCAAATCGTGTCGGTCCCATCTTCAAAATGCCGGAAGCCAAACACTTCTCTTGCCACTACCACTACATGGCTACCTTCCTGTTCAGGCCATAATTGCCACTCACTGGATTTCTGCAAGTTCCTTTTAACCAGTATCCTTGCTGCCACTATTTTCCACCCCACTCTGTCTCTAGTCACGCATCTCCTCTAAGCTCCTCCAATAGCTTCCCATCTCATTCACAGAAACAGCCAGAGTTCCTAAAATGGCCTGCCATACCCTATATCATCTGACCCTCCAATACCTCTCCAACTCCTGTTATTCTCCTCTTGATCCCTCAGCAACAGCGACCACCTTTAATGAACCAGACTCACCCCTGCCTCAAGATCTTTACACTTGTTCTTCCCACTTCCTGGAGGGTTTCCCCCATAACCATCTGCACAGGTGGTTCCCTCAATTCTTTCAAGTTTAGGTTCAAACAGCACAATCTCAGTGGAGCCTTCCCTGATTACCGTATTTAAAATACAGCCCCGCCTCCAACCCAATCCTCTGTTAAATATTTTACTTGTTTACTGTCTGTCTGTTCCTACTAGAATGTGAAATACACAAAAGCAGGAGCCTTCATTTTGCTCACCATATTACTAGTACCTAAAACAGTGTCAGGCACAGAGTAAGCACTCAATAAGTCATTGTTGAATGAATGTTGTAAGGGGCAAGACATACACATTCTTTCACCCATATAGACTGTCATCATCTATAATTCCTTAATGTGATGCTCTCAAACCTCACACAGGAGTCATGGAAATACTTGAGTACTTTCTATACACCAGGCCCTTTTCTAAGAACTTTACAGGTACTACCTAATTACTCTCATGTAATAGCTTTATATGTATTAACTAATTTAATTCTCACAATAACTACAAGGGAAGTACTATTATTACATCCGTTTGGCAAATGAGGTAGAAACAACTGGCTAAGTAACTTGCCCGAGGTCATAAGACTACCAAGTGATAGTGCCAAGATTTTGACCAAATAGAATCTAGTCCCAGAGCCTATGCCTTGAAGTGCCTTAAAATGCCACACACATAAAATTATTTGCTAGAAGCTTTTTTGACAAACAGCATACAACTCTTAATAACACCTCATATTTCAAGGCTACCCCTTTGGTTTCAGCATTGCATGTAGGTTCAACTTTCCTCAGTTCCATCAGGGTAAGGAGATCTTCACCCTTAACAAAACCAAGGGCCGGGCGCGGTGGCTCACGCTTGTAATCCCAGCACTTTGGGAGGCCGAGGTGGGCAGATCACGAGGTCAGGAGATCGAGACCACGGTGAAACCCCGTCTCTACTAAAAATACAAAAAAATTAGCCGGGCGTGGTGGCGGGCGCCTGTAGTCCCAGCTACTCGGAGAGGCTGAGGCAGGAGAATGGCGTGAACCCGGGAGGCGGAGCTTGCAGTGAGCCGAGATTGCGCCACTGCACTCCAGCCTGGGGGACAGAGCGAGACTCCGTCTCAAAAAAAAAAAAAAAAAAAAAATCAATAGTCTCTTCTACTGGAAGGGGGATAAAAGCGATGGTCAAAACTCTGAAAATAGAACCAATGGTTCAGCAAGTCTTTTTTACAGAAAACGTCATCTCTCACAGAGAGCATGGTGATGAGCAACCTAGGTGACAATGATCATTTCTGGAGCTTTTATTTCATGCTGGACACTTGGACATCATGTTATTTCATTATTGCTCACAAAGACACAACAAAGTAGACATGATTGTTCCCATATTTCAGGTAAGGAAGGTGGGACTTTGCAGGGTTAAAGTAAGTCACCCCAGAGTTGGTAAGGCATGGAGCTGAGATATGAACCAAAGTCTTAGACCCCTGTACTGTTCTGCCTCCCAGCAGTCCAGACTGGCCCATAAGGTTTTCAAGGTAGAGGTTACACTCATTTTGAGTTGCAGAGGCGGGAGAAGGGGCCAGAGTTGTAGGGTGAAGGGAGGATTTCCGAGACAGCATATGCCCACCTGAAGTCCCACGAGTCTGTTTATGTCCTGAGCAGAGGGCAAATCGCAGTCATCTGAAAAAGCCGCTGCGTGGCCCAGGGCCAAGGTGGTGTCATACAGTTCTTGGATATCACCTGAATTTAGAAACACCGGCGATTAAAACATTATAGCATTTGTTTTCGGGCTAGATAGAGCCTTAGAGCTTAAACAGTTCTTGATTTTGCTATGGGAGAAGAGTACTGGATCCCTGATTTCAAGCAGCTTGATAATTTATTTAGTTAAGAGTCGTGCCTACAGATTTAGAAAGCCACTTGATGATGAGTTCAAATTGGCACTGATCTAATTTCTTTATTTCTGTTGCTAAGTAGGTACCACACCAATGTGTATCCTGCTTGTAGTGGAAGAGACAGAACACAACATTTAAACACCAAAACTTAGCTCACTCATAAGAGTGTCATCCGTGACACTTTATTTCCATACATTGTAGGGATACAGGGAAAGGAAAGGCTACCAAGCTATTTATTGCAGGTTTTGACAATCAGAGTGTCAACTGGATTGTCTCAGTAAGTATCAACCCGTTTCCAAAATACTTCCACATTTACAACAATACTGTACTCACAACTTAAATAAGCAGTCAAAACTCACTGCGCAATTAGCTATTTGAAAAATGAAGAGAGACCGTTATTCTACTTATCAGCTGCTTCTTTTCCAAGTGTTCTTGGCAGTTAGCGAGAGTACCTTGTACAATTACATCATCGTCCAAATAGATGACTTTCTCGTGTTGGTGGATAAGTAGAGGGAGATAAAATCGAACAAAGTTCAGCTGTTAAAACAACAAAAGAAATGATGCTGGGGGAGGGGCATAGGGCTTAGTGTCTTCTGGGGGTACTGGAGAGTTGGCTTTGACCATGGCCTCAGCTCAGCTCCAGGTTTGGAGCGGAATAAAACAGGAGCTAGCAAGATGTCTCATCTGAGCTTCCCAGTGCTCAACTTATCTGAGGCCTGGGGCTGAAGCCAGCGCTGGCGGATCAGCTGTTCTCCTAGATCCAAACCCCCTAGTACCGAGGCTGTTGCCACTTTCATCTCTGTGAACTGCTGCAGTGGGAGTCACAAAGGCTCCTTAGTCAATCTTTTAGGGCACAAATCGCCTGCCTTTCTCTACATTCAGTAATTTTGATAATTGTCAATTAAATCAGCCTTAAATACACACACACACACACACACACACACACACACACATACACGTGTCATTCCAACAGCAAGCTCAACCTTTTAGCCCCTTGAACCAGATAAAGGAGCAGCATGACCTGTGGGTAGGAACTTCGAAGTTTCATTACTGACAACATTGCTTACTCTGAAGTCTTAGCTTGTACTCTGACAATATCTGGAATTGGGGGAAGATCATCTCATAGACAGAGGGCTCAGAATTAAGTAAATTTTCAGGGATGAATTTAAGTAATAATCATATGTAGAAGGTGGCTGCAGTTTCTGTAAAACTGCTATCAAAAACACCACTCTTTTTTTTTTTCTTTTTTGAGACAGGGTCTCACTCTGTTGCCCAGGCTGGAGTGCAGTGGCATGATCACAGCTCACTACAGCCTCGAACTCCCAGACTCAAACAATCCTCCCACCTCAGCCTCCTGAGTAGGTAGCTAGGACTACAGGGGTATGCCACCATGCCTAGTTAATTAAAAAAAAAATTTTTTTGAGACAGAGTCTCACTCTGTTGCCTAGGCTGGAGTGCAATGGCGTGATCTCGGCTCACTGCAACCTCCACCTCCCAGGTTCAAGCAATTATCCTGCCTCAGCCTTCCAAGTAGCTGGGGCTACAGGTGCCTGCCACCACGC
This sequence comes from Symphalangus syndactylus, assembly GCF_028878055.3. Classification (NCBI taxonomy): domain Eukaryota; kingdom Metazoa; phylum Chordata; class Mammalia; order Primates; family Hylobatidae; genus Symphalangus; species Symphalangus syndactylus. Next base: position 99,529,557 of record NC_072435.2, read on the forward strand.
CCATCTAATTTTTGTATTTTTAATAGAGATGGGGTTTCACTATGTTGGCCAGGCTGGTCTCAAACTCCTGACCTTGTGATCCGCCTGCCTTGGCCTCCCAAATTGTTGGGATTACAGGCATGAGCAACAACGCTTGCCCACTAAATAAAACTTTTTTAAGTATAAACGGGGTCTCAATATGTTGTGCAAGCTGGTCTCAAACTCCTGAGCTCAAGCAATCCTCCCTGCTCAGCCTCCCATAGTGCTGGGATTACAAGCACGAGCCAGCGCGTCTGGCCAAAAACACCACTTTTTACGCAGGAGAGGGTTCCTTTTGTAAGAACTCTTGCAGTAAAATACCTTAAGATTTCCAATGCTAGGAAAAGAGATGGTGTCTCCTGAATATATTATCTTAGTCAATACCATGAAGTACATAATCCATCACGCTACTGTTTTTTCTTAGCTGTCGGACACTCAAGAGGCAGATTTAACGTACAATCACAGTTAAATATCCCAACAGCCTGTGGGTTTGGGATATTTTTCTTGGCCTCAGCTACCTGGCCCTCCTCCAGCTCCCACCCCCACAGACGTATTCACACCCATAAATGCATTCTACATTTTTTTTAATGCTTCACTTCTTCTTTAATAACTTCATTGTGCTTCTATAAACCATCTTAAATCCTTTCTGTAGTAGCTGGCTTATAAATTATAATAAGTGGGGTTTGGTGGAGATCAACACCACAAGGCTTCAAAAATAATATTCCACATGCATCCCGGTGACTAGCACTCCTTTACTCAACAAAGGTCTCACCAAGGACTGTCCCCAGCACCTGTGTGGTCCCTACTTACGGGCTGGAGCAATTCAGGCCTTGATGAGTCTGGTCTGATCTTCCCTTTGAGGACCATCGGGTTGAATTCCACGATTTTGAAGTTTATTTCTCTCAGTTTGGAATGTTCAATCCATTTTCTAAAAAGATGACCAAAAAACCTCTAGTATACCCTTCAAGTCTTGCCTCCATTTGCCTATTGCCCCAGGGTCAATCTGTTGCCTCCCGAGAAAGTTAAAATTAAAATGTGTGTAAATTTAGTAGAGTTTAGTCCAATAAATCCTTCTGACTTTTCTCCCCATCTGGTCTGACTTTAAATCCTTCTCCCCCTCAATCACGTAACTCTTTCTGCAAAGGAAATGAAGCAAAATAGTAATAACCAAATCTCTCCCCAGATCCAAATAATTTCTCCAGGAAACAGGAAGAATGAAAAGTGTTCTTTCTTATAAAGCAGCATCTGTGGTTGCTGGTACTATCTTCGCCATGTGGTAACAGTTCTGAAATGTTATGAAACAGGACATTCTGAACCTTCAACTTTGATCAAAGTCATTTTTACTCTGCTGTTTTGACTCCAAGGCTGATTTGAATTTACCTTTGTCTCTTTGATTCAGTCCCTTTATCTTCCCCATCTGTCTTCGTTCCCCTTCTTCTCTTCTCCCTCCCTCTCCCCTTCTGTTTTCTTGGTCTTGCAGAATTTTTATCTTGTATCCAATTCATAATGAGATTCTTGGTAGAAATAATCTCAAAATAAAATGTCCAATGACTAAAGCCACCTAGGGTAGTATTTGTTGTTGACTAAAAATCAACAAAAGAATTAAATGTGAACCAAATTTAGATCTGCAAAATCTGAAAAAATAATTGGCCATATCAATTAAAAAAAGACAGACTAATAGAAAAATAGGCAAGAGACTTGAACACTTACTTCCAAATGGTTACAAAGTGTGTGGGAAAAGTGTTCAATTACACTAGAAATAAGGAAACTTCAAATTTCTAGATACCACTGGACACTAATCAAAATGGCAAACTTGAAAAGACTGATTATACTAAGTGTTAGTGAGAACATGCTGGATGTTACATGAGTGTGTTTACTTTGTGATGATCCAGTAAACTGCACACTGGATCTATACAATTTTCTGTTTTGAGATTCTACTTCAATGAAAAAAAAAAACTTTAAAATATGTAAAAGGGGGCAGGGAGTAGACTGGACAGCAAGAACTGGGAAACAGCCCCTGGCCAAAGTCAGAAAGTCATGAGGTCATGCCTTTTGTTAAGGACAAATCCTTGCCCAGAAACCTTATATATGCCATCCTTTTGGATTTGGTTATCTAGTTTTCATACCCATGGATAGTTAATGGGCTGTTAACAACAGGCTAAGTGAATGATGAGCAATAGTATGATAAGGAGAGTGGGAAATGAGACAGAAAATACAGAAAGCATAGACATCAAAACCCAGGGCAGCCAAGGGCCATTTAGATTATAGGCAAACACCTTTACAGATCCCAGTACCTCCTGATGGCACCACTACAAAAACATTTAATTATAAAAGCAGTATGTAAATATATTCTCCTTTTGAATGATCAAATAATACTGAAACACCCTGAACTTCCCTTCATCAGCACCCTCCCAGATTCCTCTGTCCTCCCAAGAGATAGTCAGTATTGACAATTTGATAGCTTTCCAGTTCTTTTTCTTCACAGAAACACATACAAGTACATGTACATGTACACACTTATAGTTAGGGGTTTTGAATTTCATAAAGTAGATCATACTATACGAGTTATACTGCAACTAGTTTTTTCCACTTAACAATATGCCTTGGGAATGTCCTATGTCTGTTTAGACAGAGTGCCTTCTTTCTTTAACATCTGGATCATATTTCACAGTTCATTTAAATATTCTTCCATTGGTGGACATTTCAGCACTTTGAAATGTTTTCACTAATTCACATAATGCTGCAACTAGCATTGTTGTACACATATTTTGGTAATATGTACTTGAATTTTTGTAGCACAGATTCCTGGAAGAGGAAATGGCATGTGAGTCAAACTATATATGCATACAATCTTTTGATAGATATTGCCATGTTGACCTTGCCAAATGCTTTACCAACTTAGAAAATGCACATTGTGTAAATAAGGAATAAGCATGTCCATTTTCCTGCACTGGGTAATGTTGTTCTGTTTAATTTTTGCCAACCTGATGAGTGAAGAATTATGTCACTGAAGTGACATATATGTTTTCATTTTTATTTTCATTTTCGACAATGCAAAAATGTTTCAATTCACATTTTCCTATTAATAACAGAAATACTTTACTTACTTATTTATTTATTTATTTATTATTTATTATTTTTGGAGATGCAGTCTCACTCTGTCACCCAGGCTGGAGTGCAGTGGCACGATCTCAGCTCACTGCAACCTCCACCTCCTGGGTTGAAGCCATTCTCTGGCCTCAGCCTCCCCAGTAGCTGGGATTACAGGAATGTGCCAACATGCCCAGCAAATTTTTGTATCTTTAGTAGAGACGGGGTTTCACCATATTGGCCAGGCTGGTCTCAAATTCTTGACTTCAGGTGATCTGCCCACCTCGGCCTCCCAAAGTATTAGGATTACAGGAGTGAGCCACCGCGCCCAGCCTTATTTGTTTATTTTTAGCTGAAACAAGGTCTCACTCTGTTGCCCAGCCTGGAGTTAAGCGATGCGATCATAGCTCACAGCAGCCTCAAACTCCTGGGCTCAAGGGATCTTTCCACCTCAGCCTCCCGCTATGTATCACCACCCTTGGCTAATTTCTAAAATTTTTAGTAGAGACAGAGGTTTTGTTATGTTGCCCAGGCTGGTCTCGAGCCTGATCCCAAGTCATCCTTTTTCCTTGGCCTCCCAAAGTGTTGGAAATATAGGAGTGAGCCACCTCACCCAGCCTACAACAGCTTTTCATGTTTATAAGCCATTTGTATCTTTTTCCTCTGTGAATTATCTGGTTATATCCTATGCCCATTTTTTAATGATGTTTTAAAAATTTTTGTAACAACTCTATATTTTGGATAGTAATTCTTTGTCTATAATACATGTTAAAAATACTTGGTCCTAATCTATTGTATGAATAGCTTCACTTGTACTTTTTCATCATTGTAAAGTTTTTAAATGTTATGCAGTCAAATCTGCCCATTTTTCTGGATGATTTCTGGGCCCAGAGAGGCACTCTCCAAACCAAGATTTTACAATTAGCTTTCATTTTTATAATATGTTCAAATTTTAATTTTCTGTTTATTTTTTCTTAATCCAAAAAGAAAGGAAATCTATTTAAGGAAATATAAGAAAGTAGAGGCCAGGTGTGGTGGCTCACACCTGAAATCCCAGCATTTTGAGAGGCTGAGGAGGGAGGATTGCTTGAACCCAGTATTTCAAGACCAACCTAGGCAACAAAGAGAGACTCACTCTCCACAAAATTTAGAAAATGAGCTGGGTGTGGTAGCATGCACCTGCAGTCTCAGCTACTTGGGAGGTGGAAACAGAAGGATTGCCTGAGCCAGGGAGGTCAAGGCTGCAGTGAGCTGTGATTGTGCCACTGCACACTCCAGTCTGAGCAACAGAGCAAGATCCTATCAAAAAGAAAGAGAGAAAGAGAGAAAGACAGAGAGAGAGAGAGAGAGAGGGAGAGAAAGAGAGAAAGAGAGAGAAAGCAAGAAAGAAAGAAAAGAAGAAGAACAAGAAGAAGAGGGAGGGAGGGAGGGGAAGGAAACAGAAAGTGCCAAAGTCTGTAAGACACAACTTACCGTATTCGAGTCAGAGTATTCCGGAGTCCCACTACATAAAACAAGATGTTGGCGTCAGTGTTGCTGTAGATGCTATTGATGGCAGCCATAGTGGCACCCATCCTTCCTGCTGCAGCACAAATCACCACAGGAATCTCTTCTTCCAGTTCTTCAGGAGTCTCGGATTCATCATCTGGAAACATAAAAACTAGTGTCTTGAAACATGAAAGAATTTCACAGTAGAGCCAGTTTAATGCATCTTCCATACTCCTGGGGGAAGATGGCATAGTGTGGAAGAGACTGCTGATTGTTCTTCAATATCTAGTCATTCTGTCTTCTCTTAGAAAAGAACTTTGGAATTTTAGCTGGTACATAGCCAACCACGAAGACTATTTTACCAGACTCCCATGCAGCTCTATAACAATCAAGTTCTGACCAATGGGATGTTAGTTTAAGTAATGTGTGCCACTGCTGGGTCTACCCTTCAAAGGAATGCTCACCCACCCCCTTGCCTTTCCCCTTTCCCATTGGCTGGACTGTTGGTATGACGGTGGGAGTTAGAGTAGCCAGCTTAGACCACAAGATGGAAGCTGCTTGTTGAGGTCACCAAAACCATAATATTGAAGGAATCTTGATCTGGATAATTGTGGAACTGATACATCAGACTTATACTTCAGAGAGGAAATAACCTTCTATTTTGTTTATGTCGCTATTGAAACCATACCCACAAAGAGTTAAAGAAACCAATGACTAATAGAAATTCTTGAGTTTGCAGGATGACAGATTAGAAAAAAAAAATGCTGAAATGATGAAACTCTCTCTGCTTCTGAGATTATATCCCTGATGAACATCGATGCAAAAACCCTCAAAAAAATACTGGCAAACTGAATCCACCAGCACATCAAAAAGTTTATTCACCATGATCAAGTGGGCTTCATCCCTGGGATGCAAGGCTGGTTCAACATACACAAATCAATAAACGTAATCCAGCATGTAAATAAAACCAAAGACAAAACCCCCATGACTATCTCAATAGATGCAGAAAAGGCCTTTGACAAAATTCAACAACCCTTCATGCTAAAAACTCTCAATAAATTAGGTATTGATGGGATGTATCTCAAAATAATAAGAGCTATTTATGACAAACCCACAGCCAATATCATACTGAATCGGCAAAAACTGGAAGCATTCCCTTTGAAAACTGGCACAAGACAGGGATGCCCTCTCTCACCACTCCTATTTAACATAGTGTTGGAAGTTCTGGCCAGGGCAATCAGGCAGGAGAAAGAAATAAAGAGTATTCAATTAGGAAAAGAGGAAGTCAAATGGTCCTTGTTGGCAGATGACATGATTGTATATTTAGAAAACCCCATCGTCTCAGCCCATAATCTCCTTAAGCTGATAAGCAACTTCAGCAAAGTCTCAGGATATAAAATCAATGTGCAAAAATCACAAGCATTCTTATACACCAATAACAGACAGAGAGCCAAATCATGAGTCAACTCCCATTCACAATTGCTTCAAAGAGAATAAAATACCTAGGAATCCAACTTACAAGGGACATGAAGGATCTCTTCAAGGAGAACTACAAATCACTGCTCAACAAAATAAAAGAGGACACAAACAAATGGAAGAACATTCCATGCTCATGGGTTGGAAGAATCAATATCGTGAAAATGGCCATACTGCCCAAGGTAATTTATAGATTCGATGCCATCCCCATCAAGCTACCAATGACTTTCTTCACAGAATTGGAAAAAACTACTTTCAAGTTCATATGGAACCAAAAAAGAGCCCTCATTGCCAAGTCAATCCTAAGCCAAAGGAACAAAGCTGGAGGCATCACGCTACCTGACTTCAAACTATACTACAAGGCTACAGTAACCAAAATAGCATGGTACTGGTACCAAAACACAGATATAGACCAATGGAACAGAACAGAGCCCTCAGAAATAATGCCACACATCTATGACCATCTGATCTTTGACAAACCGGACAAAAACAAGAAATAGGGAAAGGATTCCCTATTTAATAAATGGTGCTGGGAAAACTGGCTAGCCATATGTAGAAAGTTGAAACTGGATCCCTTCCTTACACCTTATACAAAAATTAATTCAAGATGGATTAAAGGCTTAAATGTTAGACCTAAAACCATAAAAACCCTAGAAGAAAACCTAGGCAATAACCATTCGGGACATAGGCATGGGCAAGGACTTCATGTCTAAAACACCAAAAGCAATGGCAACAAAAGCCAAAATTGACAAATGGGATCTAATTAAACTAAAGAATTTCTGCACAGCAAAAGAAGCTACCATCAGAGTGAACAGGCAACCTACAGAATGGGAGAAAATTTTTGCAATCTACTCATCTGACAAAGGGCTAATAGCCAGAATCTACAAAGAACTCAAACAAATTTACAAGAAAAAAGCAAACAACCCCATCAACAAGTGGGCGAAGGATATGAACAGACACTTCTCAAAAGAAGACATTTATGCAGCCAACAGACACATGAAAAAATGTTTATCATCACTGGCCATCAGAGAAATGCAAATCAAAACCACAATGAGATACCATCTCACACCAGTTAGAATGGCGATCATTAAAAGGTCAGGAAACAACAGGTCCTGGATAGGATGTGGAGAAATAGGAACACTTTTACACTGTTGGTGTGTAACTGTAAACTGGTTCAACCATTGTGGAAGACAGTGTGGTGATTCCTCAAGGATCCAGAACTAGAAATACCATTTGACCCAGCCATCCCATTACTGGGTATATACCCAAAGGATTATAAATCATGCTGCTTTAAAGACACATGCACACGTATGTTTAATGTGGCACTATTCACAATAGCAAAGACTTGAAACCAACCCAAATGTCCATCAATGATAGACTGGATTAAGAAAATGTGGCACATATACACCATGGAATACTATGCAGCCATAAAAAAGGATGACTTCATGTCCTTTGTAGGGACATGGATGAAGCTGGAAACCATCATTCTCAGCAAACTATCGGAGGGACAAAAAACCAAACACTGCATGTTCTCACTCATAGGTGGGAATTGAACAATGAGAACACTTGGACACAGGAAGGGGAACATCACACACCAGGGCCTGTTGTGTGGTGGGGGAGAGGGAAGGGATAGCATTAGGAGATATACCTAATGTAAATGACAAGTTAATGGGTGCAGCACACCAACATGGCACATGTATACATATGTAACAAACCTGCACGTTGTGCACATGTACCCTAGAACTTAAAGTATAATAAAAAAATAAAATAAAAATAAATAAATAAATAAATAAATAAAAGAAACTGGCTGAAATCAGTTGGAACCAATCTGGTCAACGGAAGTTTGTGCAGATCAAGCTTGCTGATGTCACAGCTTGGATTTCCGCCCTGTGTTTCAAACTAACTCCTCCCAGATTTGCACATGAGACCCATGAGGTAGCATGAAGAGATAACTGTGCATGCCTCAGGACCTTTTAGACCTCCTCTTCTCTTCCATCAATCACCTACTCATCCCAGAATCCACCCCTGAGCCTTTTCTAATAAAATTACTGCCTTAAAGCCAGCACAGGGAGACAGATTTGAGCTGGGCTCCTGTCTCGTTAGTCAATTTACAAGAAAAAGCTTTGCTTTTCTCAAAACCCGGGGTCATAGTGTTGGATTCTAGCACATCAGGCTGTGAGCCCTTTTGAGCATAACAAAAAATCTATTATTTTGGAGCTATCTTACAGCAGCCAGTTGGCTAGCCTAAAACACACACACGCTTAAAAAACATACAAAGAACTGAAAAGCCTCATTTGTCCAACAGTCCTCAACTCTTCCCTGAATCAGAATATTTACTTTGCCTACACTGCTATAAGATACTGGTTGTGATTTTCCCTCTCCTATCCCCACTCTAGTCAAGTTTCTCAAACGTTGACAACAAGAGGAAGGAGGTAAATGAAAGAACATGACTAATGCACAAGATAAATAATTGATTATTCCTTTGAGCGAGCCTGACTATGCTATAAAATACCAAAGCCATAACATCATACTTTATTACCACAATACAACTTTCAGCCATGGAGAAGAATAATGATCCATAAGTAGAGTATCCAGTATCCACTATAAAGTACTCATCTGATTTTTACTTAAAGCTCTCTCTCCCTCTCTCTCTCTCTCTCTCCCCTCTCTCCACCCACTCTCTCCCCCTCCCCCTTCTCTTTTCAGATCCTTTTTGGAAAACCTCTATCCCTGAGGTCCAGGGTAGTTCTAGCTGATATTTCATTCAATAAGCATTTCTTGAAACTAACCACCAGGTACTGTGTTTTGTGTAATTTAAGACACATTGAATGGCCTCCTCTTTCTCCTTCTACATCTTTTCTACCAGCTTGCTACTGCATCTGAAATTTCCACCACTAGAATAATTTTGTTTTCACAATATATTTACTGACATGAGAGAATGTTCATAAAACACTGTTAAGGAGGAAAAGAATACAAAATTCTCTATAGTATTTGATCACAATTTGATACATACATATTTGCAAATGGACCTATGTCTATTTATGGAATTAGGAGTGATTTTGATTTTATTTGTATCTCTTATACTTTCCAAATTGACTAAAGTAATCTTGATATGGTATGGCTCTGTGTCCTCACCAAAATCTCATCATGAATTGTACTCCCATAATTCCCACATGTTGTGGGAGGGACCCAGTGGGAGATAATCTGAATCATGGGGGTGGTTTTCCCCATACTGTTCTCATGGTAGTGAATAAGTCTCATGAGATCTGGTAGTTTTATCAGGGGTTTCTGCTTTTGCATCTCTCACTTTCTCTTGCTGCTGCCATGTAAGAAGTGCCTTTCGCCTCCTGCCATGATTCTGAGGCTTCTCCAGCCATGTGGAACTGTAAGTCCAATTAAAACTCTTTTTCTTCCCAGTCTCAGGTATGTCTTTATCAGCAGCACGAAAACAGACTAATACAGTAAATTGGTACCAGTAGAGTGGGACATTGTTGGAAAGATACCAACAAATGTGGAAGCAACTTTGGAACTGGGTGACAAACAGAGGTTGGAACAGTTTGGAGGGGTCAGAAGAAGACAGGAAAATGTAGGAAAGCTTGGAACTTCCTAGAGACTTGTTGAATGGCTTTGACCAAAAGCCAGTTAGAGACGTGGACAATAAGGTCCAGGGTGAGGTGGTCTCAGATGTAGATGACGAACTTGTTGGGAACTGGAACAAAGGTGACTTTTGTTATGTTTTAGCAAAAAGACCAGTGGCATTTTGCCCCTGCCCTAGGGATTTGTGGAACTTTGAACTTGAGAGAGATAATTTAGGATATCTGGCAGAAGAAATTTCTAAGCAGCAAAGCATTCAAGAGGTGGCTTGGGTGCTATTAAAGGCATTCAATTTTATAAGGGAAGCAGAGCATAAGAGTTCAGAAAATTTGCAGCCTGAAAATGTGATAGAAAAAAAAATAACATTTTCTAGGAGAAATTCAAACTGGCTGCAGAAATTTGCATAAGTAACAAGGAACCAAACATTAATCCCCAAGACAATGGGGAAAATGTCTCCAGGGCATGTCAGAGGGCTTCACAGCTGCCCCTGCCATCACAGGCCTGGAGGCCTAGGAGAAAATGGTTTTGTGGTCCAGGCCCAGGGTCCTGTGCTGTATGCAGCCTAGGGACGTGGTGCCCTGTGTCCCAGCCACTCCAGCCATGGCTGAAAGGGGCCAACATAGGGCTTGCGCTGTGGCTTCAGAGGGTGCAAGCCCCAAGCCTTGGCAGCTTCCATGTGGTGTTGAGCCTGTGAGTGCACAGAAGTAAAAAATTGGGGTTTGGGAACCTCCACCTACATTTCAGAAGATGTATGGAAATGTCTGGATGCTCAGGCAAAAGTTTGCTGCAGGGGTGGGGGCCTCATGGAGAACCTCTGCTAGGGCAGTGCAGAAGGGAAATATGGGGTCAGAGACCCCACACAGAGTCCCTACTGGGGCACTGCCTAGTGGAGCTGTGAGAAGAGGGCCACCATCCTCCAGACCCCAGAATGGTAGATCCACTGACAGCTTGCACCGTTGCTGGAAAAGCTACAGACACTCAATGCCAGCCCATGAAAGCAGCTGGGAGGGAAGCTGTACCCTGCAAAGCCAGAGGGTAGAGCTGCCCAAGACCATGGGAACCCACCTCTTACATCAGCATGAGCTGGATGTGAGACCTGGAGTCAAAGGAGATCATTTTGGAGCTTTAAAATTTGACTGCCCCACTGGATTTTGGACAAGCATGGGGCCTGTAACCCCTGTGTTTTGGCCAATTTCTCCCATTTGGAATGGCTGTATTTACCAAATACCTGTACCCCCACTGTATCTAGGAAGAGGAAGTAACTAGCTTGCTTTTGATTTTACAGGCTCATAGGCAGAAGGAACTTGCCTTGTTTCAGATGAGACTTTGGATTGTAGAGTTTTGAGTTAATGCTGAAATGAGTTAAGACTTTGGGGGACTGTTGAGAAGGCATGATTGGTTTTGAAATGTGAGGACATGAGATTTGGAGGGACCAGGTGCAGAATGTTATGGTTTGGCTCTGTGTCCCCACCCAAATCTCATCTTGAATTGTACTCCCATATTTCCCACATGTTGTGGGAGGGACCCAGTGGGAGATAATGTGAATCATGGGGATGGTTTCTCCTATACTGTTCTCATGGTAGTGAATAAGTCTCATGAGATCTGATGGTTTTATCAGGGATTTCCACTTTTGCATCTCTCATTTTCTTTTGCTGCAGCCATGTAAGAAGTGCCTTTCACCTCCCACGTGATGCTGAGGCCTCCCCAGCCATGTGGAACTGTAAGTCCAATTAAACCTCTTTTTTTCCCCAGTCTTAGGTATGTCTTCATCAGCAGCATGAAAATGGACTAATACGAACTATGAGTTATTTTTATAAACAAACCAAAAAAAAAGTTTCTTAAGGATTATTCCTTTTCGACTAAGTTGTAATCTTATGGAGGTATCATGTGATATGTTACCTGCTGGCTATGAAGTGATCTGCCAAAAATGAGAATTTGACTATGTTTCTTTGTTGCTGAAAGTTCCTCATTGGTTCCTAAAAGGTAAAGCCACATTTCTTTGCCTGGCACACAAGACCCCTCATGATCCAGCCCCTGCTCACTCGTCCAGCCTCACCTCCTTCTATTTTAGCAACACCAAACTCCTCGTGGTACCCTGAACACTACTCTTATTCTCAGTGCCTTTGCACATGATGTTCCCAATGCCTGGAATGCTTTCAATATCCTTTTCTGCATGGCTAACCCTTACATATTCATTCCAAATGCAGTACCGACATCAGATCCTCTGGGAAGCCTTTAACAGCTCCCTACACAAATTAACACACACCTTCTCTATGCTGTGGCCTTTCCTATGGTTGAATTTATTAATTGCATTGACAGGTGCTGGAGAGGATGTGGAGAAATAGGAACACTTTTACACTGTTGGTGGGACTGTAAACCAGTTCAACCATTGTGGAAGTCAGTGTGGCGATTCCTCAGGGATCTAGAACTAGAAATACCATTTGACCCAGCCATCCCATTACTGGGTATATACCCAAAGGACTATAAATCATGCTGCTATAAAGACACATGCACACGTATGTTTACTGCGGCACTATTCACAATAGCAAAGAGTTGGAACCAACCCAAATGTCCAACAACGATAGACTGGATTAAGAAAATGTGGCACATATACACCATGGAATACTATGCAGCCATAAAAAATGATGAGTTCGTGTCCTTTGTAGGGACATGGATGAAACTGGAAAACATCATTCTCAGTAAACTATTGCAAGGACAAAAAACCAAACACCGCATGTTCTCACTCATAGGTGGGAATTGAACAATGAGAACTCATGGACACAGGAAGGGGAACAGCATGCTCCGGGGACTGTTGTGGGGTGGGGGGAGGGGGGAGGGACAGCATTAGGAGATACACCTAATGCTAAATGACGAGTTAATGGATGCAGGAAATCAACATGGCACATGGATACATATGTAACAAACCTGCACATTGTGCACATGTACCCTAAAACCCTAAAGTATAATAAAAAAAAAAAAAAAAAGAAATTTATTTGGTTGCATGTCCTCCCTCTTTCTCCTATTACACTAGGAGCTCTGTAAGGTCAGGTATTTTGTTCATCTCTGTATCCTCTGCAGCTGTCCCAGTGCCTGGCACATAGTAGATTTTCAGTACAATCTGAATAGATGGGTGAATATTAGATATCTCTATTTGAGCACTTGCCACAATGCACTGGAAGAATCTATTTATGTGTCTGTCTCCTCCACTAGACTGTAAGCTTATTATATTATCCCCACTGAGTCTGGCACTTTGAAAGTGCTTAATGAAAGTTTGCTGGAATGAACTAAATGGAATTGATGAATGAGCCTCAGAAAACAGGGCCCTTGAGGAATAAGAGGGAAGGGTAAAAAAGCTGGGGCTGTGCCTGGCTGCCAGACTCAGGCGGAGGCCTTCAGCAGACTGTGGGAAGCACAGGGTAAAAGGAAAGTGTCCTCATAAAAGAGGGGACACTCCAGAAAAAGGTCAAACATTGAGTGTCCAGCTCTGCTGCCAACACATGACACTGCCACACTCCTTAGGGGCCTCTGCCAGGTAGCGAAACTGAGCACCAACCTAAGCCAAAAATACTGCTCTCTGCCGAAAAGTTTCCCCTGGACAGAATGAAGGACAAACGCACACTGGAGAAATGTGGCGGAAAGGCTTATCAACTGTACCTTCTTCATCAATGCTCCATCCTTTCAGTTTCTTTAGGAATTATCTGCTCCATTATTTGGATTCATTGTACCAACTGGTGCCTGAGCCAAAGCATTAAAAGGTTGGCTATGGGAAACTATTTGGTGCCTAACAAAAATAGTAAACATCACAATGCTGGCAGAATGGAATAGAAATGATACTGCCTTCGTCCATTCCATAAGCAGCTCTGATCAAGCCACGCCTATTCCTAGAAGAAAGGAAATGTCTGCTTTCCTAATGCCATGACTCAGAATTCCATTTCAAATAAGGAATGTTTTAGCTAAGTGTATCAGCTTACCTCTCCCCAAGTGGGACAGCTGTGAGTGACCAGCACACTAATCACAAGAGAAGTATCGGGAGATTACATGGAGTGTCACAATGGGGATATTACAGAGAATACCGCCATGTTTTACTTGAAGGTAGGACTTCACAGGGCCTCTGGACATTAACTTAGAACACTAGTTCTTTGTATTAATGTTTTTCAAATTATAAAAAATAATACATAATTATTGAAAAAATTTCAGCCCAAACAGAAGAGTATTTGGTAAATTGTGACTGTTTTCTGCAGACCTCTCACTCCCACTCCAAAAGTAGACCTCTGCTTTATAACAATATATAACACAATCAGTGTGGTGTGTGCCTCCTAAACCCTTCTTAATGGTAATACTAAAGAATATATACCTGGGCCAGGCGTGGTGGCTCACACTTGTAATCCCAGCACTTTGGGATGCTAAGGTGGGCAGATCATCCAAGGTCGGGCGTTTGAGACCAGCCTAACCAACATGGAGAAACCCCGTCTCTCCTAAAAATACAAAATTAGCCGGGCATGGTGGCGCATGCCTGTAATCCCAGCCACTAGGGAGGCTGAGGCAGGAAAATCGCTTGAACCCAGAAGCGGAGGCAGTGGTGAGCTGAGATGGCACCACTGCACTCCAGCCTGGGCAACAAGAGCACAACTCTGTCTCAAAAAAAAATATATATATATATATACATACCTTAAACACTTACTATTTAAAAACCAAAATGGAATCATACTTTTCAGTCTCTTCTGCAATTTGCTTTTCCCATTTAACATACCACAAGCATTCTTCCATGCCAATGCTACATTCGTTTGAATGGTATTTTATAACATCGATTTAAAAAAATTTTAACACTGAATGGATAAACATGTGATAATGGATCTATTCATGTGGTCCAAATGCTTTGTTTCTCTGTATAGGTCTGATTAGTCAGTCAGGATGTGCATTTCTTTAGAGCTATTTTAACAGCTGTTTTAAAACCTATCCACTTATTTCCCTGAAGAAGGGAGTCTGTGGTGGGATTAGCTGAGCGAATGTGTTGGTTTATGAGCAGCAATTGAAGCATGAAGAGTGGAGTCAGTTCAGATGACATTTGTCTTTACGTGACTTCTTTCTCTCTCTCTCTCTCTTTTAGAACAGTATATTGAGGTGTAGATACTGCTATGGACTGAATTGTGTCCTCCAGAGTCCATTTGTTAACGTCTTAGCTCCCAGAATCTCAGGATGTCAGTGCACTTCATTACCTTTAAAGAGGCAATTAAGTTAAAATGAAGCCATTTGGTAGGCCTTATCCCAGTAAGACTGGTATCCTAATAAGAGGAGGAAAAGAGGAGAATCACACAGAGGGTCACAACCAGGAATGCGGCACAGAGAAAAGGCCACATGAGGACACAGCAAGAAGGCAGCCGTCTGCATGCCAAGGAGAGAGACCTCAGGATAAACCAAACCTGCTCGCACCTTGATCCTGGACTTCCAGCCTCCAGAACCAGAGAAAATACATTTCTATGGTCTAGCCACCTAGTCTGTGCTATTTTGTTATGGCAGCCCAAGCAAACGAATACAGATTTTTTTAAATTTACCCATTGTAAGCATACAGTACAATGATGTTTAGTAAATTTATAGAATTGCACAACCATCACCAAGATCCAATTTTAGAAAGTTCCATTGAGCTGCCTGGTCTGCAGTCAATCCATTCCCACTCCCAGCTCTAGGCAACCACTGATCTGCTCTGTGTCTCCATAGATTTTCCTTTTCTAGAAATTTCATATAGATGGAATCATACAATATATGGTCTTTCTGGTCTGACTTCTTTTATTTAGCATAGTTTTTTTCAGGTTCATCCATATTGCAGCTTGTATCAGTCATTTGTTCCTTTTTACTGTTGAAAAGTATTTCATTGTGTGGGATAAATTACATTTTTTTTTATCCCTCACGAGTTGATGTACATGTGAATTGTTTCCAGTTTGGGGCTACTATGAATTATACCCTAAGAACATTTGTATATATGTCTTTGTGTGAAAATCATTCTTGTTGCAGATTCTATGTTCGTTTAGATCAGATTATACATGTTTTTAATTATTTTTAAATGAATTTTTAAAATACAAAATATAATCAGAAAGAAATGCCAGCTTCCTGGGAATAGGGATGTTGTTTTGTTCACTGTTGTGTTTCCAGTCCCTAAGTGTCTGACTGAAAAAAAAAAAAACTGTGGAATAAACGTATGTAACATACCAAATAACTGTATTCAGAGTCTCACTCTGTCATCCAAGCTGGAGTGTAGTGGTACTATTAGGGCTCACTGCTGCTTAGACCTCCTAAGCTCAAGTGATCCTCTCATTCCAGCCTCCCAAGTAGCTGGGACTATAGGCATGCCCCACCATGCCCAGGTAATTTTTTGTGTGCATGCAGACGGGGTCTTGCTTTGTTGCCTAGGCTGGGCTGGTCTCAAACACCTGGACTCAAGCAATCCTCCCGCCTCAGCCTCCAAAAGTGCTGGATTACAAGTATGAGTCACCATCGCCAGCCCATAAGTGTATATTTGCTTGATTTATATAAAAAGTAAATTAGCTGGGCATGGAGCTCATGCCTGTAATCCCAGCACTTTCGGAGGACAAGGTGGGAGGACAGCTTGAGCCCAGGAGTTCAAGATGAACCTGTGAAGCATGGCAAAACCCATCTCTACAAAAAATTAGCTGGGTGTGGTGGCACACACCTGTAATTCCAACTTCCTGGGGTGCTGAGACCGGAGGATTGCTTGAGCCCTGGAGGTCGAGGCTGCAGGGAGCTGCTATTGTGCCACTGTACTCCAGCTGGGGCAACAGAGTGAGATTCTGTCTCAAAAAAAAAAAAGTAAATTAATTAAAAATGTAATAAACAGTGCTTCTTGATTTTTATGGAGGTTGACTTTGTGTGTGCATTGGAGTTGTGAAGGTGCCATCTCAGGCAATTCACCCCCGAGGAGGGAAACACAGTTCTCAGTGCAGCTGGGAGAGACCACAGGACCAATGAAGGGCCATTTTCAAGTTGAGAGTTATGAGGCTGACTTGCACTGATGGGAATCAACCAGCAGGGAGAGGAGAGAGAGGGCGGTTTCCAAAAGCAAAGTCTTTGAGAAGCTCCAAAGAGATGGGGTGTGGAGCAGTGCACTCACCCTGTGGTCCAAGAACCTACAGCATCAGCCTCAACCAGGAGCTTATCGGAAATGCAAGTCTTGAGGCCCCACCCCATACCTACTGATCCTACACCTCACGGGTGGGCCCAGTGCTGTGTTTTAACAAGCTCTCCATGTGACTCTCACACATGCTAAAGTTTGAATAGCACCAACCATCCTAGGGCATGACTGAAAAGGTGGTCTAGGGTGGATATTCTACTAGCAGGTCCTTGGGAGCTGACCAAACTGTCACTTGTCCCTGAACTCAGCTACTGAAAGGACCTAGAGGAACACATTCAAACCACATTCCTGGGTATCCCAACTCAATGAATTCCGTGTCTGCTCACCTGCGTCATTCTTGGGCACAGTCCCCTTATGAACTTTCTTATACAGAATCACACAGAGGGTCACGATCAGAAGGAACAGCAGCACCTGATTAACTGAAATAGAAATGGAAACACATTAACATTGAACCTACGAACCTGAAATCAGGTGACAAATTTTAGAATCGTAGTGTGAGTAGATGCCTTCCAGGCCACAGAGGAGTGGTGTCTGAGACCTTTCTATAAGCAGAGAGCATACAGAGTAAAGAATTAACCTGGCCAGGTGTGGTAGCTCATGCCTGTAATCCCAGTACTTTGGGAGGCCGAGGCAGGTGGATCACCTGAGCTTAGGAGTTTTGAGATCAGCCTGGGCAACGGAGTGGGACCCTGTCTCCACAAACACACACACACACACACACACACACAAATTAGCTGGGCGTGGTGGCATGCACCTGTAGTCCCAGCTACTAAGGAGGCTGAGATAGGAGGATGGCTTGAGCCTGGGAGGTGGAGGCTGCAGTGAGCCAAAATTACTCCAGCCTGGGTGACAGAGCCAGACCCTGTCTCAAATACAAAAACAAACAAACAGAAAGAATTAACCTGGAACACTATTGTTGCTCAAGGGTCTTGCATCTTTACTGAATTTGTGTATCAGTTCTAATCATTTTTTGCTGGAGTCTTTAGAATTTTCCAAAAATAAGATTATATTGGCCAGGTGTAGTGGCTCACACCTGTAATCCCAGCACTTTGGGAGGCTGAGGTGGGCAGATCACATGAGGCCAGGAGTTCAAGGCCAGCCTGGGCAATATGGTGAAACCCTATCTCTACTAAATTATACAAAAATTAGCTAGGCGTGATGGTGCACGCCTGTAATCCCAGCTATTTGGGAGGCTGAGGCATAAGAATTGCTTGAACATGGGGGGTGGAGGTTGCAGTGAGCCAAGATCACACCACTGGGCAATAGAGCAAGACCTTCCTTCCAAAACAAAACAAAACAAAAACGTATCATCTGCAAACAAGGATAATTTGAGTTCTTCCTTTCTAATTTGGATGCCCTTTATTTCTTTTGCTTGTCCGATTGCTCTAGCTAGGGCTTCCAGTACTATGTTGAATAACAATGGTGAAACGCAGCCATCCTTGTCGTGTTCTGGATGTAAGAGAAAAGGCTTTCAGTTTTTCCCCATTTAGTATGATAGTAGCTGTGGGTCTGCCGTATGTGGCTTTTATTTTGTTGAATTTATGTGATTCTTCTTATGAGCCAGTAGTAATTATAAATACATGTTCTTAGCCATTATGACACAGTTGCTTCTCAGTTAATTCAACCCTTGGTCAAGGATGATGTGCAGGCCGGGTGCGGTGGCTCACGCCTGTAATCCCAGCACTTTGGGAGGCCAAGGTGGGTGGATCACTGGAGGCCAGGAGTTTGAGACTAGCCTGGCCAACATGGCAAAACCCCATCTCTACTAAAAATACAAAAATTATTTTTTTTTTGTAATAAAAAAAAATGGGTGTTGCACATGCCTGTAGTCCCAGCTATTTGGGAGGTTGAGGCATGAGAATCACTTGAACCTGGGAGGCGGAGGTTGCAGTGAGCCGAGATCGTGCCACTGCACTCCAGTCTGGGCAACAAAGGGAGACTCTGTCAAAAAAGAAAGAAGGAAAGAAAGAAAGAGAGAGAGAGAAAGAGAGAAAGAAAGAAAGAAAGAGAGGGAGAGAGAAAGAAAGAAGGAAGGAAGGAAGGAAGGAAGGAAGGAAGGAAGGAAGGAAGGAAGGAAAGAAAGAAAGAAAGAAAGAAAGAAAGAAAGAAAGAAAGAGAAAATTATTGCCCTTGGTAAACAGAAGACCCCAATGCCTCCAAGCCTCCAAGTCTGTTTGTTCCAGTGATGTTGGCCTTTGGGATCTGCTGAGAAGTAGAGTGGTGTAAAACAGTGTTTTCTTGAGTATGGAACATATAGCACTGGTTGTGCATGAAATGACTGAGGAAGTTCAGGTTCATAGCATTAATATTTAATCACCATATGAGAAAGTCAGTCTTTCTGATTTTATGTGCAGGAACGCAACAAAAACTACCCAGAGTTGAATCACATTCTTCTAATTGTATATGTGTTTAAAGCTACCTTTTTTTTTTTTATGATAGGAGATCATTCTGTTTTCATTTACAGTAAGGATAAAAACTTTCTATTATGAAGTACACTTATAAATTTTTAAAATTAGTCAAAGAAAACAAAATTCATTTTGAGATGGAGTTTCACTCTTGTTGCCCAGGCTGGAGTGCAATGGCACGGTCTTGGCTCACTGCAACCTCCGCCTCCTGGGTTCAAGTAATTCTCCTGCCTCAGCCTCCTGAGTAGCTGGGATTACAGGCCCCCACCACCATGCCTGGCTAATTTTTGTATTTTTAGTAGAGACAGGGTTTCACCACGTTGGCCAGGCTGATCTTGAACTTCTGACCACAGGTGATCCGCCCACCTCGGTCTCCCAAAGTGCTGAAATTACAGGCGCGAGCCACTGTGCCTGGCCTAAAGAAAATATTAAGTGACGTTTAGGACAGAAGGAACACAGCTGATGAAAAATTGAGAAGATGGCATGTTGGCATGTGTAGTGCACACCCACCTAAAGTTTGGGAAAAGCTGGTAGAAGGGAAGAGGGTGTGAATTTGAAGTCAGACTCAAATCTCCTTTCTACCACCTCCTAGGTGTATGGCCGAGAGTATCTTAACCTCTCTGAGCTTGGCATGCTTATCTGCTGAATGGAGATTGTAATAATAAGCATTACCTCGCACTACTGTTTTGAGAGTTAACCAAGGCAATGCAGGCCCAATAAATACTTTACAAATGGTTATGCATCATTGTTATTATTATTTTATCTTTTTTTTGAGACAGGGTATCACCTCAGTTGCCCTGGCTGGAGTGCAGCAGTGTGATCTCGGCTCACTGTAACCTCAACCTTCCAGGCTCAGGTGATTCTCCTACCTCAGCCTCCCAAGTAGCTGGGACTATAGACACATACCACCACATCTGGCTAATTTTTTGTATTTTTTAGTAGAAACGGGGTTTCACCATGTTGCTAAGGCTGGTCTTGAACTCCTGGACTCAAGCAATCCACCTGCCTCAGCCTCCCAAAGTGCTGGGAATACAGGCATGAGCCACTGCACCCGGCCTGTATTATTTTTTATTATTTTTATGCATCAAGAGACTTAATCTATTGACTTCATATGCATCTATTTTTCGGCCTCTATGCCTTTGTCTTCCCATTTGTAAAAGAGTCTCCATGGATGCCTCCAAAGCTACATTCTGAGGCTGTGATTCTATTTTGCTGACACCCAGTTCCTCCCTGCCTTAATGGATTATCAGATTCAGCCAGGGACAATCAGATACTAGACTCGGTTTAAAACAAAACTATAGAGAAGCAGAAAATGGACAGAAAATGGACAAAATTCTACAGTTTATCAACAGGACCGATTAATATTCACCTGCCACGGCCAGGCACGGTGGCTCACACCTGTAATCCCAGCACTTTGGGAGGCTGAGGCGGGTGGATCACTTGAGGTCGGGAGTTCAAAACCAGCCTGGCTAACATGGTGAAAACCCATCTCTACTAAAAATACAAAAATTACCCAAGCAAGTGTGTCTCATGCAATATTTGGGACATACTTATACTAAAAAATTATTTGTCGTTTATCTGAAGTTCAAATTTAACTGGTTGTCCTGTTCTGCGTCTTTGTTTGCTGAATCTGGCAACTCTACCCTGAGAGTCACAGAATTAGGTTACTATGTTTCTCCTCAAATTCACAAACTACTGGATCTAAAATCAGAGGCAAATCCAGGCTCTGAAGATTTGAGATGACTCTTTAAGACTAAGAATACAAAATTACAAATTACAAATGCTAAATTAGCTATGAACATGAATATTTATTCCGAATGAGAAATTATTTTTGCAAGTTTTATAGAAATATATGATCCCTGTTGTAAGTTCACTTCCATTTCTTCTTCTTTTTTTTTTTTTTTTTGAGACGGGGTCTCACTCTCTCTCCCAGGCTGGCATGCAGTGGTGCAATCTCAGCTCACTGCAGCGTCTGCCTCCCAGGTTCAAGTGATCCTCCTGCCTCAGCCTCCCAAGTAGCTGAGACTACAGGTGCCCACCACCACGACTGGCTAATTTTTGTATTTTTTGTAGAGATGGGGTCTCTCCATGTTACCCAGGCTGGTCTCGAACTCCCGAGCTCAACTGACCCACCCACCTCAGCCTCCCAAAGTGCTAGGATTACAGGCGTGAGCCAGTGCGCCCAGCCGATAAGTCCACTTCTGACTAAAATACTGAACAACTCTCCATGGGAATCATCTGGAAATGGTGATGCCAAAAAGTGCCTGCGGGAAAACTATCCATGAAAATCAAAGACAATCCAAGAAAGAAGAAAAAAGCCAAGCCCCAGCCTCAAAACCATCCTCCCAAATATCTGTTTTTAAATCATTATTTTCAAAAGTTGTAATCTTACTTTTTCGTAACAGAGCCATGTGTATTCATGCAGATAAGAACCGTAACCTGTGGATTAAAGAAAAAAAAATCTGTTTAAAAGAGAATCAACTTAAGTCATAAACAAGTGTTAAGGACTATGCCTTCTCTGAAAGACTGATATATCGTGAAGTTTGTGATCATTTTTTACTGCTCCAAATCTAAAATTTTGGAAACAAAATAAATACTAGCCCATGTCTTCAAAAGTGATGCCTCTGGTTGAACAAACCTTACTAAGGGTCCTCAAAAGCTAATCTTTTGTCTTCAGAAGTTCTTTCTTTCTTTTTTTTTTTTTTTTTTTATGGTGACAGAGTCTCGCTCCATCACCCAGGCTGGAATGCAGTGGTGTATCTTGGCTCACTGCAACATCCGCCTCCCAGGTTCAAGCAATCCTCCTTCCTCAGCCTCCCAAGTAGCTGGAACTACAGGCACGCACCACCACGCCCGGCTAATTTTTTTTATTTTTAGCAGAGATGGGGTTTTGCCATGTTGCCCAGGCTGGAGTTCCATCCACCTTGGCCTCCCAAAGTGCTGGGATTACAGATGTGAGCCACAGTGCTCAGCCCAGAATTTTTTTTAACCTCTTGTAAAAAGAGCTCTGTCAGCCTTCTGGGTCAGCAGAGCAGATGGCAGTAACTGGAAGTATCACACTAGATCTCCTTGATCTAAAATATCAACCCTATGCCATCTTTCTACTATCATAACTTCATTCCTTGATAAGGAAGATTTTACATCTTCAAGAATCCCTTGGAGGGGCATGCATTATACTCAATTCAATCATTCATTCAGTATTTACATATTGAGATCCTACTAAAAGCCCAGCACTGTGCCACTTCCCAGTGATGTACCGACAAACAAAACAGTACTGGTCCCTATCCTCCTGGAGCTTTTGGTCCAGTGGGGGAAACAGATATTAAAATGTGACACATAAAAGTATTAGATTATGGCAAGTCCTATGAAGGAAGCAAAGGAGATGTTAGGATAAAGACGAACAGGGGTAGGGAGTGCATCAGGAAGAGAAATCAGGAAAAACTTCATTGAGGAGATGGCATTGGAGGGAAAGAAGAGCAAGAGCCAGTCAAGGGCAAAACATGCAGAGGAGCATCCCAGGCAGAGGGAACAGCAAGTGCAAAGGTCCTGGGGCTGGAAAGAGCTCTAAGTATTCTAGGAACTGCAAGAAGCTCAAAGTGGCTGGATCATAGTGGACCAAAGGAGAGACTGGATGGAAGAGGCCAGAGAGGTACCAAGGGGCCGGATACTACTGTGCCTGAAGAGGAGTTTGGATTTTATTTTAAGTGCATTAAACCCCCTGCATCAGTGTTTAACTTTGTTAAAGCCCTAAAGCACTGTTTTTCAAACATTCCCAAGGGAATTCTGATGGTAAAGGAGAGTGAATACTCAACGTTGCTCACAATGAGCTCAAAGTTCTTTCACGTTTTTTGTTTTACCTTCAAATTATGGGAACTGTGCAAGAATGTAGTGGAAAGGAATCACTCCTTTAACTGCTGGCAGAGGTCCCCCCTCAGGGAGAAAGCTATCTGTTATGAAAGCAAGGTCTTCTGTGCCTAGGTGGGATGGCCAGGTGAGAGCAGGGAAAAGCTAACCTGGTCTGAATAAGGGAGAACCAGAATCCAAAGGTTCGGCCACAGCCCAAGAAAAAGTGTTATTAGAGGAATAGGAAAAGTCCAAGTCACTTACCCTGGAGAACTTCCTTTCCTATGGCAGGCCCAGGGACTATTCAAGAACAGATGTCCAATACTCAGCTCACAATCTTCTTCCACTCTCTGCACCTTCTAACCTCAGCCCACCTCCACGCTGCTCTTCCCACAGGACCTAAAGTGACATTTTAAGTGTTTTACTGCGTGTGGTGGCTCACTTTTGGAGGCCGGGGTGGGCAGATGCTTGAGCCCAGGAGTTGGAGACAAGCCTGGGCAATATGATAAGACCCCCCTGCAACAATCTCTACAAAAAAAATACAAAAATTAGCATGCATCGTGGTGCATGCCTGTAGTTCCAGCTACTCGGGAAGTTGAGGCAGAAGGATCACTTGAGCCCAGGAGGTTGAGGCTGCAGTGAGCCATGGCTGCTTCACTCCAGCTGGGAGACACAGCAAAACCCTGTTTTAAAAAAGAAAAAGAAAGAAGAGAGAGAAGAAAGAAAAGAAAGAAAGAAAGAAAGAAAGAAAGAAAGAAAGAAAGAAAGAGAAAAGAAAAGAAAGAGAGGAAGGAAGGAAGAAGAAGAAGAAGGAGGAGGAGGAGAGAAAGGAGAGAAAGAGAAAGAAAGAAAAGAAAGAAAGAAAGAAAGAAAGAAAGAAAGAAAGAAAGAAAGAAAGAAGAAAGAAAGAAAGAAAGAAAGAAAGAAAGAAAGAAAGAAAGAAAGGAAGGAAGGAAGGAGAGGGAGAAGGAGAAGAAGAAAGAAAGAAAGAAAGAAAGAAAGAAAGAAAGAAAGAAAGAAAGAAAGAAAGAAAGAAGAAAGAATGAGAGAGAGAAAAGAAAAGAAAAAAAGAAAAACTGCTCCTTTCAGAAGAGCTGTCAGATTTGTCGTGTGTCTTTTTGTAGCCCCAAGCTCACAGCAATAATATTCCAGGGGATGGTCACTGTGGGATGAGAAAGTTTATCTCATCCCACAGTAGGATGTTTATCTGGTCCCAGATAAACATCAGGAGAGGGCAGGCTTTCAGAGTGACTGCAAGGAGAAGGGAACACAAATGGGAAAAAGAGACCCCTGGAAGAAAGGCTAGAGGACTGTCAGGGACAGATTTGGGATGAGATATGCCTGTTACACATTGTTATACACGATTAAAGTAATTAAAATACCCACCTCTACCCAACTTCATGTAACCCAATATTAAAAGGCCTTTTTGTCTCTGTGTTGAAGATTACAGAAAATATAAGGGTCGGCTGGCAGAAAAAGGGAGATTTTTTCGGTTGATGGTCTTACAGGACTTATATTGAACATATTTAATAACTCACATGGCCCTTGGCACTGATCAATCAAAATGGGTACCAGCTATAAATGGCTGACACAGCCCCACAGGAGTGTTCTGACTAATAAATAGCAGCTTTGGCATCTACAGAATGTCAAATCATACTAATGTATTAACTATTCATACATATAAATAAGCACAGGAGATTCTACACACACACATACACACACGTGCACACACACACGATGCATTATATTTTGCTAAGCAGCAAGAACTATAACTGTCACATCATCAACCATTCTCATGTTCTATCAGGCCAACTTTTTAGATAAAGTCCTTTGCATAAGAAAAATGCAGAGCAAATTCTAAGAGGCATATTAACTAGATGTATTCCAAGAACAACTTCTTTTAACAAAAGAGACCAGCTGCTGCTTCAGAGCATAAAGAATTGGCACGTTGAGAACTATTTTTCTGCCAAGGTATTTGATATATGTTGACAAGCAAATTTTTTTGCGGTCTTCTGGATTTACACACATTTCCTACTGTGAGTTTCTTTCTTGATGTTCTTAAAAATTGCTACGCATCAGGGGGAGGGAGAGCATCAGGATAAATAGCTAATGCACGTGGGGCTTAATACCTAGGTGATGGGTTGATAGGTGCAGCAAACCACCATGGCACACATTTACCTATGTAACAAACCTGCACATTCTGCACATGTATCCCAAAACTTAAAATAAAATAGAATTTTTAAAAATTGCTATGCATACTATTTCTTTTTTATTAGGTAGTATTTTCTGAATTCTTTAGACTGCACTGAAGAATCAGAAAGAGTGCTTCACCCAGGGAAACACAAATGGTTCTGTATAATAAACATTCAGTATGTCTGTTTTCATTTTAAATAGGCTTCTTTTCCATGACACATTTACTAAAGGAATATTACCATGTCAGCTTCAAAATTTGACAAGTTGATTTTTAAGTTTTTAAAAATTTACATACATTAGATTTCCTTTTTTTTCTATAGTTCTATGGACTTTTACACATGCATAGATTCTTGTAACAACCACCACAAACAGGGTAGAGAACAACGACAACACTCCTAAAGAATTCCCTTGCGCCGCCACTTTGTAGTCAGGCCCTGCCCAACACCTAGCCCTTGGCAACCACTGATAGCTTCTCTGCCTCTATAGTTTTGTCTTTTCCAGAATGTCATATAAATGGAATCCTACAAGATGCAATATTTTGCGAGACTTTCTTCTTTCAATTAGCATAATGTTTTTGAGATTCATACTTGCTATTGCCTTTACCAATAGTTTGTACCTTTTTATTGCTAAATAGTATTCCATTGAATGGATATACCACAGTTTATCCATTCACCCACTGAAGGACATTTGGGTTGTTTCCATTGTTTTGTGATTATGAATAATGCTTCTGTAAACACTTGTTTACAGGTTTTTGTGTGAATAGAGGGTAACTACCTAGAAGTGGTATTGCTGGGTCTTTTGGGTAGATATATATTTAACTTGATAAGAAATTGCCAGTCTAGGCTTGCCACCATGGCTCATGCCTATAATCCCTGCACTTTGGGAAGCCAAGGTGGGAGGATCGCTTGAGCTCAGGACTTCGAGACCAGCCCTGGCAACATAGTGAGACCCCTGTCTGTATGAAAACAAAACAAAACAAACAAAAAAACCCTCAAAAACCAAATGTGGGGAGTTAGAGAAAAAAATTTAGCCAGACATGGTGGTGGGCACTTGTGGTCCCAGCTATTCAGGAGGCTGAGGTAGGAGGATTGCTTGAGCCTGGAGGTTGAGGCTGCAGTGAGCCATGGTCACACCACTGCACTCCAGCCCAGGTGACAGAGAGAGACCTTGCCTGAAAAAAAAGGAAAAGAAAAAGGAAGAAACTGACAATCTTTTTTCCTGAGTGGAAAAAGAAACTGACAATCTTTTTTTCCTGAGTGGAAACATTTTAATTTTGTATTCCCACTAGCATGGTGAGAAAGTTCCAGTTGCTCTGTGTTCTTGTCAGCTCTTGATATTGCTGGTATTTTTTTTATTTTAGCTGTTATAATGGGCGAATTGCATTGTGATTTTAATTTGCATTTCCCTAGTGATTACTCATGTTGAGCATCTTTTTGTGTGTTTATTTACCATCCACATATGGTGAAATGTCTGTTTAAATCTTTCGTGCATTTTTATAGAATTATTTTCTTATTTTTGAGTTTTGGGAGTTGTTTATATATTCCACATACAAGTCCTGTGTCAGGCCTCAGTGCTGTGGCTCATGCCTGTAATCCCAGCACTTTGAGAAGTTGAGGCTGGCAGATCACTTGAGGTCAGGAGTTCAAGACCAGCCTGGCCAACATGGTGAAATCCTGTCTCTACTAAAATACAAAAATTAACCAGGCGTGTCAGTGCATGTCTGTAATCCTAGCTACTTGGGAGGCTGAGGCAGGAGAATTGCCTGAACCTGGGAGGTGGAGGTTGCAGTGAGCTGAGATTGTGCCACTGCACTCTAGCCTAGGCAACAGAGTGAGACTTTGTCAAAAAAAAAAAAAAAAAAAAAAAGCCCTGTGTTATGCAATTTGCAAATACTTTCCCCTGGTATGTGGCTTGTCTTTTCAGTCTCTTAACAATAAATTTTGCAGAGCAAAAGTATTTAATTTTGATGAGGTCAAATTCATTTTATTTTTTTCTTTTTTTTGAAAGAGCGTTTTACTCCATCACCCAGGCTCAAGTGCAGTGGTACAGTCTTGGCCCACTGCAACATCCACCTCCCAGGCTCAAACGATTCTCCTACCTCAGCCTCCCAGGCAGCTGGGACTACAGGCGCACACCACCACACCTGGCTAATTTTTGTATTTTTTGTAGAGATGGGGTTTTGCCATGTTGCCCAGGCTGGTCTTGAACTCCTGAGCTCAAGTGATCTGCCTGCCTCGACTTCTCAAAGTGCTGGGATTACAGGCATGAGCCACCACACCTGGCCTTTTTTTCTTTTATATATCATGCTTTTGGTATCATATCTAATAGATTTTGGCCTAACCTAAGGTCATGATGACTTTTTCCTATGTTTTCTTGGAGAATTTTATAGTTTTGGACTTAATATTTACATTTAGAGTTAATTTTTGTATATATCATGAAATGTAGATTAAACTTAATCTTTTAGCATATGGTTATCCAGTTGTTCCAAGACCATTTGTTGAGAAAGCCATTTGTTGAGAACATTTGTTGTTCCTTCTGTGGAACTGATTTTTTTTCTTTAATATTTTGTTCCAATTTCAAGGTATTCAAAGGGGACTTCAAATCTGGCAAGGAGTTTGAACCTAGAGGATGACATGTGTCCTAAAGAAGGGAGCAAGTGATCAACACAGGTTTTTTATTCTCTCCTATACTTTCTACAAGAAGAATTACAGATCTGATTAGTCATCAGTGACTAAAAAGTGAGCTACCTCATCAAAGAAAGATTCAATAATGTGGCCGGGTGTGGTGGCTCACACCTGTAATCCCAGCACTTTGGGAGGCTGAGGCTGGTGGATCACTTGAGGCCAGGAATTCGAGACCAGCCTGGCCAATATGGCGAAACCCCATCTCTACTAAAAATTCAAAAATTGGCTGGACGTGGTGGGGCACACCTGTAATCTCAGCTACTCGGGAGGCTGAGGCACAAGAATCACTTGAACCTGCGAGAAGGGGGTTGCAGTGAGCCGAGATCACACCACTGCACTCCAGCTTGGGCAACAGAGCGAAACTCTGTCTCAAAAAAAAAAAAAATTCAATAATGTTCTCAGAGTACTATCAGGACCAAGCAGGCAAGAAAAGGGTTGATCTACTATGAAAAACTTTCAACCAAACATTTCTCCAAATTCAAATTCGATCTTTGCATTATATTCTGGAGTATTTTATTTATGCTCTGAAATCAAGAAGGCTAAGACACCCTCCCTCTATTCTCAAAATATACCTGTTAAGACTTTGTTTCCCAGTTTTCCCAGTTTACAATGTATCCATCTATATGCTTAATACAATACCTTGGATATTCATTAAGGAGAAGTGGTAGGCATTAAGCAAAGCATAGGATAGGGCAGGTTTGACGAAAAAATAAAATTAACCATTAGATAAGGATTTTAGATGACAACATTCATTTTACTGTAAAATCTAAAGTTAAATATTGTCACATTTTTATGTTCATTCACTTGTTTGTGCCATTTTGCCAATTACCCCAGGAGCTGGCAACTGACTTCCTTTATCTCACACAAAAAAGTTAATTTGCCATAAAAAACAATTTGTCTTGAAAACTCAAAGTTTATTTTAAAATTAAGTTGATCCTTCTTAATTATGGTCTTTCAAATGAACTTCTGAACTTGACATTTGACGGGAGGCTGCAGACAGCAAACCAGGAATAATAACCTTTAGAAACTAACAACATAACAGAGATAGCCCGAGGAAGTAATTGAGAAAGGAAGGATATCATAGGTCCCCACAGTTTCATGAACCAAAGTGTTATGAGAATTTGCTGGCAGTCATCTAGGAAAACTCTTCAACAGAGATTTGATTCAAGTCTTTAATTCACTGTAAACAACCAGCTACAATGTTCCTTTTATTTTCCTGGGCTATAGACTGAACACCCAAGAGCTCTGAGTGCATGGCAATGGCCCTTCTCCTCTTCCCCCTTTGCGCTTGGAAAAGAATTGGGTCAAAACAGCACACTACTTAGGATTTTTCTGAGATAGGGTTTCAGGTACCTTTCATCCATTTAGGATTTTAGGTGATATGCATGCATCTGACTTTTGGGGATGATGGAAGCCTAGAATGGTCTTTGGCCACATGACCCCTCCTCCCACTCCATGAAAGAAGCCATCTGGTATCACAGGAGAGAATGGGGCAAAGACCAGAAGGAAGCCGAGCTCTAAGTACCTCAGGCCATCCACTTCCTGGACATCCCAGTTATGAAAACCAGTAACTTCACACTTTTTCCTTAAACTATTTTGAAATGAGGTTCAGTTTCTTACAAACAAAAGTCTTTACAAATAAATTTGCTGTGGCCAGAATGGTGTGTGAATATGGGGAGCAGTTTGCAGGGGTCAGATAATAATCATAGCTATCATTTATTGCAAATTTAATTTGCACGCAGCTCCAGGCTATTTAGGTACATTATCTCCTTTAATTCTAACACCTTTCAAGTGGATGTATTACTATCTCCATTTTTCAAATGAGGACATTGTGGCTCAGAGAGGTTCAGTAACTTGCTCAAAATCATAAATCTTGTAAATGATGGGGATGGGATTAAAAATTAGAGCTCTCTGACTTCAAAGCCCTTAACCACAAAGTGCTGAGCTCTCAAAGGGCCCTTGTGAGTACACCGGAGGTTAGGAGAATTGGGCTCCAGATAATGGATTTCACCGTGTGTTGATGAAGCTTTACAGCTCACAGGCAATGCTGGTCGGCTCTTGCCTGAGTGCTTGGTTACTGTAACTATGAGACCACTCCAGAGGCAGAGGAATAGTAAGTGCTGACTCATCTGAACAGGGGGTTCATCTTTCCCCGTCCAGTGTGTTGCCAACTCTGAAATCTCTTTAAGATGAAACAAGAGGCTTTAGGATGCAGATAATCACATGCCAATTGCAAGGCACAGCAGTAACGAGCCAAGAAGGTAAGTTCCCAAAGCCGATTGTTGTAGGAAACCTTAAGCCATATGGCAGGAGTGGTGTCCTTGAGAAGCATGCAGTTTCAACAGAAAGTTTGCTTTAAAAAATGATGTGTGTGTGTGCATGTGCGTGTGTGTGTGTATATAATTGCATAAAGATTTGGCATGCCTGAATTTCATCCTATCCTTCCTTTTTACAATTTCATCTCATCTCTGATGGTGGCACTTCTTGGGTTTCAAAAAACAAAAAAATCCCAAGTGGACAAGACACAGTTTCTGACTGAGGGCACTGAAATCAAGTGGAAAATCATGTGGAAATCCTTTTCCAGTACAATTAGTGTATTAGACTGCGGGCCTTGGAGTCAGACCATCTGGGTTCAAATCCTAGCTCCACAATGTATAAGAAATCTCACCGCACTTATTCAACATAGTGCTGGAAGTTCTGGCTAGAGCAATGAGGCAGGAGAAGGAAATAAAGGGTATTCAATTAGGAAAAGAGGAGGTCAAATTGTCCCTGTTTGCAGATGACATGATTGTATATCTAGAAAACCCCATTGTCTCAGCCCAAAATCTCCTTAAGCTGATTAGCAACTTCAGCAAAGTCTCAGGATACAAAATTAATGTACAAAAATCACAAGCATTCTTGTACACCAATAACAGACAAACAGAGAGCCAAATCATGAGTGAACTCCCATTCACAATTGCTTCAAAGAGAATAAAATACCTAGGAATCCAACTTACAAGGGATGTGAAGGACCTCTTCAAGGAGAACTACAAACCACTGCTCAATGAAATAAAAGAGGATACAAACAAATGGAAGAACATTCCATGCTCATGGGTTGGAAGAATCAATATCGTGAAAATGGCCATACTGCCCAAGGTAATTTATAGATTCAATGCCATCCCCATCAAGCTACCAATGACTTTCTTCACAGAATTGGAAAAAACTACTTTCAAGTTCATATGGAACCAAAAAAGAGCCCGCATCGCCAAGTCAATCCTAAGCCAAAAGAACAAAGCTGGAGGCATCACGCTACCTGACTTTAAACTATACTACAAGGCTACAGTAACCAAAACAGCATGGTACTGGTACCACAACAGAGACATAGATCAATGGAACAGAACAGAGCCCTCAGAAATGATGCCGCATAGCTACAACTATCTGATCTTTGACAAACCTGACAAAAACAAGAAATGGGGAAAGGATTCCCTATTTAATAAATGGTGCTGGGAAAACTGGCTAGCCATATGTAGAAAGCTGCAACTGGATCCCTTCCTTACACCTTATACAAAAATTAATTCAAGATGGATTAAAGACTTATATGTTAGACCTAAAACCATTAAAATCCTACAAGAAAACCTAGGCAATACCATTCAGGACATAGGCGTGGGCAAGGACTTCATGTCTAAAACACCAAAAGCAATGGCAACAAAAGCCAAAATCGACAAATGGGATCTCATCAAACTAAAGAGCTTCTGCACAGCAAAAGAAACTATCATCAGAGTGAACAGGCAACCTACACAATGGGAGAAAATTTTTGCAACCTACTCATCTGACAAAGGGCTAATATCCAGAATCTACAATGAACTCAAACAAATTTACAAGAAAAAAACAAACAACCCCATCAAAAAGTGGGCAAAGGACATGAACAGACACTTCTCAAAAGAAGACATTTATGCAGCCAAAAAACACATGAAGAAATGCTCATCATCACTGGCCATCAGAGAAATGCAAATCAAAACCACAGTGAGATACCATCTCACACCAGTTAAAATGGCCATCATTAAAAAATCAGGAAACAACAGGTGCTGGAGAGGATGTGGAGAAATAGGAACACTTTTACACTGTTGGTGGGACTGTAAACTAGTTCAACCGTTGTGGAAGTCAGTGTGGCGATTCCTCAGAGATCTCGAACTAGAAATACCATTTGACCCAGCCATCCCATTACTGGGTATATACCCAAAGGACTATAAATCATGCTGCTATAAAGACACATGCACACGTATGTTTATTGCGGCACTATTCACAATAGCAAAGAGTTGGAACCAACCCAAATGTCCAACAACGATAGACTGGATTAAGAAAATGTGGCACATATACACCATGGAATACTATGCAGCCATAAAAAATGATGAGTTCGTGTCCTTTGTAGGGACATGGATGAAACTGGAAAACATCATTCTCAGTAAACTATCGCAAGGACAAAAAACCAAACACCGCATGTTCTCACTCATAGGTGGGAATTGAACAATGAGAACTCATGGACACAGGAAGGGGAACATCACACTCCGGGGACTGTTGTGGGGTGGGGGGAGGGGGGAGGGACAGCATTAGGAGATACATCTAATGCTAAATGACGAGTTAATGGGTGCAGGAAATCAAC
The DNA here is from genome assembly GCF_028878055.3 of Symphalangus syndactylus. Classification (NCBI taxonomy): domain Eukaryota; kingdom Metazoa; phylum Chordata; class Mammalia; order Primates; family Hylobatidae; genus Symphalangus; species Symphalangus syndactylus. Next base: position 99,562,131 of record NC_072435.2, read on the forward strand.
ATGGCACATGGATACATATGTAACAAACCTGCACATTGTGCACATGTACCCTAAAACCCTAAAGTATAATAATAAAAAAAAAAAGAAACATATAAGAACCCCTTCCCTTGGAAACTTAAGATTCCTCACTTATAAAATGTCTGTAATACCATTCTACAATCAACATGTTAATAAGTAATTCAGGCAAAAAACCTCAATGAATGCTAAAATGATAGGGAGTAAAATGTTGTTGGGGTACAAAAAATTCACATTCTCAAAGTAATCACCCTTAAGATCAACAAAATGAAACAAACTGAAATCCTGTGCCTTGAGATGTGATAAATATCAATGTGTTCCTGCCAGCAATATTTAACCTGATTCTATCATGGATAAGGTCATGGTCAAATCCAAATCACGGATCATTCTGAAGACAAACTGCCCTGGTCTCTTCAAATATGTCAATGTCATGAAAGGAAAAAAAAAAAACACATTGGGAACTCTTTAGAGGCTTGATAATGTGATAATGAAATGGAAAGTGTGAACCTTGGCTGGACTCAGTGGCTCACGCCTGTAATCCGAGCACTTTGGGAGGCTGAGGCAGGTGGATCATGAGGTCAAGAGATCGAGACCATCCTGGCCAACATGGTGAAACACCATCTCTACTAAAAACACAAAAATTAGCTGGGCATGGTGGCGTGCACCTGTAGTCCCAGCTACTTCGAAGGCTGAGGCAGGAGAATCGCTTGAACCCGGAAGGCTGAGGTTGCAGTGAGCCGAGACTGCACCACTGTACTCCAGCCTGGTGACAGAGTGAGACTCCATCTCAAAAAAAAAAAAATAAAAGTGTGAACCTTGACTGCATCCTGAACCAAATGTTTAAAAAGAGCTACAAAGTTTATTTTTAGGAAATTGGGGAAATATTATGGCATTAATGTTAAATTTCCTAAGAGAATAAATGTGGTATGGTTAGTAGGAGTACATCATTGATAGTAGGAGACACATACATTAATTTAGGGGTGAAAGATCAAGAGCTTCAGGGGTGTTTGTGCGTAGAAAGAGAGAGAGAGTGAGAGGTACTGAGACAATGCTAATGTGCCAAAATTGGTTGAGCCATTATACTCTTCTTGCAACTTTTCTATAAATTAAAATCATTTCTAAATAAAAAGTTGAGGAAATGAAGGTAATATAAGGCTTTATGAGGATTAAATGCAGTAATACATTTACATGCATTAAGTATTTATAACAGTACTTGGCAAACAGTTGGAACCCCACTTATACAAGCCATTATGATTGTGTGATCCTAGGGATATAACTCCATCTCTCTCCGTCTCAGTTTCCTCATTATTATGACTGAAGCAGACAATTCTATTAGATTTAACATTCTAGAACTTTATATAGTTATGCCCTCAAAAAAGTGATAGCAGTTGAAAGAATCAACATTGTCAAAATGTCTATAACACCCAAAGCAATCTACAGATTTAATGTAGTCCGTATCAAAATTCCAATGGCATTTTTCACAAAAATAGAGAAAAAAAATCCTAAAATGCATATGGAACCACAAAAGCCCCCAAATAACTAAAGCAATTTTGAGCAAGAACAAAACTGAAGGCATCACATTTCCTAATTTTAAATTATATTTACAAAGTTATAGTAATCCAAAAAGTATGGTACTGACATAAAAACAGACACATAGACCAATGGAACATAGACCAATGGGACAGAATAGAGAGCCCAGAAATAAATCCACACATATATGGTCAACTATTCTTCCATAAAGGCACCAAGAATACACAATGGGGAAAGGATGGTCTCTTTAGTAAGTGGTGCTGGGAAAACTGGATATTAACAACAAAAAAATTGGATCTTTATCATACACAAAACCAGTTCAAAATGAATTACATATTAAATAAGTAATTATTCATTTTTATTATTTATTAATTTAATAATATAATTAAATGTGTAAGATGTGAAACTGTAAAACTAGAAGAAAACAGGGAGAAAGCTCCGTGGCATTGGTCTTGGCAATGATTTTTTGAATATGACACCAAAAGCACAGTCGACAAAAACAAAAACAAACAAGTGGGACTACATCAAACTAAAAAGTTTCTGCACTGCAAAGGAGCAATCAACAAAATAAAAAAGCAAACTGTGGAATGGGAGCGACTATTTACAAACCATATACCTGATAAGAAGTTAATATCCAAAATATATAAGAAACTCATACAACTCAATAGCAAAAAAACAAATAACTTGATTTAAAAATAGGCAAAGGACCAGAATAGACATTTCTCTAAAGAAAGCACACAAATGGTCAACAGGTATATGAAAAGATACTAAACATCACTAATAATCAGAGAAATTCAAATCCAAACCACAATAGGATATCACTTCACATCTGTTAGAATGGCTATTATCAAAAAGTCAAAAGATAACAAGTGTTGGTGATGATGTAGAGAAAAGGGAACCCTTGTACATTGCTAGTGGGAATGTAATTTGGAAGAGCCATTATGGAAAACAATATGGAGGTCTCTCAAAAAATTAAAAATAGAGCTACCATATGATGCAGCTATCCCACTTTAGGGTATATATCCAAAGGAAAGAAAATCAGTATCAAAGCTAGATCTGCACTCTCAGGTTCATTGCAGCACTATTTTTTTTTTTTTTTTTTTTTTTTTTTGAGACAGAGTTTCGTCGTGTCGTCACCTGGGCTGGAATTCAGTGGCATGATCTCAGCTCACTGCAACCTCCACTTCCCAGGTTCAAGCAATTCTCCTGCCTCAGCCTCCCAAGTAGCTAGAATTACAGGTGCACATCACCACGCCTGGCTAATTTTTGTATATTTTTAGTAGAGACAGGGTTTCACCATGTTGGCCAGGCTGGTCTCCAACTCCTGACCTCAGGTGATCTGCCCGCCTCAGCCTCCCAAAGTGCTGGGATTACAGGTGTGAGCCACTGCACCCAGCCTGCAGCACTATGCATAGAATAGCCAAGATATGGAATTAACCTGTGTCCATATGGATGAGTGGATAAAGAAATGTGGTATATATATGAGTATGTGTGTGTATGTAGACATATATACACACAAAATAAAATATTATTTCTCCTTAGAAAAGAAGAAAATCATGCCATTTGTGACAATATGGGTGAGCCTGGAGGACATTATGCTAAGTGAAATAAGCCAGGCAAAGTAAAATGAAGACGGCATGTTCACTTATATCAGAAATCTACAAAGTTGAACTTACAGAAACATAGAATGGTGGTTACCAGGGACAGAGAGGTGGGGAAATGGGGAAATGTCGGTCAAAGGGTACAAGCTTGCAGTTATAAGATGAGCAAGTTCTTCAGACCTAACGCACAGCATGGTGACTGTTATTACTAATAATGTATTGTATACTTGAAATCTGCTAAGAGGGTAGATCTTAAGGGTTCTCACTGCACATACACAAAAGGCAACTACATGAGGGTGACGGATTTGTTAATTAGCTTGATTGTGGTAATCATTTCACAATGTGTATATTAAAACATTGTACTCCTTGAAAATATATATATATGTGTGTATATATACGTGTGTGTGTGTATATATATATGTATATATATATATATATATGTATGTATATATATTTTTTCAGAGACAGGATTGTCACCCAGGCTGGAGTGTAGTAGTGCAATCATAGCTCATTGTAACCTTGAGCTCCTGGTTGAGCTCAATTCTCCCACCTTGGTCTCCCAAAGCACTGAGATTACAAGCATGAGCTACCATGGTTGGCTGAATATATACATTTTTTTTTTGTTAATTATACCTCAATAAAGCTGAAGAAAGCAAACAAAAAAACTCTTATTTAAGAACTAATATTTGATAAAATGTTCTTATCAATAACTTTATGTCATTTTAATTATTTAGACAATATTTACAAGAACATGCTTACTTCCTTAAAAATTATTTATGCCTGGATTCCATTCCAAGATGGCTGAACAGGAACAGCTCTGGTCTGCAGCTCCCAGCGTGATTGATGCAGAAGATGGGTGATTTCTGCATTTCCAACTGAGGCACCTCATTCATCTCATTGGGACTGGTTGGACAGTGGGTGTAGCCCATGGAGGGTGAGCTGAAGCAGGGCGGGGCATCGCCTCACCTGGGAAGCCCAAGGGGTTGGGGGATTTCCCTTTCCTAGCCAAGGAAAGCTGTGACGGACTTTACCTGGAAAAATGGGACACTCCTGCCCAAATACTGCACTTTTCCAATGGTCTTAGCAAACAGCACACCAGGAGATTATATCCCACGCCTGGCTTGGTGGGGCCCATGCCCATGGGGCCTTGCTCACTGCTAGTGCAGCAGTCTGAGATCGACCTGCGAGGCAGCAGCCTGGCAGGGGGAAGGGCGTCCACCATTGCTGAGGTTTGAGTGGGTAAACAAAGTGGCTGGGGAAGCTCGAACTGGGCAGACCCACCGCAGCTCAGCAAGGCCAGCTGCCTCTGTAGACTCCACCTCTGGGGGCAGGGCATAGCTGAACAAAAGGCAGCAGAAACTTCTGCAGACCTAAACATCCCTGTCTGACAGCTCTGAAGAGAGCAGTGGTTCTCCCAGCATGGTGTTTGAGCTCTGAGAACGGACAGACTGCCTCCCTCAGTAGGTCCCTGACCCCCATGTAGCCTAATTGGGAGACACCTCCCAGTAGGGGCCGACTGACACCTCATACAGGCAGGTGCCCCTCTGGGACGAACCTTCCAGAGGAAGGATCAGACAGCAATATTTGCTGTTCTGCAATATTTGCTGTTCTGCAGCCTCCACTGGTGATACCCAGGCAAACAGGGTCTGGAGTGGACCTCCAACAAACTCCAACAGACCTGCAGCTGAGGGACCCGACTGTTAGAAGAAAAACTAACAAACAGAAAAAAATAGCATCAACATCAACAAAAAGGACATCCAGTGGGGCCAAGATGGCCGAATAGGAACAGCTCCCGTCTCCAGCTCCCAGCCCCAGTGACACAGAAGACGGGTGATTTCTGCAATTCTGCTTGAGGTACCGGTTTCATCTCACTAGGGAGTGCCTAACAGTGGGTGCAGGACAGTCGGTGAAGCGCACTGTGCGCGAGCCAAAGCAGGGCGAGGCATTGCCTCACTCGGGAAGCGCAAGGGGTCAGGGAGTTCCCTTTCCTAGTCAAAGAAAGGGGAAACAGACGGCACCTGGAATATCGGGTCAGTCCCATCCTAATACTGCGCTTTTCCAACGGGCCTGGAAAACGGCACACTAGGAGATTGTGTCCCGCACCTGGCTCGGAGGGTCCTATGCCCACGGAGTCTCGCTGATTGCTAGCACAGCAGTCTGAGATCAAGCTGCAAGGCGGCAGCGAGGCTGGAGGAGGGGCGCCCGCCATTGCCCAGGCTTGCTTAGGTAAACAAAGCAGCAGGAAGCTCGAACTGGGTGGAGCCCACCACAGCTCAAGGAGGCCTGCCTGCCTCTGTAGGCTCCACCTCTGGGGGCAGGGCACAGACAAACAAAAACTCAGCAAGAACCTCCACAGCCTTAAATGTCCCTGTCTGACTGACAGCTTTGAAGAGAGTAGTGGTTCCCCCAGCATGCAGCTGGAGATCTGAGAACGGACAGACTGCCTCCTAAAGTGGGTCCATCACCCCTGAGCAGCCTAACTGGGAGGCACCCCCCCAGTAGGGACAGACTGACACCTCATTCAACCGGGTACTCCTCTGAGACAAAACTTTCAGAGGAACTATCAGACAGCTGAATTTGTGGTCTCACGAAAATCCGCTGCTCTGCAGCCACCGCTGCTGACACCCAGCCAAACAGGGTCTGGAGTGGACCTCTAGTAAACTCCAACAGACCTGCAGCTGAGGGTCCTGTCTGGTAGAAGGAAAACTAACAAACAGAAAGGACATCCACACCAAAAACCCATCTGTACATCACCATCATCAAAGACAAAAAGTAGATAAAACCACAAAGATGGGGAAAAAACAGAGCACAAAAACTGGAAACTCTAAAAAACAGAGCACCTCTCGTCCTCCAAAAGAACGCAGTTCCTCACCAGCAATGGAACAAAGCTGGATGGAGGATGACTTTGATGAGTTGAGAGAAGAAGGCTTCAGACGATCAAACTACTCTGAGCTACGAGAGGAAATTCAAAACAATAGCAAAGAAGTTAAAAACTTTGAAAAAAAATTAGAAGAATGGATAACTAGAATAACCAATGGAGAGAAGGGCTTCAAGGAGCTGATGGAGCTGAAAGCCAAGTTTCGAGAACCACGTGAAGATTGCAGAAGCCTCAGTAGCAGATGCGATCAACTGGAAGAAAGGGTATCGCTGATGGAAGATGAAATGAATGAAATGAAGAGAGAAGGGAAGTTTAGAGAAAAAAGAATAAAAGGAAATGAACAAAGCCTCCAAGAAATTTGGGACTATGTGAAAAGACCAAACCTACGTCTGATTGGTGTACCTGAAAATGATGGGGAGAATGGAACCAAGTTGGAAAACACTCTGCAAGATATTATCCAGGAGAACTTCCCCAATCTAGCAAGGCAGGCCAGCATTCAGATTCAGGAAATACAGAGAACGCCACAAAGATACTCCTCGAGAAGGGCAACTCCAAGACACATAATTGTCAGATTCACCAAAGTTGAAATGAAGGAAAAAATGTTAAGGGCAGCCAGAGAGAAAGGTCGGGTTACCCACAAAGGGAAGCCCATCAGACTAACAGCTGATCTCTCAGCAGAAACTCTACAAGCCAGAAGAGAGTGGGGGCCGATATTCACCATTCTTAAAGAAAAGAATCTTCAACCCAGAATCTCCTATCCCGCCAAACTAAGCTTCATAAGTGAAGGAGAAATAAAATACTTTACAGACAAGCAAATGCTGAGTGATTTTGTTACCACCAGGCATGCCCTAAAAGAGCTCCTGAAGGAAGCACTAAACATGGAAAGGAACAACCGGTACCAGCCACTGCAAAAACATGCCAAATTGTAAAGACCATCAAGGCTAGGAAGAAACTATAGCAACTAACGAGCAAAATAACCAACTAACATCATAATGACAGGATCAGATTCACACATAACAATATTAACGTTAAATGTAAATGGGCTAAATGCTCCAATCAAAAGACACAGACTGGCAAACTGGATAAGGAGTCAGGACCCATCAGTGTGCTGTATTCAGGAAACCCATCTCACGTGCAGAGACACACATAGACTCAAAATAAAGGGATGGAGGAAGATCTATCAAGCAACTGGAAATCAAAAAAAGGCAGGGGTTGCAATCCTAGTCTCTGATAAAATAGACTTTAAACCAACAAAGATCAAAAGAGACAAAGAAGGCCATTACATAATGGTAAAGGGATCAATTCAACAAGAAGAGCTAACTATCCTAAATATATATGCACCCAACACAGGAGCACCCAGATTCATAAAGCAAGTCCTCAGTGACCTACAAAGGGACTTAAACTCCCACACAATAATAATGGGAGATTTTAACACCCCACTGTCAGCATTAGACAGATCAACGAGACAGAAAGTTAACAAGGATATCCAGGAATTGAACTCAGCTCTACATAAAGTGGACCTAATAGACATCTACAGAACTCTCCACCCCAAGTCAACAGAATATACATTTTTTTCAGCACCACACCACACCTATTCCAAAATTGACCACATAGTTGGAAGAAAAGCTCTCCTCAGCAAATGTAAAAGAACAGAAATTATAACAAACTGTCTCTCAGACCACAGTGCAATCAAACTAGAACTCAGGATTAAGAAACTCACTCAAAACCGCTCAACTACATGGAAACTGAACAACCTGCTCCTGAATGACTATTGGGTACATAATGAAATGAAGGCAGAAATAAAGATGTTCTTTGAAACCAACGAGAACAAAGACACAACATACCAGAATCTCTGGGACACGTTCAAAGCAGTGTGTAGAGGGAAATTTATAGCACTAAATGCCCACAAGAGAAAGCAGGAAAGATCCAAAATTGACACCCTAACATCACAATTAAAAGAACTAGAGAAGCAAGAGCAAACACATTCAAAAGCTAGCAGAAGGCTAGAAATAACTAAAATCAGAGCAGAACTGAAGGAAATAGAGACACAAAAAACCCTTCAAAAAATTAATGAATCCAGAAGCTGGTTTTTTGAAAAGATCAACAAAATTGATGGACCGCTAGCAAGACTAATAAAGAAGAAAAGAGAGAAGAATCAAATAGATGCAATAAAAAACGAAAAAGGGGATATCACCACCGATCCCACAGAAATACAATCTACCATCAGAGAATACTACAAACACCTCTATGCAAATAAACTAGAAAATCTAGAAGAAATGGATAAATTCCTCGACAAATACACCCTCCCAAGACTAAACCAGGAAGAAGTTGAATCTCTGAATAGACCAATAACAGGTTCTGAAATTGTGGCAATAATCAATAGCTTACCAACCAAAAAGAGTCCAGGACCTGATGGATTCACAGCTGAATTCTACCAGAGGTACAAGGAGGAACTGGTACCATTCCTTCTGAAACTATTCCAATCGATAGAAAAAGAGGGAATCCTCCCTAACACATTTTACGAAGCCAGCATCGTCCTGATACCAAAACCTGGCAGAGACATAACCAAAAAAGAGAATTTCAGACCAATATCCTTGATGAACATTGATGCAAAAATCCTCAATAAAATACTGGCAAACCGAATCCAGCAGCACATCAAAAAGCTTATCCACCATGATCAAGTGGGCTTCATCCCTGGGATGCAAGGCTGGTTCAACATACGCAAATCAATAAATGTAATCCAGCATATAAACAGAACCAAAGACAAAAACCACATGATTATCTCAATAGATGCAGAAAAGGCCTTTGACAAAATTCAACAACTCTTCATGCTAAAAACTCTCAATAAATTAGGTATTGATGGGACATATCTCAAAATAATAACAGCTATCTATGACAAACCCACAGCCAATATCATACTGAATGGGCAAAAACTGGAAGCATTCCCTCTGAAAACTGGCACAAGACAGGGATGCCCTCTCTCACCGCTCCTATTCAACATAGTGCTGGAAGTTCTGGCCAAAGCAATCAGGCAGGAGAAGGAAATAAAGGGTATTCAATTAGGAAAAGAGGAAGTCAAATTGTCCCTGTTGGCAGATGACATGATTGTATATCTAGAAAACCCCATTGTCTCAGCCCAAAATCTCCTTAAGCTCATTAGCAACTTCAGCAAAGTCTCAGGATACAAAATTAATGTACAAAAATCACAAGTATTCTTGTACACCAATAACAGACAAACAGAGAGCCAAATCATGAGTGAACTCCCATTCACAATTGCTTCAAAGAGAATAAAATACCTAGGAATCCAACTTACAAGGGATGTGAAAGACCTCTTCAAGGAGAACTACAAACCACTGCTCAATGAAATAAAAGAGGATACAAACAAATGGAAGAACATTCCATGCTCATGGGTTGGAAGAATCAATATCGTGAAAATGGCCATACTGCCCAAGGTAATTTATAGATTCAATGCCATCCCCATCAAGCTACCAATGACTTTCTTCACAGAATTGGAAAAAACTACTTTCAAGTTCATATGGAACCAAAAAAGAGCCCGCATCGCCAAGTCAATCCTAAGCCAAAAGAACAAAGCTGGAGGCATCACGCTACCTGACTTTAAACTCTACTACAAGGCTACAGTAACCAAAACAGCATGGTACTGGTACTACAACAGAGACATAGATCAATGGAACAGAACAGAGCCCTCAGAAATGATGCCGCATAGCTACAACTATCTGATCTTTGACAAACCTGACAAAAACAAGAAATGGGGAAAGGATTCCCTATTTAATAAATGGTGCTGGGAAAACTGGCTAGCCATATGTAGAAAGCTACAACTGGATCCCTTCCTTACACCTTATACAAAAATTAATTCAAGATGGATTAAAGACTTATATGTTAGACCTAAAACCATTAAAATCCTACAAGAAAACCTAGGCAATACCATTCAGGACATAGGCGTGGGCAAGGACTTCATGTCTAAAACACCAAAAGCAATGGCAACAAAAGCCAAAATCGACAAATGGGATCTCATTAAACTAAAGAGCTTCTGCACAGCAAAAGAAACTATCATCAGAGTGAACAGGCAACCTACAGAATGGGAGAAAATTTTTGCAACCTACTCATCTGACAAAGGGCTAATATCCAGAATCTACAATGAACTCAAACAAATTTACAAGAAAAAAACAAACAACCCCATCAAAAAGTGGGCAGAGGACATGAACAGACACTTCTCAAAAGAAGACATTTATGCAGCCAAAAAACACATGAAGAAATGCTCATCATCACTGGCCATCAGAGAAATGCAAATCAAAACCACAGTGAGATACCATCTCACACCAGTTAGAATGGCCATCATTAAAAAATCAGGAAACAACAGGTGCTGGAGAGGATGTGGAGAAATAGGAACACTTTTACACTGTTGGTGGGACTGTAAACTAGTTCAACCGTTGTGGAAGTCAGTGTGGCGATTCCTCAGAGATCTCGAACTAGAAATACCATTTGACCCAGCCATCCCATTACTGGGTATATACCCAAAGGACTATAAATCATGCTGCTATAAAGACACATGCACACGTATGTTTATTGCGGCACTATTCACAATAGCAAAGAGTTGGAACCAACCCAAATGTCCAACAACGATAGACTGGATTAAGAAAATGTGGCACATATACACCATGGAATACTATGCAGCCATAAAAAATGATGAGTTCGTGTCCTTTGTAGGGACATGGATGAAACTGGAAAACATCATTCTCAGTAAACTATCGCAAGGACAAAAAACCAAACACCGCATGTTCTCACTCATAGGTGGGAATTGAACAATGAGAACTCATGGACACAGGAAGGGGAACATCACACTCCGGGGACTGTTGTGGGGTGGGGGGAGGGGGGAGGGACAGCATTAGGAGATATACGTAATGCTAAATGACGAGTTAATGGGTACAGGAAATCAACATGGCACATGGATACATATGTAACAAACCTGCACATTGTGCACATGTACCCTAAAACCCTAAAGTATAATAAAAAAATAAAAATAAAAATAAAAAAAAAAAAAAAAAAAAAGGACATCCACACCAAAATCCCAGCTGTAGGTCACCAACATCAAAGACCAAAGGTAGACAAAATCACAAAGATGGGGAGAAACCACAGCAGAAAAGCTGAAAATTCTAAAAACCAGAATGCCTCTTCTCCTCCAAAGGATCACAGCTCCTCGCCAGCAATGGGACAAAGCTGGGCAGAGAATGACTTTGACGAGCTGACAGAAGTAGGCTTCAGAAGGTCGGTAATAACAAACTTCTCCAAGCTACAGGAGGATGTTTGAACCCATTATAAGGAAGCTAAAAACCTTGAAAAAAGATTAGACAAATGGCAAACTAGAACAAACAGTGTACAGACCTTAAATGACCTGATGGAGCTGAAAACCATGGCACGAGAACTACGTGACGCATGCACAAGCTTCAATAGCCAATTCGATCAAGTGGAAGAAAGGGTATCAGCGGTTGGAGATCAAATTAATGAAATAAAGTGAGAAGAGAAGTTAAGAGAAAAAAGAGTAAAAAGAAATGAACAAAGCCTACAAGAAATATGGGACTATGTGAAAAGACCAAATCTACGTTTGATTGGTGTACCTGAAAGTGACGGGGAGAATAGAATCAAGCTGGAAAACACTCTGCAGGATATTATCCAGGAGAACTTCCCCAACCTAGCACGGCAGGCCAACATTCAAATTCAGGAAATACAGAAAGCACCACAAAGATATTCCTCGAGAAGAGCAACCCCAAGACATATAATTGTCAGATTCACCAACGTTGAAATGAAGGAAAAAATGTTAAGGGATGCCAGAGAGAAAGGTCAGGTTACCCACAAAAGGAAGCCCATCAGACTAACAGCGGATCTCTCAGCAGAAACTCTACAAGCCAGAAGAGAGTGGGGGCCAATATTCAACATACTTAAAGAAAAGAATTTTTTCAACCCAGAATTTCATATCCAGCCAAACTAAGTGAAGGAGAAATAAAATCCTTTACAGACAAGCAGATGCTGAGAGATTTTGTCACCACCAGGCTTGCCTTACAAGAGCTCCTGAAGGGAGCACTGAACACGGAAAGGAAAAACCAGTACCAACCACTGCAAAAACATGCCAAATTGTAAAGACCATCGATGCTAGGAAAAAACTGCATCAACTAATGGGCAAAATAACCAACTAACATCATAATGACAGGATCAAATTCACACATAAAAATATTGACCTTAAATGTAAATGGACTAAATGTCCCAATTAAAAGATACAGACTGGCAAATTGGATAGTCAAGACCCATCAGTGTGCTGTATTCAGGAGACCCATCTCACGTGCAGAGACACACATAGACTCAAAATAAAGGGATGGAGGAAGATCTACCAAGCAAATGAAAAGCAAAAAAAAAAGCAGGGGCTGCAATCCTAGTCTCGGATAAAACAGATTTTAAACCAACAAAGATCAAAACAGACAAAGAAGGCCATTACGTAATGGTAAAGGGATCAATTCAACAAGAAGAGCTAACTATCCTAAGTATATATGCACCCAATACAGGAGCACCCAGATTCATAAAGCAAGTCCTTAGAGACCTACGAAGAGACTTAGACTCTCACACAATAATAATGGGAGACTTTAACACCCCACTGTCAATATTAGACAGATCAACGAGACAGAAAGTTAACAAGAATATCCAAGACTTGAGCTCAGCTCTGCACCAAGTGGACCTCAATAGACATCTACAGAACTCTCCACCTCAAATCAACAGAATATACGTTCTTCTCAGCACCACACTGCACTTCTTCCAAAATTGACCACAGAGTTGGAAGTAAAATACTCTTCAGCAAATGTAAAAGAACAGGCCGGGCGCGGTGGCTCACGCTTGTAATCCCAGCACTTTGGGAGGCCGAGGCGGGCGGATCACGAGGTCAGGAGATCGAGACCACGGTGAAACCCCGTCTCTACTAAAAAAGACAAAAAATTAGCCGGGCGTGGTGGCGGGCGCCTGTAGTCCCAGCTACTCGGAGAGGCTGAGGCAGGAGAATGGCGTGAACCTGGGAGGCGGAGCTTGCAGTGAGCCGAGATTGCACCACTGCACTCCAGCCTGGGCGACAGAGCGAGACTCCGTATCAAAAAAAAAAAAGAACAGAAATCACAACAAACTGTCTCTCAGACCACACTGCAATCAAATTAGAACTCAGGATTAAGAAGCTCACTCAAAACCGCACAACTACATGGAAAGCGAACAACCTGCTCCTGAATGACTACTGGGTAAATAGTGAAATGAAGGCAGAAATAAAGATGTTCTTTGAAACCAATGAGAACAAAGACACAACGTGCCAGAATCTCTAGGACACATTTAAAGCAGTGTGTAGAGGGAAATTTATGGCACTAAATGCCCACAAGAGAAAACAGGAAAGATCCAAAATTGACACCCTAACATCACAATTAAAAGAACTAGAGAAGCAAGAGCAAACACATTCAAAAGCTAGCAGAAGGCAAGAAATAACTAAGATCAGAGCAGAACTGAAGGAGATAGAGACACAAAAAACCCTTCAAAAAATCAATGAATCCAGGAGCTGGTTTTTTGAAAAGATCAACAAAATAGACCACTAGCAAGAATAATAAAGAAGAAAAGGGAGAAGAATCAAATAGATGCAATAAAAAATGATAAAGGGGATATCACCACCGATACTACCATCAGAGAACACTATGAACACCTCTATGCAAATAAACTGGAAAATCTAGAAGAATTGGATAAATTCCTGGGCACATACACCCTCCCAAGACTATACCAGGAAGAAGTTGAATCTCTGAATAGACCAATAACAGGCTCTGAAATTGAGGCAATAATTAATAGTCTACCAAACAAAAAATGTCCAGGACCAGATGGATTCACAGCTGAATTCGACCAGAGGTACAAAGAGGAGCTGGTACCATTCCTTCTGAAACTATTCCAGTCAATAGAAGAAGAGGGAATCCTCCCTAACTCATTTTATGAGGCCAGCATCATCCTGATACCAAAGCCTGGCAGAGACACAACAAAAAAAGAGAATTTTAGACAAATATCCCTGATGAACATCAATGCGAAAATCCTCAATAAAATACTGGCAAACTGAATCCAGCAGCACATCAAAAAGCTTATCCACCATGATCAAGTTGGCTTCATCCCTGGGATACCAGGCTGGTTCAACACATGCAAATCAATAAACGTAATCCATCACATAAACAGAACCAACAACAAAAACCACATGATTATCTCAATAGATGCAGAAAAGGCCTTTGACAAAATTCAACAGCCCTTCATGCTAAAAACTCTCAATAAACTAGGTATTGATGGAACGTGTCTCAAAATAATAAGAGCTATTTATGACAAACCCACAGCCAATATCATACTGAATGGGCAAAAACTGGAAGCATTCCCTTTGAAAACTAGCACAAGACAGGCATGCCCTCTCTCACCACTCCTATTCAACATAGCGTTGGAAGTTCTGGCCAGGGCAATCAGGCAGGAGAAAGAAATAAAGGGTATTCAATTAGGAAAAGAGGAAGTCAAATTGTCCCTGTTGGCAGATGACATGATTGTGCATTTAGAAAACCCCATCGTCACAGCCCAAAATCTCCTTAAGCTGATAAGCAACTTCAGCAAAGTCTCAGGATACAAAATCAATGTGCAAAAATCACAAGCATTCCTATACACCAGTAACAGAAAAACAGAGAGCCAAATCATGAGTGAACTCCCATTCACAATTGCTAGAAAGAGAATAAAATACCGAGGAATCCAACTTACAAGGGATGTGAAGGACCTCTTCAAGGAGAACTACAAACCACTGCTCAAAGAAATAAAAGAGGACACAAACAAATGGAAGAACATTCCATGCTCATGAATAGGAAGAATTAATATCGTGAAAATGGCCATACTGCCCAAGGTAACTTATAGATTCAATGCCATCCCCATCAAGCTACCAATGACTTTCTTCACAGAATTGGAAAAAAAAATACTTTAAAGTTCATATGGAATCAAAAAAGAGCCCACATTGCCAAGACAATCCTAAGCAAAAAGAACAAAGTTGGAGGCATCATGCTACCTAACTTCAAACTATACTACAAGGCTACAGTAACCAAAACAGCATGGTACTGATGCCAACACAGAGATACAGACCAATGGAACAGAACAGAGGCCTCAGAAATATCACCACACATCTACAACCATCTGATCTTTGACAAACTGGACAAAAACAAGAAATAGGGAAAGGATTCCCTATTTAATAAATGGTGCTGGGAAAACTGGCTAGCCATATATAGAAAGCTGAAACTGGATCCCTTCCTTACACTTTATACAAAAATTAATTCAAGATGGATTAAAGACTTACATGTTAGACCTAAAACCATAAAAAGACCTAGAAGAAAACCTAAGCAATACCATTCAGGACATAGGCATGGGCAAGGACTTCATGACTAAAACACCGAAAGCAATGGCAACAAAAGCCAAAATAGACAAATGGGATCTAATTAAACTAAAGAGCTTCTGCACAGCAAAAGTAGCTACCATCAGAGTGAACAGGCAACCTACAGAGTGGGAGAAAATTTTTGCAATCTACTCATCTGACAAAGGGCTAATAGCCAGAATCTACAATGAACTTAAACAAATTTACAAGAAAAAAACAAACAACCCCATCAAAAAGTGGGCAAAGGATATGAACAGACATTTCTCAAAAGAAGACATTTACGAAACCAACAGACACATGAAAAAATGTTCATCATCACTGGCCATCAGAGAAATGCAAATCAAAACCACAATGAGATACCATCTCACACCAGTTAGAATGGCGATCATTAAAAAGTCAGGAAACAACAGATGCTGGAGAGGATGTGGAGAAATAGGAATGCTTTTACACTGTTGGTGGGAGTGTAAACTGGTTCAACCATTGTGGAAGACAGTGTGGTGACTCCTCAAGGATCTAGAACTAGAAATACCATTTGACCCAGCCATCCTATTACTGGATATATACCCAAAGGATTATAAATCATGCTGCTTTAAAGACACACACACACGTATGTTTATTGCTGCACTATTCACAATAGCAAAGACTGGGAACGAACCCAAATGTCCATCAATGATAGACTGAATTAAGAAAATGTGGCACATATACACCATGGAATACTATGCAGCCATAAAAAATTTGAGTTCACGTCCTTTGCAGTGACATGGATGAAGCTGGAAACCATCATTCTGAGCAAACTATCGCAAGGACAGAAAACCAAACACTGCATGTTCTCTCACTCATGGGTGGGAATTAAACAATGAGATACTCAGACATAGGACAGGGAACATCAGACACCGGGGCCTGTCATGGGGTGGGAGCAGGGGGAGGGATAGCATTAGGAGAAATACCTAATGTAAATGACGAGTTAATGGGTGCAGCAAACTAACATGGCCCATGTATACCTATGTAACAAACCTGCACGTTGCGCACATGTACCCTAGAACTTAAAGTATAATAATAAAAAAATTATTTATGCCTGTAGAATTGCTATCTTTGATAACAGTATCTGCAATTCACTCACCGTTATTCGAATGAGTCCGATTAACTATACATCTCTTTGAAATAAAAAACAACAAATTGAAAAAAAAAATTTTTTTTTCTTTTGGGACGAAGTCTTGTTCTGTCGCCCAGGCTGGAGTGCAGTAGCTTGATCTTGGCTCACTGCAACCTCTGGCATCCAGGTTTAAGCGATTCTTCTGCCTCAGCCTCCAAAGTAGCTGGGATTACAGACGTGTGCCACCATGCCCAGCTAATTTTTGCATATTTAGTAAAGATGGGGTTTCAGCATCTTGGCCAGGCTGGTCTTGAACTCCTGACCTCGTGATCCACCCACCTCGGCCTCCCAAAGTGCTGGGATTACAGGCGTGAGCCACCATGCCTGGCCTAACAAGTTGAAAAATTAAGCATCCCATTTTCTAAGTACTATGAGACTTGAGTGTATAGGTACTTTTAACTTTTTAGATGCTGTATTGTGACTTTACTGGCTGTAAATTTCTAAGTTCAGAGTTCTACTGAATATGAGAATAAATAAATTTATTTTTAACATTACAAAAGTGATTGGGGAGTCAGCACTGTTTTCTGGCAAGGTGTTAGAGATTTTGCTATTAGAATGTAAATATGAGTTAACTGGCTAAAAATGCTAAGGGGCTGGGCACGGTGGCTCATGCCTGTAATCCCAGCACCTTGGGACGCCTAGGTGGGCAGATTACTTGAGGTCAGGGGTTCGAGACCAGCCTGGCCAACATGGTGAAACCCCCTCTCTACTAAAAATACAAAAATTAGCTGGGTGTGGGGCCGGGCATGGTGGCTCACCCCTGTAATCCCAGCACTTTGGGAGGCTAAGGTGGGTGGATCATCTGAGGTCAGGAGTTCAAGACCAGCCTGGCCAACATGGTAAAACGCTGTCTCTACTAAAAATACAAAAATTAGCTGGGCGTGATGGCAGGTGCCTGTAATCCCAGCTAGTCAGGAGGCTGAGGTAGGAGAATCGCTTGAACCTGCGAGGCAGAGGTTGCAGTGGGCCGAGATTGCACCATTGCACTCCAGCCTGGGCAACAGAAAGAGACTCTGTCTCAAAAAAAAAAAAAAAATTAGTTGGATGTGGTGGCACGCACCTGTGATCCCAGCTCCTTGGGAGGCTGAGACAGGGGAATTGCTTGAACCTGGGAGGCGGAGGTTGCAGTAAACATAGATTGCACCACTGCACTCCAGCCTGGGTGACAAAGCAAGGCTCTTTCTCAACAGCAACAACAACAACAAAGCTAAGATGGGATAAGGGCTCAACCCAAGACAAGAAGGTAATTAGGGGGCTCCCTTGACATTTCATTTATTCACTCAACAAACATTTACTCAACCTCTGTGAATACACCAGGCACCCAGGCACTAGAGATTCAAAGGTAAGTCCCCAGTTAGTCCACATTTGGGGGAAGGGAGGGGAAGACACCAGTAAATATATAATGGCAATACAGTATGCTTAGATGCCTTGGTAGATGTAAGCATGGGATATTGTTTTAGCATCAAGGAGGGGCACCTGACCAGATCATGGGGGTCAGGGAAGGCTCCTGGTCTCCACCAAACCAAACCAAGATACTCCGTTCATTCTTATGTTTCCTTACTAGAACGCAAGATCCAGGGACAGGACGGGTACTGTTAATCATTTCTGTATTTCCAGTTCATGGCAAGCATTTAGCACTTGGTAGTGTGGGAGCCTTGATAGCTGGCTGATCCAACAGCTCTTCCCATCCTTTTCTCCTTTGCCTGTTTCCATATGAGAGAGAGGAAAATCTAAATAAAGATTTTACCAGCCTTCTTTGCAGCTAGTAGTAGCCACATAATATAGATCTGATGCTCAGAGACTTAAGTGGAAATCTACTGGGAAAATCTGAGAAAGCTTTTCCTTTCTGGATGACGTGTCAACTCCCCCTTCCTCCTGCCTTGCATGGGGCCATAATGGCTGGAGCTAGGCAGCCACCTTGAGACCATGAGGGAGAGGTCAAGAGCTACACAGAATGGTCAGCTCTTACGTCATTGAACTGCTGAATCAATGCCATCAATACCTACCTCCTCCAAACTTCTTATGTGACAGAAATCAACCCATGTGTTTAAGCTGCTATAAATCAGTGTTTCTGGTATTTGAAGTCAAAGACATTCCAGTAGATTAAGTAGGTTCTCAAGAAATGTTTGCAGAACTGAAGTCCTGGGGATAAGCTGATTGTGGGGAATTAAGAGAGGGATCAGAGTTATAAAGAGGTAGAAAACTGATAGGAAGTCAGGGATGGAGAACTGGAGAACCAAGGAAGTGATGCCAGACAGCTTAAGAATGTGTAGGGTGGGGTGTCCTATCTTCTGGCTTCCATGGACCACACTGAAAGAAGAATTGTCTTGGGCCACACATAAAATACACTAACACGAAACATAGCTGATGAGCTAAACAAATAAAAATCACACACACACACACACACACACAAATCTCATAATGTTTTAAGAAAGTTGACGAATTTGTGTTGGGCTGCATCCAAAGCTGTCCAGCACTGCATGCGGCCTGTGGGCTACAGGTTGGACAAGCTTAGGGTAGAGTAAAAGGCAGAGATCTGGAACCAAGAGAAACTGGAATGGGGCAGAGTCTGAGAAAACATCGTCTGGCTAACAAGGTCCCGGCATGCAAAGAACTGCACCACAGGACTCGTTCCTCACTAGGGCTGAGGCATGGGTGTGTGAGATGCAGACTGTGTGCCTGCTCTTTCCTCCTTACATGCTTCCTGTACATGGCCCAGGGGACTCGGCTCACCTGCTTTTCCTCTACCTTTCTGATGGCTCATTCTCAGTCTCTTTCACTGGTTGCTCCTACCTCCTGAACATCTAAATGTTGGAACACCTTAGTGATTTCTTCTCTTCTTTCTCTAAACTCCCTCCTTAGGAGACTTCATCCTGACTCATGGCTTTAAATATAATTTATATGCTGAAAACTCCCAAATTTCTGTCTCCAGGCCAGCCCTCTCACATGGATTCCAGACTCCAGATGCCACTTGGCATCTCCACTTACAGTAATCCACGTGTCCAAAACTGAGCTTCTGGTATTTCCCCCAAAATATGCCCTTCCCATAATCTTCCCCAAATCAGTTCGGGTGACTCCATTTAGTTTTTATTTTTATTTTTGAGATGGGGTTTTGCTCTGTCTCTCAAGCTGGAGTGCAGTGGCACAATCTTGGCTCACGGCAACCTCTGCCTCCCGGGTTCGAGCAATTCTCCTGCCTCAGCCTCCCTAGTAGCTGGGATTACAGGTGTGCACCACCACACCCAGCTAATTTTTGTATTTTTAGTAGAGACGGAGTTTCGCCATGTTGGCCAGGCTGGTCTTGAACTCCTGACCTCAGGTGATCCACCCACCTCGGTTTCCCAAAGTGCTGGGATTACAGGTGTGAGCCACTGCGCCCGGCTGTGACTCCGTTTTTTAAATTGCTCCACAAAAAAATCAGCTCGGTGTTTCCTTGACCCCTCTCTGTTCCTCATTCCCACGTGTACTGACAGCAAATCTTGTCAGTTCCGCTTTCAAAATAGATCCAGAATGTTTACCACCTTCTGTGGCTCTACCCTGGCACATTAGCCTTTGACTATATTATTCTGCCTTTGTCTCCCTTCAGCTGATTTTTAACAAAGCAGCCAGAATGAACCTGTGAAAACAGGAGTCGCATTGTGCTGTGCTCTGTTCAAAACCTTCCAAGGCCTTCCTGTCTCTCTCAGAGCAAAAACCAAAGTCATTACAGCATCCTTCCATAAGGTTTCGC